>NC_141767.1:24184216-24496414 GCF_051362555.1 Lingula anatina
ACAAACATCTGATGCACTATTGACTTCTTCTCTATTTAAATATTTTGGTACTGGTATTTTCAAAGGCCTATTCTCTCTTCTCTAAAACAGGAACCATTACATCTCTTTATTTAGACGTTTTTTCACACACTATTATCATCCTTACCTGGTTGAGCAGAGCAATTTCCCTTTCCAATCTTGCAATCTGTCTGTCTCTGCCTTCCAACAGCTCCTTTAGTCTTTGGTTTTCTTCTTTTTCTTTTGCCAATTGCTGCAAAAGAGACACAACTTGCATGTATTTTTTTGTTAAAGTATGATATATTTGCTTGCAAATAAGACATTTCTTTGTGTAAGAATATTTAAATTATGCCTCAAATTACTTCCTAGTGTTCAGGGTAAATTAACAATGAAAGAGCTAATGGAATCATTACAGAGAGATTCAACAGCACATTGAGTTAATTAATTCAGAAACCCATCAGACCCGCCACCATAGAAAACAGACATTTCAAAACCTAACCTTCTCCAACTCTTTGTTTTTCTCCTGCAATTTAAGCTCCTGCTGAGATGGACGCAATGATGGCCTGGAGTGACTAGAGTCAATGTCTATCAGATTGGTTTTATAACTAAGCTTGGCAAAGCCAGAAGAATCACGGTCAAATCTATTAAATGCTGACAGAGAAACTCGGCCTCCTACAGTGCTGGCATGGCCTCTGTCTCTGTCTTGGTTATTAAAGGTTGTCCTGGCCTCCTCTGTCTTCTGAATTCTGCTGAGTTCTTTTTCTGGTGAATGCTTTGCATAAGTTGATTGGCTTGTTGATGCGGCCGATTGCCCAATGATGGTGAGATTGGTCTCTGACTGGCTGACAGTGCTGTCATAGTCCTGGTTATCTTCTAAGTCAGCTTCGAGGTCAGAAGGACTGAAAATATCATAAGCAGAAACTACATGTGAATAACTTAACAAATTAATATTTAATTTCATATATAACTTTCAATTTCAATGGTTCTGCTTTTAGTAAACTTCCTTCAAATTCTATTTACCTTGTTGTATTTATCTTTATTTTCAATACTTAAACCCTTATTGCACTACTGGCTTTAAAGTATCTTGAAAAGATTTCCAGTAACTTTTCTTATGTTCACCTTTTATTTCTGCACCTCGAGGCAAAGGATTTTGAAAGTCGGTTCTGAAATAAAAACAACAACAAATCATATTCTTTGCTTCATAAAACACAATTTCATTAAAAAGCTGAAAATGAATATACTTTAGTATGAATCATCCATATCTAATATCCTCATGTCAAATGACTGAAAAAATTTTAAATGTTCATAAGTGCTATTAATTAAAAACTCCACCTTAGATATTGATTGTCTCCTGTGTAGCTGTGGTTTTTGTGCTACAGCAACACTGATACCAGGTATCTCAAGGAGATCTTGCAGATAGCATGTGTAGATACCAAACCCAATTACCACTCAGTAACTCGCTTTACTGTTACCAATTTTCTCACCCTGTCCAGACATATAGGAACCAAATGGGAGTAATCCAAAGAGAAATGAAAAGTGACAGTTTTGCTCATTATGTGAAAGCAAAGGCTGCCGCTAATATTTAGGTACTAAGTTAGTTTAGGTCTGGTCCACTCAGACAGCCTGGTGCCTGATTACAATGGCAGAATGAAAATTGGAAGTGACAAGTTCTGCCCATTATGCAAAAACAGTGTCTGGTTCAAATCACACCTCTCACAAAATTTGACATTTAGGAAAACCATCAGCTTCCAACTGAATACGGTTCAGTCATTTTGATTTTATGATAAAATCACTTTTTAACAAACATAAGATCTAATATTCAATGAAAAGCAGTTTTAATGGAAATCCTGTGCACCTCTCATTCTAGTTAGGAAATGTTAAAATAATTCTAATAGGTGCCAAGAAAACTAAAAAAGTGTTTGATATTCTGAAAATATAATCAGTACATCACAATGATCTAGAGGTTCAATTATAATAAAACTTGTTCTTCAAGTCTCAGCACAAGGTGGAGACACATCAGCAATTCATATTGTAAACAGCAGAAGAAATTGCCTTGAATAAACCCGAGATGAAATGTGTTTCGACTTTCATGCAGATCTTTTCACCTCAAGTGAAAACACCTTCAAGCAAATGAGATAAGCATGCAGAATTTCCTCCACCCAAACCACAAAGACTTGGCTCTCAAGAGAGGGAAACTCTTATCCAGAAAGAAATGAAAGCACATGTGGGCATTCCTCGCTCTCCCCAGACAAAGAGGCACCACATGATCCAGCCATCTGAAATGGTGTGGAAAATTAAACTTGACAGAAATGCTCATTATGCAGCTACTGTCGAGAAATGACCAATGAGAACCCAGGTGTAAATTTCAGTGGTTTCCATCCAGTTTACACTACCTCATATCACCACCAAATGAACATGACAGATTTGCTGATTATGCATTTACGGAGAGGAGCTGACCAATGGAAAACCCCTGTACATATAGATTGCTTCTTGTCAGCTCAGTCAGTTTGCCTCAGTGCACATCGACACTAATGTGACTTGACAGATATGCTCATTATGCACTTTCAAACGTGTGATTGACCAATACCAAGGCAGGTGAGCACTTAAGGGGTTTTCCACATCAATATTCTGAGGGTTCCCCAAAGAAACTTTGGAGCTGAATAAATTGGGCAGAACTAATATTGGTTTGTTACTGTTTGGAGTGAAATGCAATGTTATCAGTTTGAATTAATGTGGTATCCTATTTCAGATATGATTTTCAGCCTTGGTATGTCACGATTCATAATAGTAACACCATCTGACACACACGCCAGGTATTATAACACCATACTTATAGGTGACTCAAGTTGCAAATGCCATAACCAGGAAATTTGACTTTGTTTTCTGTGTAAGATAAAGAGGGGGATAGGGCATACTTTTAACAAAATGTGTGTGTGGAGAGATAGTATGGAAGGGCTGGAATATTACAGGTGTAAAAAGTTAATCATCTCCAGGACATATTCTCGATTTCTCTCTCATAAACAAAAATTTAGACCCTACATATAATATGGTTATCATGCGCCAGATAACAGAATAGTCTTGACTTTGAAGAATTGTGTTCTGCACTCTCAGAAATCTGGTAGTCCTGCATTTACTAAAAAAAAAAAAACATTAGATTTTCATATGCAAATGATCTATATGAAATCCCCCCACAAACACACATGCCCAAGCACCTTGAAGCCCAGTGACTGGTTTTGGGACATGTCCCAGATTTCATTTTCCAACTACTGGCAACTATATGCATATACGTCAGGCGTTTTAATAATAAAGCTGCTCACTTGCTCAGGTAACTGCCACAGATAAAGGCCTTGATGTGAATACTGATGAAGTCATTGAATCATATTTGATAGAGATCCTCATTATACACAGTTTTCAGGCTAACCAGTCCTGACTGATGAGAGAACTGTTGTCTAGCATAACTGCTATGATAGAACTGAGGAAATGTGCTCTGCCCTTTACCGAGTTATCACAAATCTGAACTATCTCCTCTTAAACATCACCAATTTTCCCCCTAGGGTACACTAAACACATTACCCACAAAAAGATATACTGTTATTAATAAGCATCAATTCCATCATATGATTTCACACTGTGTGATGTTAATGCTCTGGATATTGACAAAAAAAACTGAGATGTGATTTTTGTGGGCAATCTTTCCTGGCCTATGCCACAAGGTGGAGACATTACCCCAGCAATGCCTTTAAAATGAGCATTACTTGGTAATGTTAAAGCTATATAAATCAATTCTAAAGATATCATTACACAACATAACATGAATTTTGTCTCAGTCGGATAATTGGTGATAATGTTCAGTGTAATGTCCCTTGGGGCAGAGAGCACTCTGATACATCAAAAAAGCAAAATGCTTTCATATAGTTGTAGAGAAGAGGTCTGTTTGATGCAACTAGTATTGACATTTATCTTTTTTTTTTTTTTGCCTGCTGACATTTTATGCATATTGGAATATTTCAGGCACCACAGATCAATTCTGAAATTAAAGTAGGAACTAACTCTATTCTCTTTACCCGACAAAAGGTTGAAATATTAAATAATCAGCTGTTCAACTTCTTTGAGAAATGTTATAATGCATACAAAGGAACAAAATGTTTGTAAACAAGTCTTATTATATTTCTAAAACTAAATATATATTAATAAATATAATTTAAATTCAATTGGAATGGTGTAAGAGAGTACACTCAATTTTGATCATAAAAATCTACTTATTCACCTGCAAGGAAAATAAGGACATTACAACTCCAGGCATTCTATAAGCAGCCAGCAAAAATCGGAGGACAGAAAGTGCAGTAAATTGAAACCAAATTGGCAGCGATTCATGTGTCACAGCTGCTGTTTGGAATATACAGTAGCATTTGTTCTCATTGGTCAGAGAAAATGTTATCAGTAGTTTGAATCTCCATAATGAGCTGGTGTTTATGTTAGGGGTGCTGTGCTCACTGGCATGGAACACAGGCAGCTCACAGTGCTGGAAATTGATTATAAAACGGTGTAGATTCTAGGCAGATGGAAACACATCAGGGTTGGATTAGGAAAAGAAATGAATTTCACTGAAAAAAAGTTGTTCAATTTTAAAATGAACATTTTTTTTTTCAAAATGTTTATTTTCTTTAAAAGTTAGCAGAAGACTGATACTATATTACAATCTCAATTCTGGAGAAAAAATAAATAAGTTTCTTTTTATTAGCAGAATATCAACAAGTTCCAGGCCATTACTTAATAAACAAAAATAACAAAAAAGCACACTTTATTAAAAGAATTCTTAGACACGACAGAAATATCAAATAAAACTTTAAAAAACATTTTAAAATGGAAGACTATTTTTACTAATATATCATTTAAATATCACAACTTCTCTCCCTTAACATACCTCTACTGGTGTTTCTGGGTTGTCATTATCGATGACTTCATTGTACGATGTGTTCTTCTTGGTTTCTACCCCAGCATCTTCTTCATCAAGAGAATCTCCTGTACTCTGAAAACATAAAACAGTACCATCTCTTTATATCATATCCGGCAACCACTGACGCATATTCCATTTAAAATTAAAATACCAGAAATTGCCAGAAACAACTTTTATAAATATACTACAAAAAATGACAACTTAATGGTAAGCAAATAACTCGTCTATCAATAGGGAAGGAGGGGTAACATTAATTTCAGAACATGAATCTGACAAGGCTTATCGTAAGGGCCACTCCGCAGTGTTTTTTCTCCTCATTGACATGTTTGTTCACTGTAAAACATTTTCCTACAGCTTATCCTTTAACTTATTTCAAGAAAGTTAAAATGAGGTGGGATTGCTTTTCTTGTTTGTTTTGTGGGTTTTTGAAAAAAAAACTTTAAAAAGGCAACACAAACAAGAAGATGTAATTAAGAGAATAAATACTGTAAAACAGCAACTTTAGTTCCACCTTTAAAGTAAAAGGGATACCAATTTGCACCCACAAAACACCCTTTAAAGCTTAAACCCATTTCATTGTCACTAAATCCTTATCAACTCATTAATAAATGCACAAGACTGGCTCATAAAAAGTCTGCAGAATACAGTTTCCTGTAGTGCAATGAGACTTACAAGAGAGAACTTATTTCAGCATTTGTAAATTCCATTTAAATAACCCAAGGCATTGTGTTGATCAATGGCAGTGGATATACTTGCAAATATTATTGAACATGCATGAAAACTAAAACAGGTCCATGTGTTGTGGTGATCTTATATAATGTATTTGCATAAGTTTGTTTGAATAAAAAGTACAGGTTATTTCTGTATATACTCCTATCACAGGCACTGTGGGCTTAACTGTTTGTGCTTCTGTTTAACGATTAAGCTGGGGAATGAAGTCAGTGCTAAACTGACCTTCAACAAATTGGTACCACAATTATTTCCAAAGTCAACATATGACATCTGGCAGCGCCAGAAAAATATTCCCCTCTCTCGATGTGCCAACCGATTTGCATTCACAGCAAAATACTTTGCTGATTTTGAGACAAGGCAATGGTTCGATTCACTCATTCACTCAACTGATTCAATAAGCATGATCAACTGAATACAAAATTTTTAAAAACTGTTTGCTTTCAACAAATCACCTATTGAACAATAAAGAAATGAGATTTTATAAGTTTAAAGTTTACAGGTTGTTGATTCTTAAAAGGCAAATGGCTAAATAAACTAGGTGTCAGAAATTGAGCTTTTGAGTCAAGAACTCAAGATGACAGCTTTGATAGTTTAGTGTACCAAGGGCTTTAAAATACCAAGCATTTTTTCACCTTGGCGCTTTTTAAATTCTAGACCTTATTTTCCTCAGTTGAGTTCATTTCACTTATGGTATTTGCACTGGACCAACAAAACTGATGGCAACTTTTTTTACATAAATTCTGACTTCAAAGCCTGTTCAATCATAAGTCTTTTCCCCCCCAATCTGATCAAATGAACGAAACCAAGTCTGACCAATATCGTACTGAACTCTTGGGAATTTATTGATCACACCATCATCAAATTCATCTTGTCTCCTGGTAAAGTTGTGTAAAATTACAGGCATTACAACATATTCCATGGTTGGGTTCATTGATTATAAGGACATCAATTCGGAGCACTTTAATATTTCTCAGAGGATTTATTTCTTACAAAGCAATCCATTCAAGCATAAGATTCACATTTCACCTGCTATAAATTGTGAAAATGGGGGACAGCGCACTGTACCGCATTCAAAGGCACTACTAGTATCAAACTGAATTTAAACCATTTTTTTGCAGTGTACGAGTGAAGCTTGGAAAATTATGTACATGTAAATCCTCAATATTTCAAAGAGTTTTAAAAAGTCAATTTTGTGATAAAAACATTTTCAGTCTATCTGTGTCTCAGTGAGAACGGAAATGCCTCAGAACAGACAGTGTGCACTGGCAGTCTAATGGCAGTAATGGGAAAAGGAGGAGAACATTTTAATCAAATTCACCATGCCCTAGAGTGTTCTTGATAGTATATAAACAGCATTAGCTCCTCAATATGCTGCCAACAAAATCTTTATATTGACGTAGTTTACTTGGTGTAGAAACACCTATTGATTACAAAGATGGCAATGGTCTTAATAAATTATTTTTTCATAAGAAACACACCAATATTTTATTTGACTTGGTGCATATTTTCATAACCTCCTCTGAAATAGACACCTTACACTGAACAGTCTGATTCAAATACCATTGTCAAGAATGATTCAAATACCATGTCTTTATGGCAATCAGTGGTTTTCTGTTTTGTTGAGTTTTCCAACCCCCCCCCCTTTCCAATTTTTTTTTCTATAAATGCTTATACTGATTTAGCTATTCTGTAATGAACTCTTTTAGGTTTAATTTTCTCTTGTAAGTTGGTGGACTGGTCATCTAAAGAATTATGTTTTATTGGGAGAAACTTTTAACGCATTTAATTGAGGATGCCCCTTGCTCTTTCTATGCTATGGTCATGTAAACCAGATTACCACCAAGACTTTCACAAATAAACTTTACAGGGGGAATCAGAACCAACAAGACTTGAAAAGTCATAGATTTGTTAAATAAATAGTTCCCAAACCAAGAACATCAATCCAGACCAGATTCTTTACTCTATTTCCAAGTTTATCTCAGAGTATAAACACCTGTGTTATTGGCAACATACGTCATGCTATTTATAAAATTTATCTCAAGACTTACAAATCTTAACTAAAAAATAAAATAAAATAAATAAATAAATGATAAATCAACAGTTTTGATTTACTTACACTCAAAACTTGGTGACTGTAATAATGTATTTTATGCCCAAGTGTTTACTGAAGGAACAAATTTTTCAATTCAAAAAAAATTTCAAGAGAATCTTCTACAAATCAGTTTTTACCATTAGTTCTTTTTAATTTCATTTTTTTCACAGAAGTGTTGCATAAGTACATACATTTTCTCTACATAGGAAATGAAAGTTAGAATCTATCACATCAAATGATCATAGATGCAGAAGAATAAAAAAATATAAAAAAGGAATTTCCTGGTAGACACTGATGTCAGTTCTTAGAAATTGGGCTAACTTAATTGGTATTGTTAATAGGCATACAATCTCATGCATGTCTCTTTTTTCATTTTTTTCTAAACAAAGATTTAACAGCCCAATAAATCACCTTCAGTGCATCTTTGTGATTTAAATTCAGCAACACCAAAACAAAAATAAACGTACTGAGAAACACAAAAAATCTATTCAAAAGAGATTAAAGATGCTGTGTGAAAACAGCCCAGGGCACTACATTCCTGGCATTCTTTTCCTCAGTTGATATCAGGACATTTCTAAACTTCTAGTCAACAAGCTTGGTTTAAATTACATTGCATCTAAAAACCTTAATACTCAGGTCAACTGTTTAGAGAGGTATGATAATAAAAGACAGCAGAGTGCTATCCCACTAGTTTGTGATACAATGGGTGACTGGTGAACTTGTGACGTGACCTGCATAATATTGTGTGTTTTGATGAAATCAACAGCCCACCTGTGACCTGGCTGTCTCAGTTATCACTGTAGGCAGCTTATGACTTACATATCATAATGTAACCTTTCTTCTTTAATGGCACTCTGACACAAAGCCCTCGCATGTCCATCAGTTGCAAATCTTCTGCGTTTTCTGCATTTTTTTCCACTGGATTATTTCCTAATCACTGACGCAATAAATATGTCTGGCATGATTTATATGCCTTCATGTCAACCAATATTATCGCATTACTTAATCATCTTAACTTTTGCTGCACACCATTATGTTAAAATAATATACAGGTAGATGGGTGATCAATTTACAGCAAAATATTCTAATGTCAATTACATGAATGATTTAAGGGCCACTTCAATTACAAACAAGTCTGTCTTCATCAGAGTTGTGACCTTCCAAAGAGCCCATTTTCACTCATTTTTGTCTTGGCAAAATCCCCACTCCATCTATTAGCCCCCATTTTCACCTTGTATTAAAGGTAACGAGATAATTAAATAACATCAACTTTCTCATCACTGCTAGCTGATGAATGATTCAGCCTTGTAGACACATCATCAATAAATCACTCAAAGTGTCAATTCTTTTGTTGCCATACATTGTCAGATATAATGGTGTGAGAACTCCCCCGCTGTATGACTTTGCAACTATTTCTGCCCATAATTCTTCATGAGCTATTTCAAAATTACACTTTGTCACCCCAGAAATATTTCAGAAGTCAACAATAAGGTAGTTGGATAAAATAAAGCAGATGTGGAGCTCTATTCAGCACACCATATGATTCAATATTCAGGTGTACCCAGGCAACTTTTGAGATTTATGACCCTAGAATATGACAAAAGAGATTTGTGGTTGTTAAACTAGATGATAGACTGATAGTAGATTACCTCACCTATTTCACGGAAGCTGGCCTACACAAGAGTCATAAATGTACCCATCACCATCACCAAGTCATTAAACAATGGCATTAGGATACAGTGGGTGCTTTAAAACATGCACAGGTGTCAATTGAAGAGGTATATTCATTGTAGACTAGCATGACCTGGTCATTAATTTTTTTTGGGAGGGCTGATTCAATCTTTGGCAGAGTACTTTCCCATATGACACGAAGATGGTTCATTTCCTCTATTGTCACTCGTTTGCTGCTGGTTCTATGCTGTCAGTGATTACATTTACTGCACATGTAGTTCAAGGCAACAAGTGCATAATATCTCTGGAACCAATCTAGGATGCCTGGCGCTGAACTACTAAGTTCTGAAGGGCTGGTATTCACAAACACAAACTGGATGGTTTATAACATGCTAGTGTAGATGCCATGGTACAGACTTGAGATTAAAAATAAAGTTAAACACGTGCCTTGTTTTTTTATGTAGAGGAAACTCAACATTTTTTTAGACATAATATGCTTGGAAACACCTGTATACTTAAATAACTCCTACAGTGTTATTCTAGTTAATGTGATTCTCTATATTTGTCAAAACTTTCTCCCGATTAACCTGAACAGTTCAGCTGATGAATTTTTTCACATGTATTATAACAACAGCAGCAGATTAATCACATCTTAGCAAAATGTGAAACTTACAGAAAAATACTGGATGGTATGAATTTTTTTACTGGATATCATAAAGATTCTTTGCATAGGTGTGTTCTCCAAAACCTACACACTGTTTTCTAAATTCAAAACAGCAAAACAATTGCCAGTTACCTTCTTCAAAAAGAAAAAAATATTAACAGCCATATATTGTAGACTTACAGCTTTTCCTGTTACTTGCAATAATTATGAAGATATTTTGCACTGACAGCATCAACAGCTTTACGTGTTAACATACACAGTGTCATAAAAAAATCTTGACAACTATTTGGAATTGAAAAGGTATTTCAAGAACAAAAAAATAACTGGGGATTCAAAATAAAATTTAAAAAGACATGTCATCATTAAGCCCTATCTGCGAATCGTATAGTTCACTTCAACAATGGCAAAGCTAAAAATAAACAGAGCAGCTGACAGAGGGTTTAGAGATCACCTTTATTAAAATACTACGAATGACAACACGTACGTACCTCGGATGGGAGATGCACGACACCTGTGCTTCTTCTCTTCTCCCTCAATTTTCTTTTGTCCTTGGCCGTCTTTCCTTTGTGTAAATGGTTTGGTCTTCTTTTTGACGAGTCCTTGGATCTAGAAGGGGTACCTAGACGAGACGGCGACTCGTGGTCTCCGCCACGATTGGGACTTCGATCTGGAAGCACAGGACAGTGACCGTCGCCGTTCTTGTCCAGTCCATCCCCTGTGTTGTCAGCACTCTCTGGACCGGCTTTATATCCCCCACTTCGACCTCTGGTTGGTTTCAATTTACTTCGACGGCAGTTTATTTCGTAGTCATCCCTATCTAAGCTTTCTTGACTTAGGGAACTCGACGCCATGATAATGATGATGTAGTCAATATATATCCTACTTGCAAATTGTCAACAAAGATCAAAATACCCTAATCATAACTCCGTCGGACAAGAACAGTGATTCTATTACAATTAATATGTCACTTTTTCCATAATCAGTACATACTCATTAGAAGTGAAGCTTGGAATGAACGACAAATACACTATTTTCGAAGGTAAACACTGCCGCGCTCACCTGCATGCTTTTCTCAGCCTCGATTTCATTCATTCGCCCGAAGGTCACAGTGAGGTCAAGGTGATCAAAACGTGTTTCACTCACTCAGGCCCTTCGCTGTTTTTCCTTTCTTGTGTCTATTTTCATTGAATAACATTTTGCGTTTCATGAAAATAAAATGTGATTTCAAAGAATGCATTATGTCATAGCTCAAAAGTAACGAAAACTAAGGATTCCGCAGTTTTACCTGAATAATAAATCATTTGAGTGTGGCAGCCATGCCGCATTTTCCAATTTTGCTCGTTTTCGCCTACACGCATCTAGGAACGAAAGAAAAAAGAAAGCAGTTGCCCTCTGCTCTGAATGCAGATCAGCTAACACAATTTTAGAAATAAATGTGCGTTTGAGAGGAACGGGTGGTATTTTGGATATTTGTTGTTTTTATTATTATTACGGCACAGGTGTGAATTATTGGCAGGAAAGTACATTAAAACATTTTTATGTTCGAAAGGTTCAAAAGTTATTAAGTTCACAGGTGTGAATGTCATCTCAAAGGACACTATTTTAACAACATCTTCAATTCAGTGAGAGCCCTTTCTGTTCTTATTTGAATGTCTCTGGAACTGGTCAATTGTACTTCATTGTAAATATGGAAATATTTTTAAAATGTCCTTTAAAATAATTACCATAGAGGAAAGAGGGAGGTTGTAGTCTCTCAAACAATTCTAAGATTAAATAACTTTTTTTTTATTTAAATGACTTTGAAGGTAGTGTTTTGCAAATTATACTTTGTGGTCAAAAGATTTTCCTCACCACTACACAAAGAAAATGAAAAGCAAAATGAAGATGTGGTTGGTTGGATAGAATGTAATTTTTAATTAATCTCCAAAAATCTGGTTGCTCTGATTCTTGACTACCCCTCTCCCTCCAGTGGAAAACCTGGATCTGAGACCTTGCACTTTTGAACACTATGCAACAATTGCCATGTAGTTTTCTTGGTTTGTTAGCAGTAATAATATATCCAAGGGATAAGATGGCCATACTCACAGATCTTACAAATTGATAGAATCTGGAATTATTAAAATTGCTTTTTTAATAGAACTGATGCAATTTGCAGGTTTCAAAACAAAACTGGATAGTTTAGAAACAAGTAAATGCAAGGGAGGAAAGGGTTGAGTACAACTGCATTCCATTTTACACAAATTGAAATACCCCTCGTCCACTCTTTTCAGCATTTTAACATGTTATAAATGACAGCCATATAAGCTTGAATAGCTCAGGTTAAACAGTATTGTGAAAACTGCAAATGGCATAATAAGAAACAACAAACTCAAAAACTTCAAATGCCAAACAGGGTTTAATTACTTGATAGATTCATTGCTAACATCTACTTGATAATGCATCAAACATCCCCATGGCCACAGAGAGCCATGAGATTATCAACTGACAAAGATTGTTATGCTACATTCAGGTATAGATTTGATATTAAACTTAACAGGGAATACATAGCATCTACACACTTGTGGCCCGTTCATGCATATCTCTCAAGTGAAATATTCCCCTGGTGGTACCAGATTAAAGCAGCTGTTCTATAAAAAAATTCACATGACTAGAAACGAAAAGTGAAAAACCCCTTTTCAGCAGCCTCAAACTAAGAATCAACTCTTCCATGACAACCAGCTATACACAAGTAAAACCAATATAACTGCTTAACACAGAACTTATGCCATAAATCTGCAAGCCTTGGGTCCAGCGTGTCACCCAAGGAGGCTAACCCATATCATCATGTAGTCTGTTCTTCTTTGTAGTCAACAGGACAACAACGAAGAACATCACACCAATAGTACAGAAAGCAACTGGTGCAGATTCCTCAAACCGTTAAGTGCTCACAGCAGTTTTAAAATAATAATAATAATGTCCCTTGCATGACAAGAAAAGGAGCAAGGTCTTAGTGGTTCAACAACCCCAAAGGCCCAACACCCTCTTCCTACCCTTGGAGCAAAGATGCTTCTTCTCTCCATAGGTCCCATGAATATCAAAGCCAGTATTTTGTATGTGCACATCATTTTGGTGAAGACAGCTGCTTGCATTGATTAAAATAGCACTGTCATGGTGTTGGTAAAAAAAATTTCTGAAAAAAGTTTTTAGATACAAGTGGTGGTGAATTAGTTTTTTAAGGTGTCCAGAACAAGTTTGCAATTCAAAAAATCCCAAAAATGATATAGCCTGACAAAATAAAGCTAGGATACCAGGTGCATGCATGGATACAATTTGAAAGCCCAGCTAAGATGCTGTGGTGGCAAAGAGGCACATTACCAGATGTTTCAACAAGAACCACTTCAAAGTCATCAAAGCCAGGCTTTCACAATAACAACAAGTGACATATCTATGAGAGATGTTTTACTGGTGTGCAAACCCAGGATCCAACGTGTCACCCTGGGAGTCTGAAACCTACAGAAACTAGTGCACACCAGCCAAGTCATCTCCAGATATATGACACATGTAAAAAGAAATACCCAATAATCCCAAGCAAACCAAGGTGATTCGGTTCCCACCCTGCTGCAGAAAAGGTGGTGCCATGTAACAATTGGCATTTTGCTGAGCAGCACACAGAGACTGTCTGCCAGGCATCCTGACCCCACTAACTCTGGTGGTGGACTGCTGTGGGATATGGAGAACCACAGTACAAACTAGAGTGTCTCAACACAAGCTTTAGGTCCAGCGTGTCACCTAAAGACACCCTGTAGAGCTGGCAAACACTGAAACCAGTCCCCAGGGACTATCATGTAGCAGTGACACACGGTTATACCGTGGTGTTAAATCTACATACTTTGTTATAGTGCCACTTGATGCTGCTGAGCATGTCCTTATCCTGTCAAGCTATGCGTCACCTTAGATCCAACGTGTCACCTTAGGAAGTCAACAATGGCAACAAAGCCACTGCAACTTAAGTTCAACAGGTAGGCATAGAAAAGAAGCATTAGTGACACCATAGAAATTATGCAGACTCCGAAAATTCATTAGGTGCCTCTTAATGAATGTACATTTACATGAGGGGACATATCAAAAGGACACGAACCCCTGATGCAAAAGTACATCACATTCTTGATGTTCTATTTTTTTGCTTCCACCTTGAAGCAAATAATGCCTTAGTGCAGAAACAAGTTGCCTCACCACTGTATGCAAACTCTAGGTCCAACATGTCACCTAGAGAGACAGCACTGTCATTGTCCATATGACCCAACCATCGACACTCTAAAAATGTCGCTGACAGAAGATGCCAGATAGACACAAAACAGGTGTAACTAATGCATACATATAATACAACTCATCCTGGAATATGTACAGATGATGATTTCAATGAGGATCAAGCAACAAACCACTGTCACTATTGGCTATTTTGTCATAAATGCACAGGCCCTAGATCCAACATGTCACCTAGGGAGTTTTCAGAAAAAATTCCATATGACGATAAACAAAATTCCTGCTGAAACAACTGATGTGCATCAATAAGTCATAGTCAGTAGACTGCCAGTGACATGTTTCATAACCTCATGATATAATCACCTGTTTGGGTCATGCAGTATGAAATGAGAAAAGTTATCCAAAAGGAAAACCTTGTGATTTCATACTGCATACCTCCAATCACAACCCCCTGACAAATATAAATACCAGTAGGAATTGTGCAACATTTAACAAATACAAACATCCAAAAATGTCAACAATACAATAAAATTGTCTACCTTCACTACTTGTAAAAATACTTGACAAATTCATTTGCATCAGAAAGGGGTAACATGTTCAACTGATATATCCCCCTTACAAACAAATGTACACACATCAATATAATACAGCATAAGCCAATATGTACAATAACAACCAAATAAGATTCACAGTTGTCATATAGAGACTCTGGGGTATCTTTCTTTTGCACTTCAGTTCATACAACGTTATTCTTCCACTGAGATCAGAATCCCCTTGAAATTTCCAGCCTATATTGTCTTCTTATATCTCACCACTGTTCAATCAATACTGAGATCAGTATCCAAAGTTTTATCTGTCTTAGAAACTTGGCACAAATAGGATTTACGAGTGCAAAACTGACCGTATGTATATGAGTTGCAAGTACACCGATTCTACATTTACTGTCTACCAGCTATCTTACAAAATGTATAGTACATCATACATATAATACAGCCTGGGGTTTATGCATTCCCCAGGTACAAAAATAATGCTATCAAAAATAAAAGTTCACAAGATTTATGTATTTACAAAGAAGCATTTTACATCCAATAACAGTCAGGGACATAAATATAATAACAATTTGTCCATTAGGTTTTATGATAAAATCTTAAATAAGCTGGTTGTCATGGAATAATCGTGCTACAGAGGCTGTCTTATTATAAGGCCATTCAAATCCCTTAATATTATAACTTTAACTGGTACCACCAATTCAAACACCCTTCACTACACACCCAGGCCACATAAATATGCTAACTACATAAATTAGCAAGGATGCATTTAAAGAAAAAAAAGGTTTGTATGCTACATATATGAAGCAATATCCATTTGAACAGTATCATTGCTGTTAACTGCATGCTTCAGCTGCTTATAAAACACACTGACAAAAGACGGGATGAAAACTGCACCTTCCATATACTTAGGAATCTGTGCATTCACACACTGGAACTTCATATTTTTTATCCAATGTTATTACGTTTCTTCACTCCCTACGTGGAGAGCCGTAATCCATTAATATTTAGCCTTATCGACAATACTGACATGAAGGAATTCATCCACTCTGTTCGGTGACATTTGTGGAAGCCATCATGACAAACAACTCCAATTCCACTGTACTTTGGGTAGTAAGCCTCCAATCTTGTACAGAGAAGTGTGCATTCAATCCCCAGAGGAAATGGGAGGTACTGATTGATCAATTTTGTTTAGAATTTCAAGCTTGTTTTTAATTTTTGAAGCATGTGATAAAAAACAGCCAAAAAAGCACTTATTTACCAATAGACAAAGCAAAATCACGATTTAACATAAAAGATTAGTCAATCAGTTTGGAATTTATTAACCCACAGGAGATTTCTCCCTTTGACCAATGCACACTTAAAAACTTGCAATGACTTGCTGATAAATACACCTTTCCTTTCAAATATTCAATGTCTTAACAGCTCCAGACAAAAGTAATTCATAGTCGTCACATAAACAACAATGCAAACTCCAATTGCTGTGCAAAAAACATATTGCACAATGTACTAGGTTATAGCCAAGATATAGTAAATATCACTTAGATCACATCTGAACAGGATTGTAGCTAGTGCAGGGTGGGTTGGGTGGGAGTGGCACGCCTGTTTTTTATTTCCAAGTTTCATTTTTAACTTTTTCTTTCAATCCATTGTATGAAACACTTGAACTGCACATAATGCACAACCAAATGTAATTTTTAAAGTGCATAAATGATGTCTCAAAATGAACTAGACCTAGAAGGAAATTGATATTATTCTGCGTTTTAATATTTTCACAACTGTTACTGTGCACAGCATATGTACAGCAGATGCTCTCTGCATCAATAGTGAGTGAATCAACAATCTTCCACTTTGCTTAGTGCGGAAAGGTGTTTGTAATATACAAAACATACACTTATATAGCACTAGGTAAACTGTTTTAATTATGCTCTCCCCTTTTTTTCTGAGACAGTTTGTAATACTAGCCAAAATGAGCATATTACGTTCGAATATTTTATAAAATAAAAACATGAAGTGCTAAAAGAAATTAAAGTAGGGATGCTCTGGCCGGGTGAGCCCAGGATTATTTTAAAGTAATTTCAGTGGTCATCTTACAAACAGTCAGATTCCATCAGAGAAGTGGCCATGGTGTTATCCAGATTTCTTCCATATCAAAAGAGATGCCACCCCACCCAACTCGGACCAGCCCTGTGGTTGTCAACACTATTTACATGACCAAACTTGAGATTATTTTATCTGTACAAGGAAGACTAGCACTCTATACTCTTCATATATTAATGCAGTAGAAATTCACGAGAACTCCAGTGTTCTCACAACTACAGTCTACGGGCCTCTTTAATATGGAGGCAGCTATGGCTCTCCCACCTAGTCCAGCCGTATGTTGCTGGGAGAGAGGAATAGCTACCTCCTGAAGAGGTCATCCGACTCTGCTGTTGGTGATGGCAAATTGTAAGCTGATGTGATGGTAAAATGACAAACAGTCAGTGCTGTATACATTTTTTAGTGAAACAGTGACCATGGTTGCATGAAGTCCAGAAAAGAACACATCCATTATGGATGTGTCTGGGAATGAGCAGGGTTGGATGTAAGTCTGTGCAAATGAATAAAGAGAAGTCTTTCGGCACAACTCTTCTTTTTTATCATTTTGATAATTTGCTAATAACTCGTATTAATGCTCCATTCTCTTCTTTTAGTCTCTGGTTATCTTGCTTGAGTGTTTCCATGAGCTAGGGAATAAAAACATCAGAAGATGATGAGCATACTACATAGGAAAATACATCTTCTTCTGTAAATCATTTACTTATAAATCTGTTATTATTCTAAGTAAACAACTGTTACATTGTCACTATTTAATAAAACACCTATATGTAAAACATCCATATCAGCAACTTACACAAAAGGGGATAAAACTCACATTAACTTATTCTTTACCATTATTAATCAGTTATTAAGTTATAATAGTAACACCAATGCAATTAACTAAATACAAAAAAAATAAAAAATAAAAAAGGTCTAAATTTCTACCATCAAATAATGTCTTGTCAACAAAACATTGCAATTAAAACCTAAGCATATGCCTCACTAACACTGCAGTAAGTGGGAGAAAGTGTTGATAAAGGATGACCTACAATTTTGAACATGTGAAAGGCTGTCATAATCATAAACAAGAAATTCACATTTAACAAACTTGCAAAGGATTTGAAGACATCACAGTTATTCCAAAAGATTAAGAATTAGAGGGAAGAAACGAGGAAGCATGCTCTATTTTGACAAATTTGTTCTTGTTAAAAGTATCCCATTCAATGATTTTACTTCAATGAATGAGGAACTCTCTTTCACCATGGTAATGCAAATTTTGGAAAGAGAAAAAAAAGCAGGCAAAGAAGGCAAGACAGATGGGCGTGCCAGATTCTATCAAATCTTCATTGATACATTGGATTACATAATTTTAACCATTCTCTTACTTTTTGTTGTTTATACTTTTCATTTTTACTTTTCTCCTGCAGCAAGCAGAAATCTCCACAACAAAGCATTATTAGGTAAAAAACAATTGAAAACAGCTGTTTGCAACACTGATTCGGTTTTGGCTTTCACTCTGAATGGGATGGCAAAATCTGAAGCATGCACAAAGTAACGGGTCTTGCAATTGGTACACATGTATATACAATGCACTAAGACACACAAGGCAATGAATGACCAAAAAATGACAATGACTACAAACAGAACCCCTGTTTAAAGATACAAGTACATCATAATTACTTAATCTGGAATGTGTGTCATAGGTTCACCGTACATGCATCTAATCTGAAAAATTGCATCTAAAACAAGTAATAAAAAAAAATGCATGCTGCATTGGATCAGAACTTTCAACAGATCACTGGGTGCAAAAATTGGGGTTGGGAAACTCAAGCACAGAACTGTGTGTTACCTAATGTTTGGATAGTCTGGCAACAACCCGAGTCAAAGCCTTATTTTCCTCTTTTAATTTTGCATTTTCTGCTTTTATACTTTCCATTTGCTGAAAAGTACCAGAGAGAAAAAGAGAGAATATAAATATGTGAAAGAATGAAAGGCCCACGTGTGACACCCAGTTAAGTTGCAAAAAAAGGTGCAAGGGAACTGAAATGTAGGGACTGTACAGGGGGACCACTAAGCATATGCTGGTCATCTTTCAAAGGATCCAGCAACTTAATGTAAGACACCAGGAAGCCCTACTGGTTTCAACAGAGATATAAAAGGTGGATGAGTCTAGTACATCTGAAGAAATGAACTGAGAGAAAACAGCTGCCTGTGTGACAAGACACTGCACTCAAGGTAAAGCATAAATAAATAAATAAATGAAGTCAAGGAGCAGCCTGCTTACCTTTAATTCTTCTTCATATTCTGATAACTTTCTTTCTAGTGCCCTTCTTTCCTGTAAGATCCAAGTATTTAATAAATGCAACAGAATTGCTCTAATTTCATCTCATGTGTAATTGAAAAGTAACATGTTACCTTACAATGTCTCTGATGTTCTTAAGGGTAACTGAATCTCTTGATGGAAGAAAAACAAAAGTACACAAAGAATACAACAGAGAACTACAAATTGTTGTTAAGCTTAATCGTAAACTTTAATTAGATAATAAGATACCTTTATGCTTCTTTCAACAGAGATCCGTTATATTCTAATTTTATGTGCTGAACTCTCTATTACTTACTCTTTTATCTGAAGTTGAACTATCTACCACCCGTGTATCGTTCTTTTGTTTTAGTTTTTCACTCTCTAACTTTGACTCTGACATTTCTTGTTGCAGCCTCTGAATTTCTTTCCTAAGTTTCTCATTTTCTGCTTTTTCTTCTTCATATAACTGTGGAAATAAAATTCAATAATGACACTAAACCTAAATATACATGTAGGTAAACCATCCATTGTTACAAAATGGACAAGAAAACTAAATAATAAATATATCTCCTGCTCAACTGGGAATATTTTAGAAAGAAAAAAAAAACACTTACCATAGCAATAAATATGCAGTAAATTAAACACCTTTTTGCAAAAACATCTACTCTCAAAATCTGAAAAGCTGGACTACTTAATTCAAAATCAAAGAGTATCAGCTAATCCTATTATGCAGTAAACTGCAGGTCAACATATACAAACTGCACGGAAACTATAAACAATCACAGTGAAGTGAGCAAAACTGATCATAACTGAATTAATTTGGAAATTGAACTTGAGTGAGACATTCACATAATAAAAAAAACTTCACTTCCAATTTGATGAAAATCCATCAACTACAGAAGATGGTGCATGGCTTAAAAAAAAGGACAGAAACATATTATCATTTCCACAGACACAGGCTTAAATCAGAAAAGTAATTTCCTCAACATCAACAGATTGATTTCAACCCACATATTATTTCAAAGGAACTTCAAAGGAATTTAAAAATTCACTTCAACAGTTATTTAAACATTAATTCTTGCAAAGAAAATAGTAATCAATGAACTGAGGACTGAGGAATTATGTTCAGAAAGAAATATGAATATTGAAATATGAAACATGCAACAGGTTTAAACCATAAACATTTCCACTGATCACCTGAAAATGCATTGCATGGTCAATTCTGATACACAAAAACATTATTTACTTTTTTGTATTCTTTTGCACTGTCTAAGGAGGATGAGCTGGATCGTGTATAAGCTGAGTATGAAGCAGGTCTTTCTCGTTCTGTCCTTTCTGTCCTGTCTGTCCTATCTGTTCTACCAGAGGAGGAGTACCTATCTGAGCCCTCTGAGCCTGCACCATATCGAGAACCTGTGCTGTACCTTGAACTGGCCTACAAGACAATAATGGTTATAAAGGAATGAGTTGAAATTAATACAATATCATTCATAGGTAAATATGTCTTATTGAGCTATGTTCTATTAACCTGTGAATCAGATGTGGGTTTTCGGATGCAGAGTACACTTTCCTTCCACAATATGAAATAAGAGAAGTTTTGTGGGCTCGTCTCCAAGACAAACCTTCTGGTCAAATTTATCATACAGTGCACTTCACACCTCTGCAATCCAAATAAACCTGTCTAGAAAGTCTGGAAAGTCAAGGTGCCCATGATTGCCTTATTACTTTTAAACTCTCCAACCACATCTTTATCCATGTGTAATAATTGCCTGCCATCATATTTTAGTGATATATAATCAAATTTCAACCACAGAAGGATGTGGTGTCCCACCTGTTACCACGTCTACCATTACATGACATTTCCAGCAAGCAGCCTCAAGTCACGGCATACTCACCATGGAAAAGGAAAGAAATGAGAAGGAATTCGGTTCCTCTGTAACATATTGCAATAACATTAAACACTGGGATTAAAATATCAAAAATAGAGATAAGCTAACCACAATTTGTAGAAATTAAAGTGGCATTTCAGATAAGACGGCATGGTCAGCTTTGGTAATTAACCTTTTTACAACCAGACAATGTTTACAAGAGGATTAACATGCCACAGCAAATTCAGCATATCCAATTTTCTGTCATACTTAACTACCCTGTGCCCTCCAGAATAAACAGCAGTTGTCATTTCTAATCCATCTCCCAGTAAATGACAGTACGAATGTCAACAACATAACTAAAGGGAACTGACAATCATCTACACAGCTGTCGAGATGAAAGAAAAATGATTTCTTTTGACATCGTTGTCATCCATCTCCATTAGTAATTGAGATGTCAACACTACATTTGACTAATGGACCTATTTACCTCATCTCTATGTAAGGACAGAAAAACCTCAGTTTTCAGCCTTTGCTTCTGCATTCCTACACCTACATGTGGGTCCAGTCAACTCATGTACAGTATAAAATGCTGTCACCCCAATTGCACAGTGACAACTAGCTGTTTAATATTTGATTTGATATACATAAATAATGCAAAATTACATGCTGTGAGCATATTATAAACCCTTAATCTGCTCTAAACTGCCTTGCATTCAGAGGGATATTCATCCAAATCTGATGATTATTGAATCTGTGTAATGTTTTGTAATCACTTAAAATGCTGTAAAACCAATTATTTCCTGATGTGTTTATTGCATTTTTTGCCTGGGTTAATAAAAGTTACATTAATGTTTAGCTTTTTCACACTAATTCCCACAGTGATGTGTGTTAACCAGTTCCATGTGGTGTGTATGTAAGGTTTTACTCCTGACATTTGAAGGTTGAAGTTTCTGCATTAATCATGTGTTCATTTTGATGGCGAAAGCAGATTACAGCTTTTCCAAACTTGGCAAGAAACCTTATTTTTGACCTCGAAAACTGCAGCTAGAATTTCAATTTAGAAGATGATTCATCTGAATGTGTTATCTTTAATTATTGTTTGTTTTACATTCTAAAACTAGACTGCTGCAATAGCATAACCTTTGACAGTAACAACTGGAGTTATGTAATGAAACCATCTTGCCTTTTAAATGCCAATCCAATCTTATATATAGAATGTATGACTATATATTCATATCTCCACTATGGGGGTTCTTAAAATATGGAAATAATATGGGGATAGCTAGCTGTAGGATGAATGCTCTTCAAAATGATCTAAATACCCAAATGAACTGATATATCATCTGCTTCAAACTTTCCAAGGCCAGAGAAAGACCACAGTTATCAGAACCTTTCCTCTTCGTTATCTCTACACAAACAAGTGTGTATAGCATAAAACATAAGATATCTTCTCAATTTCCTAGAAGAGCTATGGAATCAGTTAGCCTAATGTTACACAGATATCTCAATGTACTAGGACTACCTCCAACTCTCAAACACTTGCCTTTAAGATGGACTTCAACAAGAATCTGACATTTAGCAAAGAAAATAAAGCTAATCTTAAAATAGGTCCAAAGTTAACAGAAGTTAGTAAAGAGACTTTGAGATGCAGCACACCTTGGAATATCTATCTATATTTAGATTTAATCCTTTTTCATTCCCAAACAACCAGCATGACCCAAATAATATACAGACTGTAGACTGTACCCCAATCCATCATATCAATTATATAAACATCCTGCCAATATACCTGTACACTTCTATTTGGGCAGTACATCACTACAGAGCAAGCCATATACTATTATATAATAATAATAATAATAATAACATATTCCGAAAATTCAAAAGAACTCAAAACATTTCCTTACACTTCCTATACTTGAGAGGCTACTTGTGGACCCAGACCTGGACTGGTAACCTGGTGAATTTAGTCCTGAGGAGTAATTATTTGGAGCTAAAGTCGACCCATACGAGCCTGAGGAAGAGCCAGAGGCCCCAGTTCCACCATAACCAGACGATCCAGAGCTGTACGATCCAGGGATGTATGTTGATCCTGTACTACCTGTCCCATAGGAACTGGAACTGTAAGGACTCGAGTATGACCCTGGCACGTATGACGATCCATGTCCACCTGATCCATATGTGGTTCCATATGTGTATGGTGAAGTATAGGAAGAGCCTGCACCTCCAGTATATGAACTAGCTGGACTATAACGGCTGGAGCCATATGATCCATATCCTCCACCATAAGACATACTGAGGTGCCAAGTTACGGATTATTACTTAAATTACTGGAAATATTCTGTGGTCTGATAAACAAGTTCCAATGCCTTCAAACTTCAGCAAACATTGCCCAGGGATTAACACAGCCAATAATAGGATCAGCATCCAATTCTGCAAATCAATCTCATCCTATATAGTGATGTACTGTTGAAGAAAAGTTAACCATGTATACGTCTCAGCTGCTTCAGTAATGATATTTATGGCACAGTTGGTATGAAGCCAGACAAATATCCATGTCTGTCTCACCTGTTCTCAAACTATTCAGCTTTCTGCTAATGTAATCTTTTTACCAATATACTATTTAAAAGGTGAGGAATCTAAGTGAAAATGCCATAAAACTCCAAGGTTACTCTCCACCTTATTATTAAACGAAAGACTGATGAATCAAATAATTCCTTCGAAGAAGTATCCTTGAAACGAGATTCACTACCTGGACTGGTGCACTGAAAATCACTTTTTTCTGGCTGAAAGTTTATTTCCAGCACAAGTATCCAAAGTGCTCACTTAGTTGTCCCTTCCCAGCTTCAATATCAAAGTGCACTTTGGTTTCACCTTGCTGCACAATTCCTCCAGTTATTTACCTGGGCGCAGTGCTGTGCTTACTCATCATAGTGTTGAGATAAAGTTCACCCCCACACTGAGAGCACGACTGGTATTAGCACTTCTCTTTCCTCCCTATACACAGGGCTATGTTGTATACAGACAGGCCCAAATAGAGCCCCAGTTCTTGTAATCAATACTTCACCCAATGACTTTTTATACAGGGATTATACAACTTAATCCTTAGTCCACCTGAGGCAATATTATTTACATTGATATTTCTGCCACTCTCCGTCCCTGATCCAACTGTGCTTATACAGTGACATGTTTGGTCCGTAACCTTTAAAATAAGTCCCAACCACAAGTGGCAATGCAACAACTGGTGCCTTTCTGGAATATACTCATGAAATAGGTAGGCAGACAAATGGATTTTTAATAAATATGCCTTAACCCCTACTGCCAGGACTACACCAATGCAAATATCCTGCCAACATTCTTCCTACAGATGTTTTCAGGTACCGTCTGCATATGTAAGCTGACCAATCCACCTGGCTACCAGCAATGGAGCAGTTAAATGTAGGGCTAACCATATAGTAACAACATATCAGCATCAATTGTGTTGCGGCTGGGTGCATTCTATAGAGCAGGCCGATTGTAGCACAATCCTATTGCCTTCTGTGCAGAAACCATGCCACCTTTTCACATGCTTTATATACAAGAACTACATCTGCATTTGTTGGGTCAAAAGGTCAGTTGGTTTTAGAAAGGAGCTACTTTTAATCAATTCCAGAGATGAATACAGGCCTCAAAATAAAATTTCTTCCTTACATCCATACTGTTTGAAAAAACTACATCCTTATTTTCCTCCTTGAACCCCCTTTGGTGCATATACTTTCTTCTGTATCAGCACATTTCATGGGAATGCCCACCCATAGCCATCAGTTCAGCTACCTTGTACTGCAGCTAATTCACACCTTTTGAGGGACCTTTTCACCTTTTTATAAGCTTAAGAGAAGGACTGATTAAAGAGAAGAGAAGACTTTTTCTAGAATTGCTCAGATGCACCTTTAAGGTTTTATGCATTATTCAACATTTTGAATCCATATTACTTCAAATTTTATGTGAAAACATAGACATTACAAATAAACTAATTTTTTCTTTCTGTTCACCCCCCAAAATTCCCTGCTGGAACTCGTGTGAATTCAGATGAGGTAATTACATGCATTTCCCTTTCCATACTGCCAACTATTCAGCTCCCTTTATAAAATCCTCCCATGCACTTGAGTGCACTCTAAATATTTATACGTTTTATATGCTAAGCTGGTGCACCGGACTTGACAAAGTAGAGGTAAAAATACCTAGCTAATCTTTAGAATTCACTGACATCTCGCCAAATAATGCAATTAAAATGCTCGAGGGCGGCAAAATTTAGGGTAGAACAGCTTTCAATAGGAAGCACACACACATTACTGGAAATGGATACAACTCAAAGTAAACAATGCATTTTGTCCACATAGTAAATACCAAATAAAAGGATTATTTGCAGACCCTATCCACATTGTAAATATTGCATTAACCACAATCTTGATTTATGAATCAACATCAATACAACACATTTCTGCCCCCCTCACACACACATCTATACTATCGAAAGTGATACTGATGGTAACAAAGATTCAAAATTACAAGGTGACAGGGCACATCATGGCAAGGTAGAGCAGAAAAATCCTTTACCCCTTCTATGGTATTCCAGTTATCAGATCGGTCCATGGCTAAGGCCAAATACTTTCTATACCAGTCTTACATAACTGTATTTGGTTAAGCAACAAATGCAGTGTGTTACAAATTTAAACCATTCTGCTTTGCAAATATAACATCAAGTAAGTAACCAGAAATGAGAAAGAGTAACAGAGATCACACGTTTTCATTCAACAATATAAACAACTGTTAAAACTGACTTCGTGATAAATACACCATACATAACAAAGCTGAAACCTGGTTATTTCCTTCTTCCATTCCGTTATAAAAGCTTACTTTTTACTTGACTATTTTTATAAATTTCTTTGATGGTCAAACATATATTTTTTTCCATTCAAAATAATCTGATTTACTTGTTGCTGTAATAGATATTGCTCTTGATATCTTACTTTGGAATCCTTTAGCCCTAAACATGTAACTATGCATAATATCTACAAGAAAGCATTGCATTCTGAATCAATCATTTCAAATATTGAAGCGAGAAACATACATCAACATATTATGGAAATGCTACAGAGAAGCATGTAACAATACCACTGTCACACTTTGCAAATACCTCAGAAACAATAATCATTTTAGGGATTGTGTTGGATAATCTATATCACACCACTGGTATTCTGACAGGGTGGAAGAATTTACTGAATTTGTAGCAGAGACTTAAAATGTCTGTTGACTCAAAGTAACAGATTACAGAATGCAAAAAACAGGAAATACCATTTATTTCAAAGCGTAATCCATGCTTGATACTCACATCTGTCCCATTTGTCCCATCTGAGGCTTCTTTTGTTTCTTCTGTCTTCTTTTCTCTGTTCTTTTCTGCTTCCTAAAAACAACATAAAACTAAATAACCAGAATTCGTAAAGCTTCATAAAATAGAGGCAGTCTTTAAGCTTAAGGGGTTATTTCTCTCCAGCATCTCCCCAAGTCCATGACATGTTTAGTCTTCCATCTTTAGTGCAACCAAAATATTTTATCCTTAAAATGAAAGCTTACCTCATTAAAATATACAATGCCAGTAGACCTCCTTTCAGTTCTTTTTCTTCTGGCACGTATGGCGGACGATTTATCCCTGGGGTCTTCTGTAAAATATGACAACACTGTGACCAACAGCTGAAACTGATACCAGCTTTTGATATGTCATAATAAGTTCCTATCACCAAAGCTTTTAGCAAAATGTTAGTTTTTTTACTTAGAAATGTAGATTGCATTAATCCACCAGCTATAATGTGAGCATATCAACCAAGTAAATATGAACAAAATAGTAACTGAGTACTCTAAATACAGAAACTGAAAATCAAAGTATTTCATGCGATTTTCTGCAGCAATCTACAAATACAATCAATGAGGTAGCAATCACTGTGGGAGATGTAATCAATGGAATCATGCAATAACATCATGCACATGGAAGGAACATGCAGGCCTCGTGTGTCAGCAATGTGGTGAGTGTAAAATGTACTGTTCCCCTGGGCTATACTGCCAAGCAAAGTTGCCTTTACCTTTGCTTTCCTTATCTTTTTCCTTCTCTTTTTCTTTGGTGTCCTCCTTCTTTTCTTCCTTTTTATCCTCCTCTTCACTTTTATTATATCTACACCTATATGAAGGAGTCCTATTAAGACCTGTTGTAGTGTCTGTTAAACTAGATGTGGTTGTAGAGTTTGTGCTATCAGAGAACTGTGAATTTCTTAAACTACGTGGTACATAACCTGGAAAAAGACAAAAATGGGGCATGCAAAAGTCTCCAACATGCATTAAAAAAATACAGTGAAGGTACTGATATTCCTGTGCACTGAATTCTGTTAAAAAGTTAGTTATTCTCGCCAATGTGCAATTTCTGATTCATGTCGATGATAAAAGTGCATTAAATAAATGAAATCTCTCATCATCAGTGTAAGAAATACCAGATAAAAATTCTGAGATGAACTCTACATGCTTACAACAGGCTAGTGGCATCATTTTTTTTTTTTCAGTCAACTCTGTAACTTTTGTTGCTGGACATTCCAGAAAATTTGAGGTCTGCACACTTTACACACTTCAGTTAACGAACTAGCATGCCACATATAGGAAAGAATCATGCTTTGGGACACTTAACAGTACTTGTAGTATACAACAATGATCAGGCACACTGTACAGTTGCAAGTACTTTCAGTAGAAAAAAAAATCGTTTTCCAGTGAGTCAACTTATAAACATGGGACTTATGGACAGAGTCATATTTTAAGGCTTGTTCTGGTAAATATCTGTGTATGTTTCCCTGTGTTGTTTTACATGTGTATTAGGTATAACCACAGAAATAAAGAATTGCGTATAAAGCAGGATGATGGAAAATCTACAGCATGCCAGTTCTGGGAAGTTTTACTACATCCATGCCACCCCACCCTCACTTTTAGCACAACATTTGCCACAATTCAAGTTCTCATTAATTATTCAAAAGTCTTCCAATGGAGCAAACAAGCATGGCATTTCTGCTTCGGGTTCAGCATCAATATTGACAGGCAATCATTACAAGCAAAAGGGAGTGACAATGGGTCAAATAAGACAGAAAATGATATAAGGAATAAATTGTTCATACTACTCTAAATGAGCTACTATAACTAATCCTGTGCTGACCTGAGTCATAAGTGCTAGCTGTAGGTGCTGCAGTTGCTGTATTTGTATCTCTATTTTCTCTTGTCCTTCTTGCACTTCTGCTTTCATCCTGCAAACGAAAATAATTAGATAAGAGTTAACCGTAATTTTTGCACTTCCAAGATTTCAATTAGTTTGAAAACTCATCTTAAGCATGACAGACACCATGACCTGTAGGTCAAGTACCCCATAAACATGGATCACTGCAGATATCTTTATCCTTAATTCAAATGCACAATTTCATGCACAGATGTAACAGTCTAAAGATACCTCTTCTAAGGCTTTCCGCCGTTCTCCACGACTGCTACTGTCCTCTGTTGCACTCGGTTTTGTAGCTTCCTTGTCTTTAGCCGTGGCTGCAGGTGCTGGGCCTTGTTGAGTCTTCTGTTTGGCAAGGACTTCTTCTAAGTCTTCTAGGGTCACACCCTGCATACAAAAGATTTTAGGTTATAAAATAAACAGGATTTTAAGTAGATGCTAAGTACTCCAGTCTTTTTTTTTTTTTACAGGACACCATCAAATTGTACCCTATAATAGTTCTATAAATTAAAATTTTTTAAAATTATATGCATTATACCTCCTGGTATTAGGTATAATAGTAAATTTACTAATTATTGGTGTACTCATTCATTTATCGAATAAGAACTAATACCAGTTTCTCAGAATACATTACCTGTGTCGACCTTCTTGTCTCCCTTGACCTCTTAGCCCTGGCCTTTCTCTGAGTTTCGCTCTCTTCATCTCTAGCAGGAGGCAAGTATGACCTGAGAAAAGAAACATCACTTAACTTTCTCCACATGCAGTTATTTCTTTGAAAGATTTTTTAATATATATAAAAATGCATTCAAAGACATATGGATATAACAGTTTCTATGTAGCACTGATCAATCAACCTTACATACTAGTGTGTGATCATCAACACAATCTCCACATAGCGCTAAAAAACTCTGATGATGAACAATGCACAGGTGATAGAGATGGTGAAGAAACAGATGATACTTCAACTCGAGGTACGTCCCCAATCCACTTATAATACTATACTTCACACCACACAAGACTAATGCAACCACATCAAATTCCATTCAACTCCATTAATTACTAAAGATCCTCTGTGATGACTAGTGTTTTGTCTCAATGTTTACCTCCTGACTGGAGTGGTTGTGGTGCCAGTGGTAGCAGTGGCAGGGGAAGGCAAAGTGATGGTATAACTGACAGAGGTGGCATCGCCATTTTCTTGCTGCTGCTGCTGCTGCTCCCGTTCCCGCTCTCTCCTCTCGTTCTCCATCTGCCTCCTGCGTGAATATGGCACATATGCTGACTGTGTTAATCCGCCCGTGGAATTTTGTAGTGAGTTCAGGTAATTGGCAGTATAGTTGCTACGGGTGGGGTAAGGGTAGGTTATCCTGCAAGCATGTGGCAAGCACATGCAGAAAAAAAGAAACGGAAACATGCATTGGTTAGAGGGACATCATGCACCAACCAGGGACATTTAATGAGTAATAGTTTCAATAACATTTTAGCAGTCTACTTGGTATATTAAACCTTCCTGCTCCTACAAATCAAAAACTATCAAAATCCAGCAAGTGTAAGTGTTACCATGACTGATTCATCTGATGTATTAGAATTTGTCAGGTGTCCATATTGTAATAAGCAAATTTATAGAAGATACAGCAATGTCTTTATATATATATATATATATATATATATATATATATATATATATATATATATATGCTACTCTTTTAATCTATCCATGTCCCAAACCATCCAAAACTGACACTAATGCTTGTACAGAAACTATGATAAAAAGCTGCTATGTAACAAACATCATGATAATCAAGCAAAAAATTATCTTATGTGAATGATATCATCAAATTGTTTCCATCTGTTTAATTTTGTAGGGTGAACCAATGACGTACTTGGAATACTGTGATTTTGCAAAATCTGCGCTTGCTGGTGGTATTCATTTTTTTTTCAACTTTTTATAACTATTTGATGTTTTATAAAGCAATGATTGATGGAGATTTAGAATCAGAAACAAAGCTTTTCAATCAAATCCTACTGTTAAGGTATTTGTCATATATAAAAATAGCCCCCCCCCCAAAAAAAAAAAAAATTAATTCATTAATTTCATCATTCCAAATAAAAAGTTGAATTTAATATAGAAAGGAGACATAATGTAATTTGATATGGCAATAATTATTTTTAAGCAGGTTAAATTGAACAAAATTTATTGAGACAAAAGGAATAGGGTGGGTCAAAAGGAAAAAAGCAAAAACAATCCTTTAACTGCACATACCCGTAAGCCCATCTGTGTCTAATAAAAATTTAACATACAAAAATAAAATCTCATGAAACAATCCCAATTAAAATAATCCAAATAAACATGCTGTTAACATTTGCAACAAAACACACTGAACAGGTCACTTTTAGAATTATCTCATTTCAATTCAAAATATAAAATGCACTGTATCAAAACTGAACCAGCACACATGCACATTTTGCATTCACTTTGTTATGCACTTTCCTGAAATCAATTCCCTTTTTGAAAATTTTTAAACAATTGAAGTCAATTCTATTTTGGAAAATGTATGAGAAGGTGATTAAAAACTTTTTTGACAAATGTATAAAAACAGTGTGGTTAAAACTGTGCAAAGGTCTAGTATGACAGTAAAAACTAATGTCTGTAATGGCAGCGGCATGTTTCAGAAAAAAATCTGCCTTAAATCTAACATGGTGAACATACCTATCTCCTCTCTGCCTCTGCTCCAGACTATCCTGTGCAGCACTGCCAGCATATGTACCCCTGCTTCTTCCTGTAGTCTGTAAAACAAAAGTTCAATATTTCAATTTATGTATTTCACTGCAGAGATTTTCACTCACTCACCTGTACTATTCTAGAAAAGCAAGTTGCTGCTATGTCATAAGGAACAAACACACAGACAAACAGGTTAACAGAACAATGAAACATAAAAAAGAGAGACAAAGGCTAATGTTTTATCATCTAAGGGCAATAGAGTTAACAGAAAAGAGAATTTCAGTATTCTGCAACAATGGAATCGCCTCTTTGTTATGTACATACACAAGTGGGTGCAATAAAATATATCAATATTTTCCTGCAGGCCGACTCAGTAGACAAACACACACTGGGTAACAAATACATCAACAATAACAAAAATCTGCAATGGTACAGAAATGAAAAATAAATGAAAAGCTTTCTTAATTCTGCCAGAAAGCATTCTCCTCCACAGTGGAGGCACACACCAGAGTCCTGCTGACTTACTTCCTCTTTCTTCTCGGAGGCCAGCCATGGACTAGATGCAGACCTCTGTACTTTAGACAGCGTGTCAGTCTCTGCATCCTTCTTGCTCTCTGGGACTGCGCTGGAACTACCTGTTTTCCTGAGACCAGCTCGCCAGGATGCAGGTCCTGCATCGGAGTCAGACATCCTTTGTAGTGGTCTTGGGGAGAAAGTGGGAGCCTGAAGCAAACATGCAAACATGTCAGGCCAAAACTCAAGGGTTAGTGAACAGTCCAAGGTGTTTCTGTAATATCTGGCAAGTTTGACATGAGATGATACAATGACAACTCATTTATTTCCAGCCACAAAATTGTTTTTGCTACTTGGTAATAATTAAAAACAAGAACAAAAGTATTCAAATTCACCAGCCAGATATTACAGTTGTTTCAGGAAATATGATACTTGGGTTAAAAAAAAAAAAAGATCATGCTTTATATCGAAGGTCTGATCTTCATACCCACACTGCAGGTTACATGCAAATTCTCAAGCTTTATTTTTGAGCACAGGCATTGATGCTCTATTCAAATCATGCTAAAACATCAAAAGGAATGACTTACAAAAGTGAAACAGTGTTTCATGTCCTCTGTCTACTATATTATATGTGGTCTAAGATTTTTTTTTTCTTTTTTAAGTTTCACAAAAAAAAAGGATATTCTTTGTAGTGATAATGATTCAATGTATGCCTTTCAACTACTGTACAGAGCTAACACCCAGGCAAGAAATTATTTCTACAATTATTTCATGCTCTTACAGACTGAAAAATATTATGATTTGATACCTGAAAATAAAACAAGGTTTCTGTGATATATATTCTTTTAAGTTTCCTCATGTTAGTTATGTGAGAATCAGTGTGCAATGAAAGAATATAAAGTGCCATCAGTGCAATTATTAAAGATGGTCACTCTGAGCACATGTATTGTTTGTGATGAGCCATGAGTCCCATGTGTTTTAGCATTCATTATCTCTAGCAGTACTGAAGCCAGTAGATAATAAGGAGACTATCCTAGTACATAACCAATTTCAGTCAATACTATCTACTGGCTTATGTCTGCACCAAATAAGTAACTATGTGCTTAACCTGAGCATCTTGAACTTGACCTTTCCTTTTACACAAAAAAACGGAAAAGTATTGGATTTGAATAAAATGAGAATGTACTGAAACAGAATGTAATATGTTGGCACCATGTGTTTTGCTAAACAAGGTGGTATTTTTTATAACTGTGGCAAAGATGATGCATGCACAAAGACTGTTACCAACACAAGGCTAACCATGTTCATTCTGGCATATAAACTTTTTTCCACAATAAATGTTCTTAAATTTGTGCAAGGAATTAGGTCACCTGTATCTCAAGACAGCGCGTTCAGTTCTTACCTGTCGTTGGCCTGCTATCCTGGCCGGAGCACTGGACTGGCGCTCAAGGTTACTGTGTAAGGTTGCTGGCTGAACTGAGGCCTTCAGAAGCAAAACAACACCAAAAGCAGTCAGCCAAACACCACAATCGCAAGTATGCAAACAACAGATTAACACTCAGGGAAATTGGCTCACCACATTTGATTTCATAACTAATTCTTTTTTCATAATTTTTTTCTGAAAATTTTATTTTTCTTACAAATTTCTTTCAATCATGTTTTGAAAGTGAAAAAGAGAGAAAGTAAAATATTGAGTTTTCCTTTTTTACAATGGATCATCAAAAATAATAGAGAAAATGAAAATTTTTCATAATACTACATCAAATGTGTTAGCCGGTCCTCACGCAAGAAGATAGGGAGAACTATAGCAGAATGGAATCTTCAAAAGCAATACAGAGAAGTCACCACTGAGGTATTTCTGGCAACTGAGCTGTAACTCTAGTATTAAATAAAATATAACTCATATACAACATTTGACTTATGACACCTAAACTAAGAAACAAAAAAAATTCCTCTGAAATAAAATGACACCATGCAGCCTTTTTCAGTATAATGTATAAAATCATTACTTAAGTCTGGCCATCATGTAAATTTCTACAAGCATGAACTGCAATACAAATCTAAATAAGGCATAGTTACAACTCAGTTCATTTACTGTTACTTGCAAAATGATAACAATGGAGAAATATACCTGTAGCAAGAAACAAGCTTTCCACAGAAGAGACCATCTTGGCCATACTGATTTCACTTACTTTGCAAACATTCTTTTCCTATTCCTGACACAGAACCTTTCCAACTTCTGCTCAATTCCACTTGAGCGAGCAATTGTCAGCTGATGTTTCAGTAAAATTAATGATTCTTTCCAAAGAACTGGTTGTATTTCCCAGTTTAACATGTTTACTTCGAGACTGAATTTAACAACAGGTCATGTTTCCAGGAATACAGTCAAGGTGTGTCAGGTTGGACAACCCCAACACACCAATTAAAGAGATTCAAAAAAGCTGACACTGATAATCACTCAACAACAAATGACAGCAGAAACCACGTGACTCCATGCTGTCTACGTCTGCCTACCTGATATGCTGACCTTTCAAAACTTACTACTGCAGAGTTGAACAGTCAAAATAAATGTTCTTCCATGACTTGAAAATAATGCTTATAATGTTCCAGCTAACCTTTAAATATCACATCAAACACATGATTCACCAGCTCAACTTTGAAAGGGTACACACTGTATCTTACCTTTCTTCTATAGATGCCTGACATTTTCCTTTCCACCTAAATTTTCTTAAATTCCACACAAGTTTGTTTTTAAAATCATGTGAAGTGGAAAAAAATTCCATTTTTGAATTGCCACATGGTGCAAATAAATCTGACACATGTTGGAAATATATCATATGGGGGCAATTTCTTTCAAACTCAATTGTTTTACATTATTTTCAAACGATGGTTAAACTGCAATTCCAGGCTGTATGCTGAGCAAAATGACACCAACTCACAAGCAAAGCACACCTAACTATCAAAACACAGTCTACATGTGGCAATATGAAGCAATGGGCAGGAAATTATTTTCTTATGATTCACTAGAAAGCAAATCAATTTTTTTTTTGTGATTGTGATAATGAGAAAAGCATTTCCATGGGGCAACCTATAAAACAAACTTACCTGGCCTCTAAATATCCAAGAACCAGAGGCACAACACCTTAGTCTGTCAGTGCAAAGTGTGGTGTGAATTTACAAAACATGGCTATCCAGACTGGGTCAATATATCACTTCTGAGTGTACATACTTCTTAGAGAACAAAAGCTTTCCTATTTATTCTCTCTCTCATGACAGTTTATTCAATCATTTTTTAATACCAAAGATAAATATTTATCATTTTTAGGTACATTCAGTCAGTAATCTGAATATTAGATAAGGTTAAGAAGGATTTCAGTCTTCAGGAATACTACATATAATTGATTCTCCAAGCTAGCCATGTTTTGATATTCTGCAGTCACCCCTTCGGATCTTTTTAAATCAAAAGGAATCATAGTATACTGGCAAATAATACAGCAAATGCAATACTCCACCAGAAGTAGTTCCTTATTCACTAAGTTCCCCCATACCTTATCTTCCGCTTCCCTCTTTTCCTCATCAGTTAATGGCTTCTTTTCTTCACTAGTACCAAACACCTCATTCTTATCCCCATCTTCTCCTTTCTTATTCTGTTCAGGTTCTTTCTCTTTCTTCTCACTGTCCACAGAGGGACCATCTCCAATTTGAGGTGGCAGAGGCAGTTTAAACTCTGTTGTAATCTCCTCTATTTTAGGAGTGGGTGCAGGTTCAGAGATTTGAGGTTCAGGTTCTGTTGGAGTCTCAGCAGCAGCAGTAGTGGTAGTTACAGTATCCTTTCAGAGAAGCAAAGAGAGCAGAGACATAAGCATACACAAGCAATGGCTGCCAACAAGATTACAGCGACATAGTTTAGTATACTGATACAAGCAATGTCTACTAATAACCCTTAAGTCCTTAGCAATTTTTGCACAATGCCATAACCAGATGTAAATAAAGTGGAGAGTCTATGAAGATGTGCATCCATTGTGTGGTTCACTAAAATATAGTCTAGTTTTTTTTTTTAATCAACAGCTATGTGATAATATAACACAATAAGAATTATTACTGTACAAGCATAAGTGACGTCATTTGCATAGAAGGGACTAAATGACTACTTTAAATGAATTGTACAAAAAAATAACATACCTGTTGATTAAAAAAACTATACAAATTGAATCAAATCAAAGTAAATGTTCTTGAAAATAGATAAATGATATATTCTAGGAATTGGTATAAACAGGGTGCAGATTAAGCATTAGGCATTGTAATTTGGGGAGCAGGGGGTACATCTGAATATAATTACAATATTTTGCTTCTACAAACTCGAGTTTTCCATCCTGTAACAAACCAAAATTGCTTTACAAGGAAGTAAAGAAAACCAGACCAGATGTAATCAGGTGTAAACAACATGGAAAATCTTTGAAAATGTGTATCCATTGTGTGGTTCACTAACCAGGCAGTTCACCTTCACCTCACCTAATTTAGTATGAAGTGAAAGGAAATGGTTCTGCACCCTGTTCAAAATATGCATATGTATATATACATTAGTAAAGTTACCGCTCATGTTGCCGCCACCTCAACCACTAGCTGAAGTACCACTATCTTTATTTCCCGCACACCATAGCATCAGCAACATAAACTACAGATATGTTTGACTGCATTATATTTCATAGAGCATTTCTAGCATCTAATTGTGAAACTCATCATAACACTTGCCAACTAATTGTATGCCTTTGACAGCATGTCCATTGCCATGGACTTAATGCACCAGTACATGCTGCAGTTTACTAAAATGATAAGCTGACCAATTATGAATATCATTTATGTGAAAGAGGTAGAGTATCCATTTTGGTTAGCTTATGTTAATATTATATCTGATCCCTGCACCCCAAATTGTTGGTGAAGTGGCTTAATTATCCCTTACCTGGTATCTGTTAGGTCACACTAGTATTTGTTATACAATCACCCAAGGTCCTTGCATTTCAGCAAAAGTAAACTGTCCAATAAATTACTCTGAACTCACCTGCACTTTCTGACATTATCAACTTGTCTCAATCAATCAACATACCACCATGTATTTTTCTACAACAGTGGTATGCAGTGTGAAAAATGTTATTACTACACAGCGCAGAATATGACCAACCCCTGCCACAACCAATCTCCAGCTTTTGTAGCATCTATGTGATTTGCCTGCTCCAGTACTATGAAGAACACTTACCTGTGCTTTGGCTGTGGCCTGTTTATTGATCTCATTCTGTTTTTCTGCAAATTGTAAAAATATGAGTAAGACACTTCCCTTACTTATGCAAACACAACTGTAAACAACATTCCAGATCACAAATTATGTTATTCTCTCTCTCTTTTTTTACACTGAAACATGCTATGATATTTAACCCAGGGACAAAGAGCTTTGATCTTATCCCACCAACCCCTTCAAATGGTTCAGATATTTATTGTCAACATAACAATCTTTCAGACTTAATAGGACCAGCAGTGGAAATGGCCTCGGTTAGCTAAATCTTAGATTTAGACTGAGAAAAGGTAGACTTATTACGCGACCTTAGACCTATCTGGCTGCACTGCAAGTAAAAAAGGAGAAAAACAACTACACCCATAAGGTAGCTACCTGTTTCTGAGTCAGAAGATTCAATTTCGTCGTCCTCCTCCTCACTACTTTCTTCACTACTAGAGCTACTCTTCTTCCCATCGTCTGTGGGCTGGTTGAGTAAGGCCTCAAGCTGCAGGCGTTCTTGATTTACATTCTGTGATATTATGTGCTGCTTCTGATCTATACTCATTCTGGTGACAGATGTTCTAAACATAAAAGAAATGACAAATTTTAAATATTCACTTCAGCAAAAAAAAAAAACTTAATTTCACTTGACAGATTTCTTCAATTACAATTTACTCATTTTTGGCGATTTATTAGAAAATCTAATCTGAATATAATTTCATATTTGACACAAATATAACAACAGACCCATCACTTAAGTATGTAAGACTCATACCTCCTCTTCATTGGTTTATTTGTTGTAATAATCTCTTTGTCCAATGTTTTCTTGTCCACTTTGAGCTAAAATGGAATTCAAACTTGCCAGAATACATAATAATCATAACTGCAATATCTAATCTCCACAAAGTTTAAATATAGCCCCACGCCTACCCCCCAAAAGAAGCTTAATATAAAAGAAAATTATAGCAATTTTCAAATATACAATGCTGATCATCCTAAAACTACTGTCTCTTGAGTTACCAGTCTGACCACTTACTGTTGCTTGTTTTTTCTTAAGCTCCTCCAGCAGTTTGAGAAGATCAGTGTCTGCTACATCAAAGACAGTCTGGCCCTAAATTAAGAATGAGATTTAAATGACTAAATTGAAAATATCATCTTTAGACAAAAAGACCTTTATATTAAGAACCGAACTTATCAATTAAATTTTTTTCAATACAGATATTCTTTAGAAATAAACTGTGAAATTATGACAATAACACAATATTGTAAATCAACATGGCTCTAAGAGAAGATAAATTCCACCTACTGAATTGTTTCTTGCCTCCATATCACACATGTTTTCTACTAGAATCTTACAAGATTCTTCCTGTCCCCAGTGGGCAGCAGCGTGGAGGGGCGTCCAGCCATCATGGTCTTTGGCATCAATGTCCATCCCAGCTTGAAGGAGAATGCTTAAATAAAAAAAAAATCAGAAGTACTTCTCAGGGTGTTCTGTTACATTATCTCTGAGATAGAACCAAATGCAAGGAAATTTAAAATCTTTGCATTCAAGTGCCTTTACAGCAACTAGATGTTCAGAGCTCATTCCCAGCATTCATCAACTGAATGTTTGTCATAACACAAATGTTTCCGCATAATATGGAGAACAATATTAACAAAGAACTGACTTGAACTGCAATTACATAAACAAAACCAACACACATATAAGACCTTATGCTTCTGAATGTTTCCAAATATAATAAGCTGTTACCTCATCACTCTGAGGTAGCCCTTTGCTGCAGCAACGTGGAGAGGAGTAGCTCCTGTTTTTGCATGCACCTTGACTTTGGCCAGCCTTGGGTTGTTCAACATTTGGTTGGCATCTGCCAGCATCATTTGTTCTTCCTCTTGTCTTGCAGCCTCAGCATCAATCCCTGCAAAACAACACATACCATAAACTATGATACATAAAATCTTACACAAAATCTAAAATGAGAGCTCTCTGTGTAACCTGACATGTCTGTTACATTTACTTTCTCACAGGATTTTCTTTTACATTTCTCATCTTATTCCAATGTACACATGCAAATTGCAAACATCTTCATACCATTTTTATCCATTTCATCTTCCAGCAACCTTTCCATGTCATCTCCCTCAGCAAGATCAAATGGCAAGTCTCCATCATTGTTGCATGCTGCCACATTAGCACCATTTTCAAGTAACAACCTGAAAACAACATTTGTTTTGTTTATAATTGATTGAGGCAGGTGTGAGCGAAGTTAGTTACTTATATAAAGCAAAATGTGATGTTTGCTAAAAGGGGGATTGTACATAGGGATCTACACTATAAACAAGACCAATTTCATTTGATTCAATGCAGAAAAACACACAGCACTAAATAAAATTCAGAACCTTTGGGGTAGAGAAAGGGCCATTCCGTGGTATTTGGTCCGCAGACCTCAAAATTTCAAAAAGGAATCCTACTTATAAAACTTATAATTTCTGAAACCAGACATCATAAGACACCAGAATCCAAAAGAAATTTTAGGTTTTGATGATTAATTATGATTTTATTGACACTTTTATCTGGAAAACTTATAAAATAGTGTCACGGAAGGACATTTTTATTTTTGATATATTTTTCATAATAGAGATCATTTTAAACAATAAAGGCTAAATACATTAAATATAACCTATTTCTTACATTGAGTCAGGTGCATTAGATGAAAAAAATATTTAATTATGAAATAATGGATTAATCAATATCAATTTGTCCTTCCGAGATGATTTTGGTACCTATTTTTTAAGTTTTCTCAGTAACTACAAAAGCTAAAAACTTATAACTTCATATTCTCCTCAACCATGAAAGGGGCCAACAAAATATGAAATTATTTTTGCTTAGAACCACTTAAGTAAGAAATTAAATCCAAATATATAAGCATTAAACATGACACCTAGCACAGTGGAAGCACGTATGAGGCATTTTGATTGGACCATAACAGGTCATGTGACCAATGAGCCCCAAAACCCTTATGTCTTTCAAGATAATCTTGAACTTAAAATTCACAATTATTATATATAGAAGCATTTTTAAACTGAGAAACATTTCATTTGAATGAATAATATTGAAGTTATTATAATTTAGACAATTGATTATATTTATAATTAATAGATTTGGCAAGAATTTCTCAAAAAATGTCCCAATATTATTTAAAGATGATCAGAGCAGATGAGAACTTATATTATAGTCAAAATATTAGTAACATGTTTGAAGATGAAATATATTACCACGGAAAGACATGTTTACATTTGATATTATTCATCAAAATTATGCTGGTATGTATTCATAAAATATTATTATTAGCCTTATTTTACATTTTATTTAGCAATGGACAAAACGTCCTTCCGAGACGTGTCCTTCCATGACACCTACTTGATTTTTTTATATGCAAAATTTTCAAATTTATTATTTTTTTTCCAAAAAAAATTTTATACACTGAGAAAGTAAAATAATCAAATATTCATATTTTGATTTGATTTTAAAAACATCTACACAGACAGAGCAGAATTTAAGTGTTGAAGTTGAAAGTTAAAATTCCATGTCCATTTCACTTCCTTCCGAGATGCTAACTATTTATTATAATTTTTTCGTAACTTTAATTTTTTTAAACCTAATTTTTTGCCTAATTATAACTTACATATAGAAGAATAAACATACAAAAAATGGACCTTATAACTTTTTTACTTTTGAAAATATTTTCATTTGAAGTGTCAAATGTCCTTCCATAACAGCAAAAAAATACCACGGAATGGCCCGAAAAGGAAATCTGATTAAATTTTCTATCAAATACAGAGCATATTTTTGATAGGCCTTCGAACCAAATACCAGTTGAACTGTAAAATTGTGTAATTCATTCTTGAAAACATAGTCACCTTCTGCCCCACCCCAAGGGTAACTTTTATGCCTGAGATTCTGTACTCATGTTCTAAATAGACACATTGTGTGCACCGATTGTTCCTCGCCAGTCCCAGGGGGTGTGTCAAAAATTATGTCATCTATATAACTTCAAACAAAAAAGGTGTAACCATGCATCTCCCGGAGATATTCATTACACACAGTATGCCTTTTCTGGCTTCATCTCACAAGTACAACTTCTTCTTGCTTATCAATGAAGCATTACGCAAAGATTCAACCCAAACAAACCCAGAGGGACAATGTAAATCACAAACAGTACCACTAGGTATGTGTTTCTTATAGATCTAGTTGAGAATATTTTCAACCGCACATAATATTGGAAAAAGTAATGTCTGTTACAGCCACCCAACTCCTACTATAAAACACGCTTACAAAAATATAACATTCATTTCAGCATTTCTCCTTGATTGACCTTCTCTATACATACAAACTAGGTAAGAATAACATGATTAAATCTGCCTCAAAAGAAAGTCTCCCACAGAATAAGGAGCATTTTATTCAATTTTAGTTTGCCATAGGGCCTTTAACACAAATGTATTTTTTAAGACAACCCAGACAGTTTTTCTTCAGAATTGATGTAATATCTGGTTACAACATATCCAGTTCAATATGAATTACAGGAATTCCTGATGAGAAATAGCACAAGCATAGAATATGTTGCTTGGCCTCTCAAGAATGAGGTTGAACATCAGCATAACATGCATTATCTAATAGAGCTATTCTTATTTCTTAAATAGTCTGCACATCAATCATAAAAAAGCCAAAAGACCATAAATTATCCATGTTGCTTCATGTTTTTTAAGTAATGACAAAAGTCACTGTTTTACACAAGACACAGAAGTACATCTCTTTTGTCTCTCCACGCTTTTTACAGTCTGACTTCAACAATTCCCAAATTATAAAATTTGAATAGCAAATTACTCCAATAATTGCTTCAAGCAATATAAGTGGTAAAGGTGGGAGGTAAATGTGTCCATCTTCATCTAACAATGCAATGTTCAACAGTGGACTCACCACTCTGACCTCATCAACCATGTCGCTGTCATCAGGACAATTTGATAATCTAATTACAGATATAAACAGATTTATGATACCATAGTTTACCCATTCATCATATAATATGACACATATCACAAGCTAAGAAGGTTTTATGCCAATAATCTTTGCTCAAAACCAGTAATGTATGTTGGAGGTTGCCACCAATTGTTTTTGTTTTCACATTAAATTTAATAAATCCATGCAGTTTGTCTTGTAACTAGATTTGAGGATCAAAGCTTCCTCTAGGTATCACTTCATAGTGACAGCTAAAAAAATAAACCCAACAGATTACACTCACCTTGCAATTTCTACAAAACCACATGAAGCAGTAGCATGAAGGGGTGTCCACCCTTCATTATCACAAACATTCACATCAGCACCATATTCCAGCAGAAACTCCACCATGTCATAATTGTCATCTATGCATGCCTAAAACCAAAACAATATTAATTTTAAAATGGATTATATCACTGTTACATGTAGAAGGGTAATTTCATGTTGAAAATACAGATTATGATGGCAAGCTGTTGCATTACTTGCAATGGTTATTTTGAACAATCTGACCCACATACACTAACAGCTCAACTTTATCAGATCTGAAAATGTGTAATTTATCAGAAATCATATTGCTCAAAACAAAGTGCTTTTCAATTCCATTAGCTTATATACTTGTATAAAAAATTATGACAATATTATTCAAGAAGAAATGTATGTTACTGGTGTAATGAGAAGATCATACAGGTTTAACAGCACATCTTTGATGTCACCCAGTCCAAATCTTTCTGACATAATGTCTGCTCAAAGCCTTCAAATGAATCTCATGACTAACTGTGTATTATATTCTTGACCACAACTTAGTTGAAAAGGATACATTTCCATGTACTGTCACTGAAGTGGATATTCCCCCCATGCCCTAATGGTGTCAGGGAGCTCAGGTTTCAAGATGCCATAGTGGGGATACAATAACAAAGTCATGTAACTCTGATCTCCTATTCAATTTTACATACAGGAGTTCAGAAGTCATGCACTGTATAGTTGAAGTATATGTTTGCAGAATGAGACCCATGGTTAAATTTGTAAAAGAGACATAAGTTGAACAATTTTCAAAATAAAAATAATCCATCTTCTTGACTACCATTTAAAGCAAAGTTTGAGGTTTGCTTCAGCAAAGTTTACCAAAACACACACACACACACACACATGTTCATTTACTTTCTATCATGTAAGCCCTATACTGGAAATCATTTTGACCATTTTCTTCAGAAAAAACACACTTTCAGTCCTCGATAAAGCATTATTACTTCCTGTATTCTTTACGCCCACTTATCAGACAAACCACACAAAAAGATGTTCAGTACCTTTACACAAAACATTTCTTCATTCCTTCCCAACAAAGTAAAAGGTCAATACCTTCTTCATCATATCTTTCTGACCAAGTGCAACATTTTATGTACCATAAGTTTGTGTATTTTTTATTGGAATTTAAACCCAAAATCAAAATATGGCATTTCTCCTCTTATAACATCTGTGACGGTTTTTTTCACCAAGATTTCACATCCGACTTGAAATGATATCAAAAGTGAATGAAAAGTACATATCTTGAAGTAACCCTTGTCCAGTTGTTTGCCTTAAGATTTCACAGATACACTTAAGAGAAAATACCTGTGTCTGCCCATGCTGGTTGTAACTAAACACTAAATGCACTTAATGGATAAACCGACAAGGTACATGCTCTATGATGTAACAGCTACAAAGCCTAGACTGCCCACTGACATTCCACAAGAAATGTCCCAATATATCCAAAAACAAAATATGATTCATGGGATTCACGATTTTTATCCTGACAATTACGGAAACAAGCTTCAAATCAAGTATATGATAAAATTTTTGTGCATATTAGGTGTGAAGAACTGCTTACATCCAATGTTATTAATATTAGTGCTTAAGTTTGGTAATTGTTACATAATAAACAGTTATACTTCCAGAAGAAATGAATGATGTCATTCCTCAAATATAAAATTTCCATTGAGGTACGTAAACCACTCACATTCAGTTGTTTCTGCTCTCCAACTCATTTACTGTGCAATAAGACATCATATTACAACATGCATTAAACAGTTAAATTATATAAATTATATATGCACTTTTTCTGATAACAATCTAGAACTTTGTCTATAGATGTTAGGAGCATATTTAACATAGGACGGCAGAGTAGCGAAAGGTCCTAAAACATTCCCTTGGAAATTCTGACAACTGATAACAGAAATACCCCTCCACTTCCCCCTAAATAAAAAAGATGCATTGCTTACTCTTCGATCAGACAGAAATAGAACATGGTTTCTATCAACACCAGCCTACATAAAAGGCAGACCATAGTTTAGCAAAAGAATACTAAGTAAAGATTCCCTAGCTTACCAGAAACCTTACCAACCCAATTTTCTAGTTACCAGTGCAATATATTTTAATGACCTAAACTATATTTTCCACATCCAAACATAAATTGGTGTACCAGGAGTCACTTATATGGCTTTCAAGGCATACAATGGGCACACAGTGCTCCAAGAGTACACAGGTAAGAGATCCCTGGTTCAGTGCCCAGTTCCAGATGCTTATCTTCTAATAAGAAACAACCCTATTTCTAGGCAATTAATAATTCTAGGTTGGCTAGCTAAATTGATAGCAGCGGTCAACCAGCACTCACTACTGGTGGTGAAGAATGCTACTGGTCATGCCTGCTAACCAATACCATATGTTTTACTAGCCATATGTCAAAACATATCAGCTGCTTTGCTAACATCAGTCTGGAAATTCATTGCTAAACATTGCCAAAGTCTTAAAAATACACATTCCTGGTCTAATAGATAACATATCCCTTAGAACAAGTTCTTTGCAAAATATCACTGTGATTTATTAACAATTAAATGAATGTCAATACTGCATCATTCTTAATCTATTTTCAGTGCCTGGTAAAACTTAAAAACACAATGCATTATTTGAAGCACAACAGAAATAATTTACTGGTGCACTTGTCTTCCTTGGCCTACTACTGCTCATGGATGAAACAACAAGTTAAAAGTATGATCAATTAAATATTAATTCGATTACACAGCATTTAACAAAAACTAATAATTTGATTATAATGAAATCTAACATTCATTCTAGATGATAATGAAATCTTAAACTCATTCAAGATCACAGAGATGTGATAAACCCAAGGGTGTTTTATTGCAGGAAATTAAGGCAGAAATAATGACAAGGTGGAATTTTTTTCAGAACCCAAAACATTTACAACGAAATATGAAAAGTAATACAATTCCAGCAGTAAACAATGATTACCATAATAAATTATTTTATAAAGTATTTTAAATAATCCACCTCCTCTATATTTAAAAAAAAAAGGAAATTATAAAAGTTTAACTCACCACTTTTAAAACAGGGTCAGAGAGTGTGTCCAGGTAGATAGATTACATGATAAGAGAGAAATTCAAATATAAAGGTGTGTTGTACTTTCGTTTTTCACTTGTAGTATTGTGAAAAGATAGACGCGTATGTAATTTGGTCTTTTCCATCCATATATTGTTTGAATAAGCTATATGGGGAGTTGTTTTTATGATTTCACTTCGACTCGTGAGAGAAACTGTAAGGATGAGCAAATGACCATCCCCTTCAACGGCGGCCATCTTGAAAATCAATCCTTTTTGCATGCCCCCTCCCATGAAAGGTTTATCGGTTTTCAAATTATCGTGGTACTGAACAGACAACAAGGACTCCATAGGTAAATTTCGGGGTTTACTGGTAAAAACGTAAATGAACTGTACCTGATGTAATGCTGTTAATCCATCAACGTTTGCCGTGTTGATGTCTGCACCCTTCTCCAAGAGGTGCTGTACCTCATCCGTGTCTCCGCTTGAACACGCTGCTAAAAAGACACATCCATCTTGAAACTGAACTTTGACAGGCTGTGTAGGTCGATCAACTGCTTCGTTGTTTGTTTCAGAGTTCTGCCACCGAAGTAACTGTTCGTGCCTTCTTATCAAGGCACTTTTCTGTTTGTCGTCCGCCATTACTGCCTGCAACACTCATCGTATGCAAATATAAGTAGTCTCGCAAAATCTCGTTACACTGCGAGATTAAGTACCAACATGGCGTGCAACATGCGAGTGTGTCAATTTAACAATATTTTTTCGTCCACTCCTACTTTAAAACGAGTAGGAACATGCGTTCCACGTCGTTCTGTCAGAACAGTACCGAGAAAGATAGGCATAGCACATAAATTACAACTGAAAGACGAGCGGGGAGATCAATTTAAACCCGAGAAAAAGCCACTTTTGAGAGATATCTTGGCTCCCCCCGTTGGCCCAGGGATCATTGAAGAAACAAGGAAATCAAAACCACCATTAGGTATATAAATTCTTATCCTATTAAAATCTCCATAACAATCACCATAAAATTCACTAGATGAATGTCAAGATGTGTGCAGTGTCACAATGTTATTTATTAATCTCTATGATTAATAAATAATCTCTGTTGGAATTTTGAAAGTATCTCTAAAATTTAAGGCAATATCACAGTGTTTAAATAGCCATATTTCTGTTAGGGCAAATGTGTCCTCACATTTTAACAAGAAAGCTGTTACCACTGAGTGCATTAAATACATACTTTACCTTGATCAATTTTTATGGGGTTTGTCACATAAGATGACAAATGTTCTATGCTTTTACATTGTATTAAAATTCAAGGGGAGAAGAGAAGTTTTTGTATAGGTTCACTGTTGTTAAACAAGGTGCCTCAGTGGACTGGTCACAGACAGTCCAGTTCTGCTGCTTGACCGGCGTGTACTGCTCATGGGCACAAAGCGCAGGCAAATTTGAGAGACTTCCGGCGTGTACAGTCCATTTCTTTAGAGTCATCAATACATTCTTAGCCTTTAATAAACATGTGCTGTTGAGAACATACTGCAAATTCAAACATAATCTTTAGAAGTATTCATATCTATAGATGTTCACCTCTACTGCAATTTCCCTCAGGTGGCCATATCAACACACTAGCCTAGTAAAATTGATACTAAAATAGTAGCCAGCAGCTGAATAATGACAGCCAGGCCACGGTATGTGTAGGTTCATCCATGCGTCGACCTGTAATTTGATGCTGATTTTCTATCACAATTATCAGTTAATACATGAATTTTATCCCAATCATAGTAAATGTAAAATGAGGTAGGAAGTGAACTAGCCGATTATAACAGTACAGATGAATAACAACGGATCATTCATGGAACGGCTCATACACGCGTCTGCTGCATGTACAATCGGTCAAGACGGATGGTTCACGCAGAACGGACCGTACACGTGACACCGGATTAACTTTGGTGCCTCTAGTGCATTCTGATATACACAGTATTGTTTACCCTCTGCATTTCCTTTGAGGAGGAGTTGTAATGACAGTAGAAATGCAAAGACTAAGCATACTAGATTCAGAGTATCTCTTAAAATGAAAGGCATATGGTTGTATTCCGATGGCATTGTGGGTTGACTAGAATGTTTTGTAGACAGACAGTGGTGTTCAAAATGTTCTCTTAGTTTTAAAAATTATGTAAATATTGCTGTGGGAAAACAAAACATATGATACAAAATATATGCATTAGCACTTCTATCGGTGCTGACACATAAATTGCTTTATTGAAAAGGAATTTTTTTTTCTTTTGCTTCACACAATTTTATCAAGACTCTAGTCTCCACTCAAGCATTATGGTTTTGCTGAAGAAAAGCAAAGACAAGAAAGCCACAGCAAATCATAAAACATCATTATAGTTATAAATTTGAATCTTAACTTTGTTGTGAGTGAATGCCTATTGAATTGAGCCGACCATTATTATCATATCGTATGGTGAGGACAAAATGGGTAATACAGATGACTTCCAGTCTTTAAACTAATGTTGAAATTTATTCATTTAATTACCACAACAAAGATGTGGGTAGTGGAATTGTGTGTGTGAAGATTATTTAGGCAGTATTGTGATCATTAGCAATTTTTTTTTTTTTTTTGACTTTCCAGCAGGACTTTGTGATTGTTGAAAGAGAGAGACAGGAAAGAGAAATTAAAGATCATTTTTGCTCAAAATGTAGCATATAATATTTAAATATATAATTTGATATTTTAAATATATAAAATATGATAATTATTTCTTGAATTAAAAAAAATAGGAATGCATATCCGTTAGCTACTGTAGTTTTCAGTTTAAACTTTCAGCAAATGTATTTGATTTTAGAAAAAGTGGACATTGCAAAAACTCTTACCCGGGCAGATGTTATAGGGTTAATGCAGGTACAGTATTGTTGGTCCTTCTCTTACGATTTGTCTTCAACTTTGAAATCTTATGTAGTTTGTGATATGAAATTTATTTGCTTAAGTGTAATGAGTCTCATTGGGTCTGTGAAGATGAGCAACCCTTTTCATGTAATTATATTAATCACACACACACACAAGCATCAATATAATCATCATCATCAGTTTTGTGAAAGTTGGATTATCGTTTTGTGTAATGAATCACAATAATTTGTTCAAGGAAAGCCCAACCAGTGCAGAAAGGATGTCCAATGACAAAGATTGGACAAAAGTATGGCCGACTGCTGCAACTTTTAATTGGACTAAGTTTCCAGTCTCTGTAACACAAGGCGTGAAGGTGGTAAGCTGGTGATTTTGTTTTTTATTCAACAGCTTGTGGTGATCTGTGATATGTTTTGTGATGGTTAATAAGAAAGAAGATAACTGTCATTAAGTTTTTTTTTTTCTAATTGTGCTTGGATTTTATTTCAGATGAAAAGAGATAACCCAAGAATGTTTGAAAAAGATGTATCTTTAGAATTGATGAAAATTCCAAATTTCTTGCACTTGACTGATGCACACCTAGATAAACACTGTAATGCTTTACAAAGTAAGTATCTGGTCACTGTGCTAAGACATAATTCAAATAACAAAGTAAGATTATATTTAAAGATGACTTGTTTACAAAATGAAGCTAGCTTTTTTTGCATACACATTGATGACTTGGTATAATAAACTAATTGGAAAATCATTTGCATTTTCTTTTTATGATTTTTTATATAATTTTTTCATGATTAATAAAGATAGTTTTCTAAGATAAAGGTATTTTAGTTGTTATTTAGACATTGATTATATATTTATTATTTTTTTAAAGAATATCTTTCAAAATGGCCATCTGAACTGTCGTCAAGTTTGGCAATTGCCCAGCACTTCCCAGTGGAAATAATCACTGAAGACTATGTGAGAAGCAGTCCATCTATAAGGGAGCCGAAGTCCAGGATTGTCACGTTGAAGGTTTGTTTGAATGAAATATATTTAACTTTTTTGTGTCATTTGAAGATATAAATCTGTTGATGTGTAATTAAACAATTACACTTATTTGATCCTAAAGTGAATAATAGCACTTTGGAATGTTGGTTCGTCAATTTTATGCCTAGGATATTTCTCTCCACAGGTCCGGGTAGGATCCTTACAGTTAGATGCACGGGCAAGAGACAAGCTGATCAGATTAGCCAAAGATAGATATAATGCAAAAACAGATTTGCTAACAATAGTGGGAGATAGGTAAGATTGAGGTTTTACTGCCCTTCATCTTAATCTTCAGGGATAATATGGGCTCTTATATACACTCATTATGTGACATAAGAACAAAGTAGATTCAACAACTTTTTATTCTTTATATATATATATATATATATTTTTTTTTTTTTTTTTTTTTTTTTTTTTTTACCAGGATTAGGTTGAATTGTAGGTCAGTATTCATTTTTTTTCCAGATGTCCAAGAAGAAAACAGAATGAAGATTATGTAAAATACCTTTTGACTGCTTTGTACATGGAGTGTAGGGTAGGCAGACATGTTGCACTCAAGATTGAATCTGGATTTCCAGACATACTGAAACTGTCATGACCGGCAAAATTTGTCTGGACTGGTAAAAAATTCGACTTGGTCGCTCCAAAGGACCGACAAGAGTTTTAAGAGCTGCAATTTTGAATTTACAGTCATCATTTGCCATACTTCACTAATAAAATTATATATGACCCAAAGCGTTTTTTCACTACCATTTCAAACCTATCACATTCACAAACAAAGTAAGCTACCCTAATAATACTGGTAGTATCTGTCTCAAACGAATAGGGTGATTTTTGGTCTGACAAAAATCCATTTGGTCCGGCAAATTTTTCATAACTGTCGGTCCAAATGTCCGACCATTCTGAATAGTTTTCAGCATGTCTGGACTTCAATCCAAAAAATAAATGAATTGCTAAAAAGAAATAATTTATAAAATGTTTTCACACTGAAAGAGTTGGTGTAGGAGAGAAACAAGCTCAAGAGTTAAGGGAGAAATGATGTCAAGGAACACTGATGTCCATTTTTTATTTTTATATGCATATTGCTAATTGATGATTCTTCGCTGTGTATATGTGTTTTCAATGTATATAATATAAACAATTTGTAAATCGTAAAATATGATGGTTTTGATCTTTTTTTTTTTTCTTATGTAGAAAGTGCAGGAGTGGGAAGAAGATGTGAAGGAAGAAGATGTAACAAAATACAGATGGGATTTGAGTAGCTCAAGAAAACAACTGAAAAAAATTAAACCAGATTTACAGGATACAGCAGAGGTTAGTTTTGTTATAAGGTGCTGAGTTGTGTGTGATTCAGAAATGCTTTTTACTTGCTGATGATAGATCTTATTGGAAGCAGGTTTAAAATGAAGGTAGTTGTATATGTCTGTTGCGATTAAATTTTCTTACGTTTCCTTCAATTTTAGGAGATCCAGCAGTACAAAGAAGTGCTGGCTGAATTACATGAGACCGAATCCCAAGAACTTTATGACAAATATAGAGAAAGTGTCATCAAAGTATTAGGAATTAAGGCTGCCTCATCTGGAAGTTGACTTATGTTTTTTCTTTTGATTCTGTAAAAGTTAATGAGATCTGGAATATGGAAAAGCAAGTCTCAGATTTTTTCAGAAGACTGCTACATTACATATGAAACATGGGGGATTACCTTAATATAAGTTACTGATAAAACTTTGTAGTCCTTGCATTTATAATGTATATTGCAGCTACAGTGAAAGTTTTCCAAAAGTATTTTATAAAATAATGTTCCTTCCAATAGAGTAATTTTGTAATATGTAAAAAAAAGATAAAATGTTTAGAAAATTACAGTGTTGTGAAAGAATTGTTGTTGGTGACAGCATGTTGAGTGTCTAAGTGCTCTTATCACAAGGAATCTTAAGTCAATTTATGGTATCTTATTCTTCTTTAACAAAAGTAATAGCTTTTGCAAAGAACTTGAAAATTGGCTAACCTCAATTAAAAAAACTCAAACCCAAGGCAGTTTTTTTCTTAATATTATTTTTTATACACATACGTGTGTGTGTTAGTTTGGTCATTGTATTCAGGGACCGAACACCCATCAGTCCTGCAATAGTAAACTGATACGCGTGAGTGATTCCAGACAAAGACTAGCTTTAGTTTAGATTTTCAGACATCTCATCTAAACACAAACTGAGACAAAAGTCTTGCATAATTCATTTGCCTAAAATCGGTGCTGGTGGACACTGGAGCAGAAAACCAGGATCAGGAGGCTTGTTGGCTATCGATGTTTAGCAGTCTACTATAAGCCAATAGAATTTTAGTGCGTGAGAGAGAGGTGGTGTGGATAGTGTCCGATAAGTTGATTGTGCTAGATGTGCTAGATCTTTGCTCAGCTAGCACAATCACGCTGCTTTTGAATAGCTATGTAAAAATTACCGGTTGTCAAGGATGTGTCGCTTCGATTTACTAAAAAATCTATTTAAGATGAAAAGGATAAAATGCACTTTGTCGGACTTTTTCCAGACACACTCCAGAAACCAGACAAAAACAACTCAAGACAATCTTGATAGGAGAACGTGATCTGAGTTGTCATATAATATTTCGCTATTTGCTCTTTTCGAGAGTACCAAGCAGAATTCAAGTGGCAATCGAAGCAGCGCATGGCAGAGGGAATTTGTATTCATAGGTTACATATAAAGAAAATTGCAAATGGCATTATTGTGTTCCACGGCATACGATCCACTCCTGTATTCAAACAACCGCTTTCTTGGTATTTACATTTCGGACTAATATCTTTCCAGTTAAAAGAAAAGTGAGTTGACATTGATTATGTGCACATACAACGGCTTGTTCTGTGCCACATGTCCCCTCCTTGTTATTTCACCGAGAGTTGACACATTATTACAATTAAATATTTATGGATTCTTGTTGTCAACAGTCGCATTGTTCCGGTGTATTGATTGGCTAGTTACTTTTCTTACGTTAAAGCCGGTGATTGAATATATAGACTGTTGTAAAGTTTATCAAAAAGGAACATTTCTTACAAAGCAGTAAATCAGGAGATATGCCTGTGCATTTTCATGTCGCCGTGTAAGAATTGCATTTCCACCTGGGACCATTACAAAAAGGGCGTTCAAAGACAAGGCGGGCCAAATGAAGTTGCGCTGACAATTACTGTTAGGCACTATGATAACAAATGGTTTCTATTCACTAAGAAGGATTATTGCGAAGGATCATAGAATCTACCATGTTATTAAGAAGCTGTCCTGATAAGAAGATCTAGACGAAAAAAATGTCGGCAAAATGCTGATAACGTCCAATCATCACACATGATTTATTCCATATTTACCAGAAAAGATTATGGAAAGGTTATATAAAATTAACGTGAAGGAAAAACTTTTGTCCTGAAAACGAGAACCATAAAAGACATCAACATTATAAGGAGGTGGAAAATGGACAACACGGCGTCTGTCACACCCAGTCTCCCTGTCATTGACATCAGAAATAAAATTACCTGCGAGGCGATAAACACGCGTACGGCAGCACCGCGACCTCTCACACGCTCAAATTTTGCTCAAGGTACGAGGTTGTACCCCACAAAAGTCTTGCCGAATTTTACATTGTCAGATTTACAAAGAACAAGGCCTAACTCGGATTTAACTAAATCTAAGGGGTCGGGGACGTCGATAGATTTGAAACGCCCTAGCTCTCTGGACAGTGCCTTACCGACGATGCTTCTCCCGAAAGCTGAAACACGATATCCGAAGGACCTCTACTCTTTTCTTGAACGCGTTCGCGCACCGTCAGTTATACCCGCTGAAGATACGGTCTCCCTTTCACTGTCAGTGGTACCGAATCGAAAGCAACCAATGAGACTGCTGTCGAAAAAACAACTCGAAATTCCAATTCAAAACTCCGTCGAAGAACAATTATTGGATAATGTAGACATACTACCAAAGTTTTTGAGGCCCTTGGTCAAATTCATGGGTAGATTAAAAAGGAAAGGAACTTTGTCCAACAGATCGTCTCACAAGCGGAAAGCAGTCAGTAGAACTAATAGCTCAGTGGGCACTCGATCACTGAAAGGTTTACGACAATTCGGATCGAATTCTTCGCTGCCTGATCGTCTTAGAGAAGACGAGGTACGAAATAACGCTGACTTGTCATCATCCAAAAGACCTGCGGCATCACAGAAACTATTCAACAGCCAGGAATCATTTGCATCATTCTTTAAGCGCGGTTGCACAAATACACCTATTAATCCCGATAAAGAAATTTTGGATTCTGCAGAAAATGAAAATCAAAGATCTGGCATCAATAACGGTGTAGAAGATATTGATGATATTCCGGAATACATCGACTCGTTTGCAGACCCTACTCTCCTTCAGATAGACCCATTTGACCAAATATCAGGGGAAGACAGTGACGGTGATGAGGAAGATATGTTATTGGCCATTTTAGCAGCGTCATCAAACTCTGAGGCAGGACCGTGTCCGCAGTGCATTAAAATGCTAGGGGGAATCAAGAATTACCTGGCAATGATTGCCAAAAACTTAGGAGCTGTGAGTTTCTTAAACTTAATTCTTATTTAAATTGACAGCTTATAGATTCTTATATATGCTCTTCCTTAATTTAAAGATGGTGACGGGCGAAATTCAGTATGGATATTTATTTATCCACCCCCTTGAATAGGACGGTTTTGAACTTTAAACAATTTCAGGTTTAGTTGCAAGATGTTTAAGAAACGAATCATAATTAGCTTTTGAAACTGATTTTTTTCATAAAATACCCAAAGCCGATAATAATGAATCACAGAAAAAATTATTGTCTTTCATTGAATCAATAGAAAATGCACCCCATCCCCTTTAAATATTGATCTGCAATCGTAACTTAATAAACCGCAGGAAGAAACATAAAAGATTACGTATTTCTTTATAATACCGCCTCATTGCTCAATCGTGGGCGCACCTGTCGCAATAACATAGTGGCTGCGCAATGATTCAAAATAATTGATTTTATTGACCGCCAGTGTTATTTAAATCTAGGAATTTGGTCTGAAGGATCGGGTACGGAATGAAATAGAAAAAAACTTTTCTTTTATTCACTCGTGGGACATCTATTTTCCTAGAATGGAGTGAGGCTTAAGGAAGTCTACTGTGAACGTTTCTGTTTACTCTGCCTCGCAACAGTGACACAATTAGGTCACGTGATAACAGCGCAGCGTGAGAGTCAAAAACTTGAACAGAAGTTTGTCGAAAATGATTACACAGCTTATTGGTAAGTCATAATTTATTATTTACTCTGTTAGTGTTACTTACATTAAAATATTATGTGTAAACGGACTTGAAAAAATTACTTGAGATGTACAAAACAGCTGACTAGATTTGATCTTTTAATAAATTATTGTACAGTACATGTACTGTACTGAGTACAGTATATACCGCTTCCTGTTATATATTGAATAGCACAAGTAGTACAACATTAGTTCAGGACAGTGTATCTAACTCTGATTGCCATTAGCCAAAATGTGAAGTTTGTTATTGATGTTGATAAACAATAGGGTTGTTTCTTCACTTTAATAACTAGTATTTTAAGTGAAATTTTAACATACAGTATCGTACGGTACATGCCTGTAGTAATTTAATGTAATTTTAATTAAAAATTTAAATAGTAGTAGCAGTACTAGTACGTACATTGTACATACCTTAAATTATTGATTGTTTGATCAATATGTGTGGTGTTAAAAGAGAGTAAAAGTGTGTAAAACTGTCTGGTAGTACCAGCAATTCACCAGTGTCTCACTGATTTATTTTATCAAAACAATTGACAATGGAGAGGTGCATTTGTCAACAATGTTGAACACTGAATGAATGGTGAGTGTTCTAGAGTTACTCTTAAGGGTAATGTTTACTGTTTACATACAATTATATCTATATTGTTACAGATTTAATGTGGTAAAAAAATCAATTATAATTTTGTTTATACTGTACAGGTACTCGATACTTAAAAAAACCTATCATCATGGATTGAGAGTACAAGACTGATGGAGAACGGAGAGGATTCGGTGATTAATTTGTCGTCAGAGAGCAGTTATGGAAAACCCTGCTGATCTAGATGTTTCCATTCCTTGGGTAGCCCATGGATATTCCAACACACTCCAAAGCAAGAAATATGGCAGAACAATAAAGGATGGTGAAACAAACTTTTTACTTTGTGCAGAAGACGATGTGCACCTCAGCACTGATTTGAAAACTTCTACCCCAGTGCAGAAACAAGCCCAGCAAGTAAGACAGAGACCAAAGAGTGCTTCAGCAGCTTACTCAGCCTACAGTAGAACCACGCCTCCCAGGCCGCAGTCTGCCACTGTAACAGGGGGATGGAGGAAACCCAGGCCACTCAGTGCACAAAGGCCCTCTAGTGGCCGACCTTGGAAGGTTCCGCCTGGAGAAGACGGCAAAAAGAGAAGGGCATGGAGTGCAGGACCCAGACGGCCTGCCAGTGCCGTATCTCTCAACAAGAAAAGTTTTACTCTAGTCAGCAGAGCATTTGAAGATGAACGTCTCATGTATGAGTTTTCACCTCATCCAAACCATCGTTTTTTAGACAGACATGCTCGATGTTTTGACCATACGCATATCCACCTACAGCTTCTCCTCACTCGACCTCAAACAGCATGCCGCCACTGTGGGGAATTCCGCTGCCCTATGGGGGATTGTGCATATGGGACCAACAGTACTGTGGTTTCTCCAGGCAGTCGCCCGCGTTCAGCAGCTGGAGTGAGAGACCCACCAGAGACAGAATATGAACAATACATTGCTTACACCAGACCTGCTAGACCCAGCACTGCACCTCCAGGAGGAAGGGTACAAATATATTTTTTTTATTTTTTTTATTTTTTTATTTTTTTGTTTATTTCAATCTTATGAAGGGTTGATGTAGAAAGAAAAGAGAATTATTTATAGTGTTACAAAAACTGAATAATGATTGATAATAAAGGTTAGATGTTCCATGGAACTGTATCATTTCTTTTAGCAAGTGAAATGATACATATTAAATTTCAAGATGCAGAGAAGGGAATTTAATAGTTGATAAACCAAATTATTCTTCCAGAGAGGGTTGGCTGAGCGTGAGCCAGTGAGTAGTAGTCTTGATTAATGTCACTAATGTTGCAGACTTGATAAATATTACTAACTATATATATTTAAATGTTGTATTTGCCAAAAGAATAATGATGGGAAATAACTAATTGACCAGTAACAAGAATTAAAAACTAATTAACAACAATTTGAAAATAAGTTTCTCTGCACGTAATACTTTTATGCCAGGAAGTAATCATAAATTAGATAGCATGTTTGTTGCCACATTAAAGCACTGCATGGGGTACATTAACACTGATTTAATGCAGATTTTATCGACTAATTGCTAGCGCTTATCTACTTTTACTGTTTGAACTAGGATTCTTGCCCCTTATATGTTGTTTTTGAATAATGGATTGTTTTTGATTAACTTGCCTGTAGAGAAAAATCTTTCTGAAGTAGCTACTTATTTAAAGTTTAAGTACTCGCCCAGTGGTGGAGGCTTGATAAATGTTTTAATTTCATTACCTTTTAGACATATACCTTTAAAAGGGGATTGGTTTATTCTGTTCATAAAAAGTATCACCTAGAGGTAGTAACCTCAAAGCCAATTTGTTTGGTTTGATGTGACACCATTCATATGTAACAAAATCATGATATTTACACAGGTGGTCAATATTTTGTTGATATTGTTTGTCAGAGTGTGAGAATGTGAGAACTGACTAACCGAAAAAAAGGTGACTTAACAGTGCATGATTTCATGCTTTGTATAACAGTGCATGATTTCATGCTTTGCATATTTCACTTTATTTTAAAAACATTCAACACATAAAATCATATCGACTCTGTTTTTTTTTCTCATATATCTGTTATTAATTTTTTTTTCATATATCTAATATATATAATAAATAGATTGATTATTACATATATATGTAAGATGTAATAGGAAGAAGTACAATTATATTCATACAGTTCTGATTTTTTTTTTATTCCACTATCAGGTAACCCGTGGCCACATTCCGCATTTCTGCAACTTCGTCCAGAGTGCCATACTTCATGAGCGTGACCATTCCACAGAGATTCATCACCATGATCACCACCACCACCACCACCAATACTCTGATGTAGATATTGACAGGAAAGACAGCAGCAGTCAGGGACACGGCGGACGTAGGTCTGCCAGGCCCTTCACGGAGCCAGAATATGTGCGACCCGAATCACCTGTGGTGTCTGAGGTGGAGGTGAAAGAGGAAGATGACTGGGATGAAAAGATAGGTAAGTTGTAAAGATTAACCTGTGCAGTCCATATAATTTCATTTTGTGACTTGAGAAAAGAATAGTTTTAGAAATTAAATGTGATGGGTTTGATGTTAATGCCTGTCCATATAATTTTGTTCTGTGGCCCAAGAAAAGGATCATTTTAGAAGTAAAAAGATGTGATATTTTTTTACATTTATATGGATAATTTGTTCAGTGATGTAAATTGATGATGTAGGGTAATGAGGAACTTTAGAAATGATTACTTCTTTTTTTTCTGTTTTAGATGTAACCATTGTGGATAAAGAAAATGGTAAGTTTTTAACCTTTTTTATATTGACAAGTTTGATGAATTTTTTCTGTTTTCAAAATATACAAGAAAATATTAAAAAGCTGGTTTCATACACAGCCTGAATTGTAGATTGGATCCACCAGACACTTTTATGATAGGTTGTAGTGAGTATATTCTGAGCATATGTATTATGTGAATATTTTCTAAAGAATATGCATTACATCAAGTGCATGTGCAGAAAAACAATTTTAGCATTGCATATATAAGTAAAATTTAGCACAAAAATTTAACAGCTTTCGTGGTTTGTCTTACCACATCACTTGTATGCATTTACTTACATTCTTTTGTAAAAGATTTCCAGCATAGAAAAAAATTACTTTAAGCTTTTAAGAGCTAATTTTGAATGATGTAATTTTGAATTTTTTATTGAAAAAAAAAACTCATATGCAAGGGGCAGTATACATTAGGTGATTAAAAAACGTTTTTTCTCTTTCAGAACCTGAATTCCAGAATGATTCTGAAATACGTAATATCACACCACCTCCAATTCCACACCCGCCTCTCCACCCCCCACCAAAACCCTGCAGTGTCTGGATGGAAACACCACCTGTGGTAAGTTCTACTATCTTGAATAAATAAATAAATAAAAGAAAATTTAAGTTTCCTTGGTTGAAAGCCAATTTTTAGGTTGATGTCTGGTCACAGACTTGCCCTCTTTACATTTAATATTTTTAAATCTATTTATTGCTGAATATGATTATGTAGCATGTTTTAAAAAATGTTCATTCGCTGCCAGTAGATGGTATATGGTATTACCTCTCCACTTACAAAAGTTGTGTTAGTGATGTGATTGATTTAAAAGGATAATTACCTTGAAATAAAAACACTTAACTTTTTTTTATTATTGAAAATTCAAGGTTATTAAATATTATGTTGAATTTTTCCTAAGAGCTTTTTTGCCAGCCACATTTTCCTTGAGGATACAAGGAAAATCACAAAATAAATACATCTACGGCAACATGGAAACATGTGATTAGAGATATTTATTACCTGTGAATCAGTTCATTAATCCCTTCCCTGATTGCCTAGTTGCATACTTATTTAGCATTCACTGTCTGATGTTACACATTGATTGTATTAGAATTAACAAAGAGCCTTCTGGCAAGTACTTTAACATGCCACCTTTTCAATCACTGTTTATACAAATGAATATTGATTCACAACAAATTTGAACAGTTAAGCTAGACCCAGTTAAATTGTTTTGATCGCTAGTATCAATTCCACGCATATGAAAAGCATAGTTTTCTGGCCTGGCAGCTTCCAACCTACAGCACACACCTACCAAACTGTTATCAGAAACCATACTGCTATTTCTTTTAATAACACAGTGCTACTGTGGGTATTTTCTGTGTCAAGTATCTAATTCCTGATGTATCACTCTTTATGGACTGCTTGCACATGTTTTCTAATCAGACCAATAAAATTTAATAGGTGTGTATTGTTGAAAGAAATTTTATGTTAGTTTGATAAAGGTGAGTAGATATGGCAGTACATATCAGCAGTGTAGTTGTGGGGTGTGTGATACTAGTGTGTATTGATCAGGGCCTGTATCTGTATCAGTTTTAACTTAGACCACAAGGCTGGGACAGGCGCCACACAAGATTGTCACCAAATATGTGATTCAGTGAGAGCAATAAAATTTAATAGGTGTGTATTGTTGAAAGAAATTTTATGTTAGTTTGATAAAGGTGAGTAGATATGGCAGTACATATCAGCAGTGTAGTTGTGGGGTGTGTGATACTAGTGTGTATTGATCAGGGCCTGTATCTGTATCAGTTTTAACTTAGACCACAAGGCTGGGACAGGCGCCACACAAGATTGTCACCAAATATGTGATTCAGTGAGAGCCTCGGTAAAACTCCTTATGCAGCAGGGTTTGTTTTAAGCATTTGTAAGTACTTAACATAATGATATTTTGTATTTGGAACATTTGAAATTGACTTAAATGATATGGGACTAAAACAAAATCTCTCTGGCTTTTTGCTAGAAAGTTACTCTTTGAATAGGTGTTTTTGTTGTCTTATACTTGTTTTCTGGAGTAGTTTTATTAAATCCATTTAAATCCAAAAGGGAACTATCTTTGTGGAGTCTATGAAATGAGGTATTTAAAGAATTATAAAGTTACATCATGTCAATGGTTATGGTGAAATGCCTGATAGAGTGTTCAATGGTGAATTGCTTGGACCATAAATTGTATTTGTGTCTCAAAAAATTTTACCTGTCATTAATCAGAACATATTTATTGTATACTCCATAAGGGCGTTTTAATATTCGCACATACAAAGACGTGTGAGTCATCTTTATCCTAGAAGACAGTCTCCTGCCCCCCACCACTCTCACATTAACTACTAGAATTTGTTAATTGATTGATTTATGAATTAATATAAAAGGTACAGCTAGCAAAAGGCTCCCAATAATCTTTTAATCCTTGGCAACTGCATGGTAATCTTATAAGTAAACTTATCCCAGGCATAATCGACATGTTCGTACAATATTACCAGCTCTCCCAGGGGAGACATACAACCTCAACAACACTTGAAGATATTGGATTGTATTTTTTGAAATGTGTATTTTGCAGAATGTATATTGCTGGTATTTGCACTCACTTTGAACAGCTGTTAAGCTTTTGGATGCTAATGTTTTGGTATATAGTTTTAATGGTTTCAAGTAAAAAAGAAAAAAAAAGATATTTCAGTTGAAAAGTTGAGTCTTTCATAACATGATCCCTGACATTTATAGATCAGGAAAATGATATTAAATTAGCATTGCAAATATTGAAAGTACTGCTTTTCGGCAACAAAGATACTTCCCATGTCATTTGTGTTTGCTAGCGTGATCATTTTGTCAGCATCTTGATCATTTGCCTCAAGAATCAACTGCTGAAATTTTAATGCAATGTTGCTATGAAGCTTTTGTGTGGCTTTTTAGCCAATGGTGATTTATAATGGGAAACAAATATTGGAAGTAAGAAAAATCAATTTACATTGACCATTTGCCAATACGATTGTCTTCTACCTGAGTGTAGATGCCTGAGCCAATACTATAGAAAGACATGATTTGATGTTTACTCCTGAGTTGTACAACATCTTCTCATAGTTTGAAGTGTGCAGAACTCCCACTCTGATACAGCTTACTAAGTACGGTAAGAAGCTTAGCTAAGAAGGTAACTTTAAGGTGAGATTTGTAGCTAAGTTTTAGGTTAAATGAGAGAGTAGAACTTGCTCTTTTGTAATGATTATATTGATGTTTAAGTAAGCAGCTGTTAGCTTTTGGATTAGGCTTATGATACAGGAAAGAGGTTCAGGTAAATTCAGTTTACCAGATCATATATTTGCTAGAAATAAATATGCAGAGGGCTTAATTTTTTGATTGCCTGGGGGTTGTAAACACTGTCTTGGAGATTTTGTTTCAAAGAAAGTTTGTTACACTGTGAAAGGAGTGAAAATGAAAGAGAGATGTGTTTACAAATGTTAACTTTTTCTGTTTTGTAAATAGATTGTTTCATCTAAACTGTAGGTTCATTATTAAATTTGTGGTCGATATATCATTTTATGTTACATAAATAATGTTATCATTTTTTGAGCCGATATATTGCTTTATGTTACCTATAAGTTTATTATTAAATTTGTAGCTGAGTGAAACTGGGGGTTTGGTATGATATCTGCGATGTCTGCATCTGCCTAGTTTAAAACCAACATTGAATGGTTAGTTTACAAAGTACATTTTCCCTCATTGATTTCCAAGAACACTGAAGATGTTTATCCCAAAACTTTTCAGTCATTGCAGTTTCATCCTGTCCTATTTCCAAAACAAGGTACATGTACCATTGTTTTATTTTCATTCAAACAGAAAAATTGCTGTATGAAAATAGGGTTCTTCCATGTGTAGGCATTTAATTTGAAAGAATCCCATGTATTTTTAGTTACCAAAACCTGACTGTGTATAATACTTGTAAGCTGAGAATGGGTGACTTTAGTTCAAAGTATATTTTTGTGAATAAGAAAAAAAATGCTATGCACCTAAGTCACCCATTCAAAATTGGCTTGTTAAATGAAAAGTAGGTCTATTTTGTGTGACTTGCTGAAACAAATTTTGTAATTATAGCTTACCTGGATAGCCTTAAAATAGTATTTTCAGGATATTAGCTGTACAAAAAGATGTCTATTAAATGGTTTTGGTGACATGAAACGATTCCGAATAATTAATACTTGGATACAGTGATTTGGATTTCAAACTAACAATTGACTTGAGGGGAAAAGTCTACAAAATTCAATCCATAGCTGTTCAGATGGAGTTTTTTCCGCCCAACAATTCGCCTTAAACTTTTGTGATTTTGGTTTCAGAAGTCCCTCAGGTTGGTATAAATAAGTACAATGTTGAAAATGATAATGCATTTTTTATTTAACCTTCTTTATAATGCTTAAAGTTATGCTTTTTACTTCTCTTCCCCCTTTTTTTTTCTGTAATTGAAAGAAGTAAGTGGTCCCCTCGAGCTGCATTGATGTGTGCACTGGCAAAACATGGCAGACAGTGCTTTCAGGTTACTTTGTATTAAAAATGCATTGAAAACACTCCGGAGACTGTTGCTGTGATTGAGCATGTGTGTTAAGACAGGTTAAATAGACATCCTGTATTCCTAACAAAGAGTCGTTTTTCAAATGTATTAATAAAGCTGTTTGGTGTGTTTTTTTCCTTACATAAATGGCATGTCAAAGGAAAGAGCTGTAATAAAAGACAGAATTAAAATCGATGCTGTGTTTTTAACAGAGTCATTTGCAGATACATTGATAGAGATGAGAGTTTTACTCTGGAAAAATATCAGTTTAGGAAGAAAAAAATGGCATGTTCTCTTCTTATGACTGTGAAGTGGATTAGAAAAATATTGACTGAATATCTCGTTTCCTTTTTTCATCCACTAAGGTAATTGAAAAAATATTGATAAATATGTTTGATGGGATTTTGGATGGTTGCCGATAGTTACCATCATTTTTGATGACATCAAATAACTGAAGCAGATGGTTTTTCTTCTGTTTTCTATAAGAAATGACTACATACGTGTATGTGTGTCTCATTTTATCAATCAAATTCAACTATAATGAGAACTAAAATGCTTAAGAGTTGTTTGTTTTTTTTTCTAAATTTCAGAAGAAGCCAGTTCCACCCCCTCTTCCAAAGCCAGTGGAGAAACATAAGCCTGTAGAAAATCCAAAAAGAGTTTGTGTGAAGAAAGAGAAACGGCCGGTGGAGAGGGAGAGACAGAAAAGAGAAATGGAGCCTCCGGAACCAGTGAAAGCAGCAGATCCTGAACCCCCACCACCCCCACCCCCATCTGAACCAGTGGAGGAGAGGTAAGATACAGTGTCAACAGGGTTGCTACCAAGGGGAGTTCAGGGGGTTCAAACAAACTGTCCTTTTTGCTGGGAAAAGGTCTGCTCTGGGTAAAACTTGATCTAGATACACAAGTTAAGGTTACATGGTAATTAAAAGGACCACTTTTTCAGAAAAAGAACTCCTCCTTGGAAAAAGCTGGCTGCAGGTCTGCTAAATAAGATTTTAGTGGAAAAGGGTCATAAGTACTGTTGTAATTTATGCTAGGGTTATTCTTATCAACATAAGAAAATAAAAAAATATTGGATAGCATTTTAATGACTTATAATTGATTGAGTGATGATTCTGTTATTTGACATGATAAAAGGGTTAGAATGACCCAATCTGTCTGATAAGAAGGTGATTTACCTTTTATGTAGGTTCAGGATTATGATGAAGAGACCTGTAGTTTGTGATGTTGTCTCAAGGTGGCAGCACTGAACTCTGCCACTCTGATCTGCCTGTAACATTCCATATATGTCTGTGACAGGTAGCTTTTTTCATCATTTGGTTATTTTAACTGACCTTCTTTTCTATGAATAGGATTATAGTATGAAAAAAATTATTCAGCTCAATCATTTTCATTGTCTAGGAGTCAATATGCCTACATTGTGTTCTAGTTGATATAGCTATAAGACTCTACACCCTCCATAATTATTTGTTTCCTGAAGATTATACGCGTGGAAAAAGATGTGAAACCATGCATCTTATCAATAGGAATAGGGGTCAAATTAGCATTGAATTTTTATATCAAAATATTATGATCACATTATCGACACTTTTCCTGTATTATGTCCAATTTCTGTTTCGCTTTTTTTAAAAATTATTTAGAAAGTTGTATTAAAGTTTGTTTGCATGTTTTTAGATCAATTTTTAAAAATTTCAGTCAGGAGGAGCAAAGTTAATTATCATCTCTTCTGCAAAGTCTTATCCATTTTTCTATATTGTGATTTAAGTCATGTGTACCCCAGATGAGCCTTCTAGCACAATGGCTGAAGTAAGGTCATTATTTTGTTTTATCAACATGCTACAATTTAGGTCAATTTCATTATTTGGCTCTGTGAAATGAGTAGAGCAATCTCACCAGAAGTTTATTTTATATTATAATGTAATAGAATTGAGTCATGATTTTCCCACCCCAAGCAAAAACAGATACACATCTTTTCATTTTGATATATTTTTTAACTAATCAGTCTGCGCAGTGATAGAAAATGTTTTTAATCTTCTTGTCTGTAATCTGTAGTCCATATAGATATATAATATGTAAAATAGATCACTACACTCATGTTGCTGACTGAAGATAGAAACTAACGTTAACCAGACATCCCACCAATGAAATGGCTTGTTTGCAGTTACTGTTGGTTACCACCAAATGGAACTTCAACAGCTCAATTGCCAGTACTTTGCAGTTACCACTATAATATTGACTGCTGAAAAATTGAGAATTTACTCAGCTTAATTATTTTATTTCACAAAATGTAGAAAGAAATAAAGCAACATATTCTAATAAAAAAAGCAAGTACCAGTATATTTAGCATTTAGGTGCAGAATGCCAGGAAATAAATATATATTTTTAATGGATTCTATACTTTTCACAGTATGTAAATAGTTTTACAGTAATGGGCCATGGCTTGCAATGGCACAGGTTATTCAAACTTACTCACATCATTAGCAAAGACCTCAACAAAAAGCACGCACTTGTCGTCAAACAAGGCTGTTAAGCGATTGAGTTTATCTATTGTAAATTTCATGGGCCAGCAGAGCTGGCTAAGCTTCTGCAAATATTTTCATAAGTTATACAGCAGATATTAAATCCAGTAAACGTCCAATCCATGACAGTCAGAGTTATTAGCAACCAAGTCGTAAGTGGCGCACAGTTAAATGCATTGCCATACATAGGGTTTTAACATTTAGTGATAGTGCAAGGGAAAAGTAAGTAAGTTTTATTGTTTTTAACTTTTTCAATGGTTTATTATTTTTTTAAAATGATAGATCTGTTAGGTGACACTTTCTTAGCTCGGTATTAAAGAATTAAAACTTTGCACTGAATTCTATCTTACTGAGAGGGTTGTAAAAGATATGGGTGGTGTACATTTTACCAAAATGTCTGCCTCAATGTTTAACTTCTACCTCACCCCATAATGGATAGACCAATTATTTAAATATCAGTCTCAGTTTTCTTGTGATTATAGATATTTTTGTGTACCTTGGGTCATTATTTTCCACTTATGCTTGTGCTAAATGTTACCACAGGCTTGTTGCATGGAAACTGCTATGCTGGACTACCTAGTATATGTTGTGGACTTTTCTTCAGTGCTTAATTGTGATGATTGAAATGTAATGTATAAATATGTATTTTTAAAAGGATTTTGGTATTGATTTCATGCTATATATTTATATTTGTAAATAGGGGTAAAAAGAACACTCATGGTTCAGATTTTAACATTGAATTTTTGCTTGCTAGATATACTAAATTTCACCATAATAATTTCTTATTTGCAGTAAGCCTCAGGCAAAAGAGCGTCCTGTGGTAGGACCCCCAGACCTTCCAGAACTTAAACCAGCCGAGAGACCTGCCACCCCTGTGAAGCAGCCGACACCCACTCCACCCAAACACCCAATACAGGGAGGAGTGGATGTGGTCAAGGTAGACCCTCTGGTAAGACCAAATAACCTTCTTTTTATTGCTTACTAACTCACATCTTTTAGCAGTAATATGGCTTTGAGTTTTTTCACCACCCTATCTAGATAACCATTCATGTGTTCCAGTTAACAGTATTCTACAGTATTAGATTGCTGTAGGTTTTTTTTTTCATAATGAGACAAAAAACAGTGTCTAACAAAATCAGGGTCTGTCGCTTCCCTCAGGGCTGTGACAATGTTAAGCACTTAAAATTGCAAATGGAGATTGATTCTAATGTATGGCAGATATATTTGGTACTATTGTTGTGAACTGACTGTATTTTTTGCTGCATTTCCGTGCAATTAATGATATTGATTATATCCAACTTAAAGAGGCATTTGAGAGAAGTATGGTTAGATATTGGCATTATACCAGAATGTATATGAGTGTGTGGTAGAGGTAGAGTGTGTATATATAGAAGAGAATGCTATATGCTGGTCAGGATGGAGACAGTGATGGGGCTGCTGTGGAGGCAGACGACATGGAGGAAACTGAAATGGAGGCTCCAAAAGAACAGCGTGCAGTGACCCCTAAAGCCGCAGGAAAAGGAAAGACCAAGAAAAAAGGAGATAAATCAAAAATGACAAAATTGAAAAAGGTTAGACGTGGAAACGGAGTGGACTTTTGGCTGAAGTGCATGATCTGTGATTTTGTTCTTTGCAGTAGAATTTATTTTTACAATATGGATGAGTTTTAAACTGAAGTTATTTGATGACTATGAAAGAATATGGGATTTATTTCAGTTACTTGATTCGTGTTTTTCTCTGTTGATTTTTTTTTATCTAATGCTGTATGTTATTAAAATTTATTTAGAACTGCACACTGAGATTCAGTGATCTAAAAATCTTTGGGACCCAAGCATATACTTGATATACTGGCATTAATTAACAGTAAACAAACCTATGGTCTGTAGAGGAAAGGCACTGCCTAACTGAAAATCAGTGTGTTGCAGTAGGTAAGCAGTCTTTTTTCTTTTGGGGTTCCATTCTTCTATGTTTTAGTCTTAATTTTGATGACAAATTTTAGTTTAAGCATGTAAATGAAAGGTTGATCATTTATTTACGTTGTTAGAAAATTCCATCTTACTTTAGATATGTTAACAACTGTAATCTTTCTTTGCAAGGTGGCTTCCTCACTTGAAAAGCACAGTGTAAATCAAATATAATGACTACGCTTTTCTGGTTTCAAAATCAAAATGGTACAATGACTTTGAAAATATTGCAGTTGAAATTATATGAAAATCTTATTTCCCTTTGAGATTCCCTATATGTAAAAGCTTGTCCTTGAATAAATCAATCACTCTTAAATCTAACATTCATTTTTGAGTACAAAAATGTTGTTATAAGTTAATTTTAAGAAGGCAACCACCTTTGCAAGAAAATTTATTTTTATGGTTGAAGTGGAAATGACTTATAATGAAGATTAGTTTGTAAAATCTTCCAAATAGTTTACCTATTAGGGCATTGTATACTTTAGAGAATGTGCATTCTGATGTAGATAAAATTATATTTACAGATTTAAGCTCAATATTTTAGATAACGTTATCTAATTACAATATATATATTTAACAATAGATTTAATGGAGTGTATACTTTGATACCTTTCTCAAAAATAAAGAAACAGAAAAAGAAAGAAAAGAAAGATGAAAAAGAAGCAAAAGAAAAAGCTGAAGCAGAGGCTGAAGAGCAGGTTGGTTAATTATTTTGAGTGCGAATGGTATAAAAACTTCAAATGAACATTGTATATTATTTTTTCATTGACAAAGTCATTCAAGTGAGATATGCAAAGAAAGTATTTTTGAATCTCACTGGTGTATGTAAATGATGTGAACATGTAATTTAATAGATTTTGTAAAGGGTTTTTGGACAATTCGTTATATGTTGACAAATTGTTGTATTTATTGGCTGCAGATAATTAGTTACTATTATGCTTACTTGTTATATATTCTTGAGTTACAATGGTGCTAGACCATTTTGTCTTTAATTGTCAAGGGTATTTTTATTATCATATTAGCTAAACGCCAAATGTCACCATATTTGAAAATAGTGAAAGATAAATTATGAAATGGATGCTAATTTTTATGTTGTGGTTGTAAAATATACAGCTGGAAGATGACAAGCTGACAAGAACTGGAAAATCAAGGGTACATTTTATTACATTTTTCAGTTTTATACAAAGGCAATTTTATAGAAATGGTTTGATTCAGAGTGCTTTTAACTTAGAATCTAAGGCTTGAAAGAACCTGGAATTTTTCTTCCTCTTTGTTTCTCTCTTTTCTTTATTTTATGATTCTGATAAATTTGACATGAAATGATTGATTCTTAAAGTTATCCTCTCTGGGTGTTACTGGATCTTTAGTCATTTCATTTGTCATTTTATCTTATGAATTCGTAAAACTAAATTATAGGGTATGAAAGTTGTGGTTCAGTGGAGATTAGTCAGTAAATATACATTTCATATTGCAGTCACATATGGGATCAGCCAAAGATCACACCCAACATCCAATAAGGAAGCATTTGATTAAATTTCTTTTCAAATCCTTAAAGTACTCATTTGTCCCAGGCTTTCAACTGTGTACCTAGGATCAAAGTTATACTCTGTGTGGGTGCTGATTGGCGTGGCTTTAGTGTTTCTTTCTGCTGATATATTATGGAACAACTATTCATGCTGGCCTGGTGTATTTAAAGAGACTTAAAAAGAAGATATCACACTAGGTTTTACAAAAATTAATCACTCCTGTAAAACGTAGGGCAAACTTATTTGGTAACTGTTAAACTTGGTTTTGTAGGAACTGTTGGATCTTGAGATGAAATTGAGGAGAAGAGAGTATGAAATGATGGAATCAAATGATCAGGGTTTTCAGGTGAGCATACCATATCCAACATTTTACTTATTTCAACATAGAAGATGGTAATGAAATGTGGGTGAATTTTAGGTTGATCACCTAGAGTTGCCCTCACTGAAGTCAACCACCATTCTATTTTATGCTCTGTTGAATTCTTTGTAACCATAATCTGGAGCAACCTATAATCATATTACAGGAATAGTTACTATGTCATGAAGGTGCTACCGTCAATATATGTCAAAAGATACAATATAAAAGAGCAAATGTGTAATATCAAGCAACATTTTACAGACCTTTTTTTAATGATTTAAGGGGATTTAAAGGTGTAAACAATAGTTTCATTGTATAACTTAGTTATCAAAGTTAGGAATATAAGATATAGAAATATGTGCACATTTCCTGGTATTTCAGATTTGTCCAGGATGATTTCAGAATGTAGTTTATATATATGAAGGTAAATTGAAACACTTCCTTAAAAAGACTAAATTGTTTTCATTTCTTTTGTAAAGCGACCAAAAGGACAAAACTGGATGAGCACAAGAATGGCACTGTCTAAGCAAGCCAGCAGATTTGAGCTACCGATGGACATGAAGTTACTGGAAAGTATGTATGACCTCAGCATTTCATCAGTAAAATTAAAAGGGAAAGTAACATTTAACCTACGATACTGGAAGACTACATGTATTTGCATATGGTACATAGTGAAAGTATTTGAAAAGATAAATTGGTTTGTTGAAAAGTTAAGATATGAGATAAAAATATCATAATATGAATACCTGTTTTTCAGCAATGAATCCACAAGACTACCTCAGAGAGTACTGTAAAGTTTCATCAAAGCGCACAGCAATCTATAAAAAGTTCTTTGACAAACATAGGGAGAAGACTTTCAATGTTACATTCCAGGTAACAAACTTTTATAGAATGTGGATACAATGTGTTCAATATTATTGGCAGAGGTGTTGTGTATGAGATATGAATAATATTTGTGTCATATCATCATGTAAGCTAGGTTATTCATATTTAGTTGAAAACTTATTATCACCACTCCTCAGTTGCATATGCCATTTTCATTTTGGCAGAAAAAATTAACATTTTTAAACAAGTGTATAAAGCAACCAAATCTAATATGAAAATGATAAAATAGTTTTATTCCTTACTTAGAGACTAAATATCATCAGTCAAACAAGACGAAAATGTTATAAAGTTGAAACCAAAACATTTTCTTTTGTTGAATTATTTCAGAAAATGTCTGACATATATGAAAATGATAAAATAGTTTTATTCCTTACTTAGAGACTAAATATCATCAGTCAAACAAGACGAAAATGTTATAAAGTTGAAACCAAAACATTTTCTTTTGTTGAATTATTTCAGAAAATGTCTGACATTCCTTTTTTATTTATTACAGAAATTAGACACAGTTCTAAATGACGTTCTTGCTCATCCAATCAGCAAGGAGACATTTCAGGATGTGTGCTCCTTGGTACAGCTGGATGAAAACACCAGCATTGACTACAAACTGTTTGCTGGGATAGCGGCACTGTGTGAAAGGTTACTTTATACACGGTTTATGTAAGTAATTACTACTGAATCATTTTACTTGTTGATTTGAAATGGTTGAGGATATTAAAATATTAACAGCTGTTAAAATCTTTGTCCCAGCCCAATATTAGTGACTTTAGTACCCCCCCCCTACACACACACACACACACACGAACACACCACACTATTACAATACTGGCCTATACAATACTGGTACACTTGAAAGAAAAACTGAGATATTTTTGATCCTTAATTTCCTTGCAGTAAATCTCATTTTTTTAAATATAAAATTTCAGCACTGAAGACACTGCAGATATGGTTGAATATCAGAAAGAGAGGATAGAATGTGCAGATTTCACAGCTCTAGAGTGGAAATTCCAAGGCATTCAGGCCAATCCAGAAGTGAAAAAACTGTTGTGGAGTATAGCTACATAGAGATGGGAGTGGGAGAATATCACTTGACTTCACAGCCAAAGTGAATTATATTGAGGCTTTCTCTGCATGGGCAATGTGGTCTGCTCATTGAAATAAGAGACCACTCCTATCCACTTGTATTCTCTCTGCCTCGTCTATAGCCCTCGTCTAAACAAGCTGCAACAGGGGCCAAGACAGATAGGGTATACTTGGTAAATCAAGTGAAAAAGCCAGTTTATCAAATGAAACCCACTTGTTCTTTCTCCAAGCATGTGAGACTATGAGAACATAGTAACGGCATTCATTTTCAATGAAGCAGAGGGGTTGTTTGTGATTAATACACTTATCTCTTTCAAATTCATTGAACAATCAAAAATTCCAAAGATATCCAGGAAATTTTCAGTGAGACAAATGTGATAATGATATGGTAGCAACATAGCTATTCAAGTCAAACCAATGTGCAAAAGCATGCTTCAAACACATGCATTGACACGGGAGATAGTTAGTTCTCTCAGTGCTACAAATCTAGAAACTTATCAAAATATTTTTCAGGCATTTAATTCTAGTGATAAAGACATAAGCAATGTTTCAGATATAATTGATAAAATATTTTGATGGCCCTGTCAGCAGATCTTTTTTTAGCTTTATGCATTTTAGTTGGAGATAAAATTGCTTTAGTCAAATCTAATTTTATCTACTAGTCTGTGATCTTCTTTAGACAGACCTTTTTAAGACAAATCATATTTTGAAATATTTCATCAGTGTGCAATAAAGGTTGATGGTAAGAGAGAGAAAATTAAATCAAAAATCTGTTTGTGTGCTTGGCATGCATTTATCCATTGCACCTTGTGCCATTTTTCATAACATGGAAGTACTATTGTGTATTATTATTCATGTAACAATAAACCATACTGTTTATAAAAATTCTAGTTCCCCTTTTTATTTTGAATATTTCTTAGAAACACAAGATGCTATATAAGTTTTTTAGAACTATATAAGAGCACATATGCTGTATCACTTAAATTGTACTTGTACTGATGTCATCCTGACCTGAGTCTGTGACCAAAACAGCACTGACAAAAAAGAACCGCATATTTTAAAAGATATTTTACACGTAAAACAATCATTATTAAATGCTCCACAATCATTGGTTTTGTAATGAAATATTAACATCTTAGAATCATGTTACAACATGTGGAAAACTTATGGGAATCTTTTTTGCCCAATTACATTTACATTTGTGGTAGTAACTAAAAATACAGTATGCATTTTTTTTTCAAAATTAATACGAGATGTAAAATCCCTAGGTATAAAATATTCCACAGTCAATCGTTTAAGTGTATTGTGTAGTCACTATATGACCATGCTCCTAAACATCACTTGGAAACCCTCACATTTCATCCCTCCAAGTACATGACTACTAAAAGAAAATTATCTCTAGTTATAATTTTCAGCAGATTCATTCCCAATTTCTGGGGTAAACAGGTTTCCACACTAAAATAGTCCCTTACAGTATGCTGGGAGTTTCCACAAAAGCAACAAACTAGTCACTATCTTCACTGTTACTGCTGTCAGAGTAATTGCCAAGTAAAGACAATCCACCAGCAACTACAGGTTTACTTGCTGTAGCAGTGCTTGAAGATTTTACATTATTGGATACAGAAGTGGTCCCATTTGCTATGGTCTTCTCTTTGTCATTAGTTTCATCTGATACACTAGCTGATCCATTTTCTCCTGCTGTGGGGGTCGATACATGTTTTGTTTCTGTGTTACGGTCTTTCTTAGGTTTAACAAGAACCAGTCCTTTCAATGAAGATTTCTTTGACATAACTCCCTGACTTTTCTTCCATGGTTTTTGCTGTGAGGAGGTTGAAGTCTTTGAAGATGAAGATGTCACCTGTGTTGTCTTTTCTGTGTTGACATCCTAAAAAGAAATTCCACTTGTGAGATTTTCTGACAGGAACATGTCTTTCATTACCCTTCACTACACAAATCATCTAAAGGCAGCTAATTCCGCTTACATCTACTGCACCATTTATCTATTTGATTGTAATAGCCTTCAAGAAAAATATATAAGCTTGCAGACAGACAACACCAGTAAAGAAAAAGACCCTCTACCAGGGCTACAGATCGATTTTTCACTAAATGTTCACACGTCTCTGGCTAATATTGGGCACTTCTCTTTACTGGTAGAATGACATCATCATTCAGTTGGCCTCCACTAGACGGAGAAAAATGTGTACTGACTATAAGCCAAACTACAGTAATACTCAGCTTACCTCTGCCAGAATATCTGTGGGTTTGTCACCAACTGCAAACTTCTTCATTACAGGTACTTCTTCACTGTCACTATCATCTGATTCATGGATCCTTTTGACTAGTCCCTCATCCTTCTTCCCAAACACTGACCTGCAACAGAAAAAGGAAAGGGGGTTAATTTCCACTCCAGTTAATTTGGATCAATTCAATTACATTGTATAATTCATAGTTGTATCAGCATGTACAACCAAATGTGTGCTGCAAAATATACTTAAAATATATATTAGATTAAATCATGCAATTGCATAATATGTATTACTTCAACAGAAGAGCACTTACTGTATGAACTTTTCATCTTCTTCATCCTGAAGCTTTGCCAGTTGTTCTTCATAAGCAGCATGCAGTTCTAACATGGTATTTTGGTCCACTTTCTCCTTACGGGAGTTGATTTCTCTGAGCTCCTCAAGATTTTCCAGCATCTCCATTTCATTTCTGGATTGTTTTGTTCGATTTTCTAACAACTAAATGGTGAGTATATTCATTTAATAAAATGATAATATATAAAAGATCTAATTTTACAAGAAACTGAAGTAAACAAGATTTATCTAAATATAAAAAGGCCCCAAAAAAGGCCAGATATATTGCAATTGCCAAAAGTCATATTATCATGTAGGAATGAGTTGAAGCAGGAGGACATTTTAAAGCAGGGAGTGTATCAATCAAACACTTCAGTTAGTAACTTGGATTAAAATGAAACTGACAAACCCTTGATAAAGGGGAATCAGGTAAAACAACTGAAAACTAACTGTACAAAGTTAAACTGGCCCACTTGTAATTACACAGCTCATAAAAACAGCTCACCTCTAACAACACATTATTCTACGATTATTATTCATTATATTATTATCAGTTGCTCACTTTCATTGGGTTGTTAGCTTCCTCCTCTTCCTTCTGTTTTATTTCATCCCTTGCCAACTTCTCAGCTGTTTTCATGGCCTCAAAATTCCTGGTGGCACCTGCTTCTATGGCATAGTCTGTGTTCTCAAGATCTGTCTGAAATTCAAAATAAATGTTTTACATTTCAAAATGTTAATTAGCATGCTTTATCTCAGAAAACTCCGCTCAGTAAGTTGTAAGATGTTTTTAAATACACAGGAACTGACAACTTTAGGAATGTGTGTATCAAATATAGGATGGTAATGCTTTATTCATTGAAAAAATCTGTTGGTTGCAATAACTACATATTTTACAAATAATAATAATATTAATAATAAATAAATAAATAATAAAAATAAAATTCAAAATGTTTGAACAGCACTGAAAATTCTGTGAATTCCTGAAAACATATCTTTACCTTGAAAGAAATCTCTGCCACACATCTTGGACACCTGATATAAAATCTGCGTATGTGCAGTCCCAGGTAGTTCTCATTCTCCACCAGCTCAGTTCTGGAGTTAAACTTCTTACCTTTGTAAATGTACTCACCACAAGTGTTACACCTGGAACACAATAAATAACATAAACATGTTGGATAGAATTTCAGTAAATATAAATAGATTGCCACATAAAATTGAATGGAGCTTATTTTGCCAATAATAATGTTAAAATTACACTGATGAAAGAAAAGCACAAATTCATTAGATTTAATATTAATTGTACATTTTTTAATACATGCATGTATTAAAAGATAAATGGTTTTTGTGTATAGGGGTATTCTTAGAGTGGGATGCAAAATGATCATTATTTTGCCACTTTTTTTCAGGATAGACACACAGACATTTGAATGTGAACTTATGATATTTCCAAGTACATGTACATATGTGCATGTATATATGTTATCGAGGAAAATGACATAACTGCTAAGGATCTGTCAATGTCCTCACATTAAAACAATAAGTGTATTTTCTCCAACCGCCATCACGGTCCATGTGTTTGTCTTTACTTACCTCATATTAAATGGTGCCATGGTACGGATGTTGTAAACACGGTTTCTAGCTTGTTTGAGTTTGGGAACTTTTGAAGGATCAAAGTCTGGGGGATAGTATTTCTGTAATAGAAGTATGCCAAAGCAAGTTATATTTACTTTAAGTTAGACAGTGTCAGAACCAAATACAAAATGTTCTTTTGCAGTAAGTATCCCCTTCCCCTTTCCAGCCCCATCCCGCCCTCAGTGGGGGCATTCTACCTAAAGTTTAAACTCACTGACATATCTTTTTTAGAATCTGGTCTGAATTAATGAAATCACAGATGTAAATCGACAGCTTTACAACATACTTACAATTTTTCAGTGGTGCAAAACAACAAATTAGAAAGTTATCAAAAGATGGAGCAAACTTGATCTACCAATGATAATGTTAATTTAACTACATGATGCGTGTGGAAATCACACACACACACTTAAGATATAAGAATTTACTTACATTAAGAACCTTTCTTTCTGACATTTTGACAGCTCAGTTGCTCACGTACTAAAGTAAACTTCTCCAAAACGTTATCGTTCGTCGCGGTCGTCGTCGCAGCAGTAACCTTCACCTTACATGCAGAGCTACCCAGTTATTTTGTAAAACGGATGGAGTCAGTGATGATGTACGGAGGCTCTTATGTGCCATTAAAACCTACCGCATTGCATAGAGTGGTCGTGCTGTCCACACTGAAACAGAAAATACCATCTTGTTTAAAATTGTGCTTTTATCATGTCTATTAACTCGTTATCGCCTTTTTCGTCTTTTTTTTTTGTGCTCTCTTTTTTTTTTGCTCTGAAAAGAAAAGCAAACAAGTTTTTTGTATCATAGGCATATACATATTCAAGACTTCATTACCATTTCAAAAATTAGCTGATTTGTTTATAAACTCAAGCTCGTATTTGTTTCACTTTTAAATCATAATGTTAATCTTGGTCAATAAGCTGTATCTACTAAATGAACTAATTTTAACATTTTGCTGTGTAAAATGTCGCGTTTCCTGGTATGCTACAACATGCACAACTACAATCAGGCACAGCTACTACAATCTAACCAGACCATGGCAAAGGCTTCTCAGACTTGTGGTGATGCAATGAGAGCAAAAAAAACTTCTCTTCCCTACCTCCGTGACCTAAATTACCTTATTGCCAAAGAAAAACACATCCTTTCCTTTTTTAATGATCCTCCACGGCATCTTATATAGGGTATTTTTAATTAAAATTAACATATTAGTCATGAACTTCGGGTTTGGGTTTTCAATCTATAACATTTCCGAACATTCCCACTTTAGTTTTTATATCCTGCGGCCCAGCCAACAAGAAGGTCTAGATCTTCAAGTCTAATCTTTTTCTTCATCTGATTTGTGGCAAATAACCAATGTCAGCGACAGGTTCTACAGTACAAAGTCTGTACCTTATGCTGGTTCTTGTATTCAATTTGCAGTGAATACATCAAAGGTAATAATAACACTGAATAACATTAACAACAGCCAAAAGAGTAAGATACGAGTGCTACAGAACGAAAATTTGATCTTCAGTTCTCCCTGAAGAATAAATTCTTGCTGCTCTTGGAATTGCTATTTTTTTTTTTTTTTTTTTTTTCAATTTATCGATGCGAAATCCCACAACTCATGTTTTCTTGATTACCGTTATGCGCCGGTGAAAAACAAATATAAATAAAAAAAAAAATCAAAGTCAACAAATTATCAGATAGGCGGATCTACATCTACAGTTGTACCTGGTAGTTTAATGAGATACTACTGCAGCAATACCGCCTGCATTTGTGCAGATACAAGGGCTTTATTTGCTATTCATCATTATTTACGCAGTTTGTTTTGCGTTTGTGTTAAAAAGAATTTTGAAAATGGATCACCAAAATTGATATATTTGATAACGTTCCTTTTAGTATCAGCTAGGAAAGAATAACCATTGAGTATCGTAAGTTACAGTGCATTTAACTAAAAAGGTGGATAAAAGAATTACTAAAATCCATCCACTCGATATAAACCAATCTTTTGTTGAACCATAGGTGCGTGTTAAAAAAAGAGATATTGACGCAAGTAGAAGTAATACTGAATGCAAATCTTTTATAAGCCGAGGTGAATTTGATATTTGATACCGCTGCTATAATTTCTTGGTACGATTTAGTTGGAGATCGTAGCTACAGATTAAATAACTTTTGTTATTGACGCCTTGACATTTTAAAGACAAACTTAATTGGTGGACGGATGGATGTGACTGAAAGAAAACAATGGACCGAATAGACACTGACGGATATGAACAAAAACAAGCGCATAATTTAAACAGACTGATTAAATGCATTGAAATAGTATACACATATCAATTAAATAAGTTAATATCATATACACCGTTCAGCTGGTCTTTTTACTACATAATATTATTATTTCTTAGAGGTCACGTTCCTCTAAACCTCAGCCGCATTCAATGCATTCACAACGCCGACCTAAAGAAATTAATCTCAGCCAGCTTACGCTTGGTCACAGATCAATAATGTTCTTGATCTTGGTTGGCAACCGGGCTCATATCACTGTTTGCGGTTATCAAAAGGGCATTCTGTCGTTTGTTTATTTTGTAAAGCGCATGCGCCCTGTAATAATTTACTATTGCCAAGGAAGCAACCCCGACCAGCTGAAAACGGGATAAAAAGCGTGGTCAAAGATTTATTAGATTTTTATCAACAGTTCAAGGGAGTTAAGTACTCGAGTATTGTTGAAACGATACGTTTTCCATTGGAAAATGTTCATTTAACGAGCTCTGGAGTTTTAAGGGACCCACAACCGCAAAACTTAGACCGAGTTTGGAACTTCACTCAAAACGAATTCGTGATCGCTGGATGGCGATTCATGTAGTTTTCTGCCTCGCGGAGTTTATACGGTAGTTGAGAGGAAGATGCGAGCTGGTGCCGAAAATGTTGACCATGTCTACAGTTAATCCTGTGTCAGACGAAAGAGCAATTCGACAGTTGCCAACATTGCCTAAGGCTAAATCCGCAGGGTCGGGAGGCTCTGGTAGTGGGAACAGTTTATCACCTACACGGGACTTTAAGCAGATTGACATCCCCAACCTCCCCCCTTTAGTCCCCCGGGACGCAGACGAGCTCAGTGCAAGGAGGGTTCAGGCCAGACCCACAAAGGTTGGTGCTTGCGATTTGTTGGAATCCTTAATATAAAGGCATGTAAAGTCGATGCAAAGTTGAGTAAACTGATAATGTCCAGAAACAAATGTTTTCACGTAGCACGAAAATTCACACACACACGTAAGTACAGATCAGAATCGTCAGTTGGAGTGCTAACGCATGAATTTTCGTGCTAGCTTTCACGGAGGCGTTTAGATATTGAATCTGTAATTTTTTCATATTTTGACATGAAAAAAGATATTTACTGTATGTTTTTTTAAATTAATTTTTTTTCATTATATTATCCTTATTTTCAATCAGTAAAGCTTTTTTTATGAATGTATGAGTGAATATGTCAGTCAACCCCTAACCCCTACCCTCTTACTGAATATATTAATTGGCATTACTTGTTACATTTAGTTCAATATTATAGTAAATCATTAATTAGATGAAGTTGTGTGGATAACTTCATAACAAAAGCTAATTCTTCAATCAATCTCAGTTCATGATTTTTTGCATAAGCCTTATGTGATGAGATCAATACAGTTATAATCAACCTGTATAATTCTCTGTGACACCGATTGACACCTTGATTATTTGTTGCCCTGTGTGACTTCTGCCAGCCGTCTTCAAGTACCTGTAAATAGATCAATATATCTGTCCATAGTCATAAGCTTGTTGTAATTTAGTTCTTGGGTTGTATTACTATACAAATAAAATACTTTTTTACTTAATGCTTCAATCTAGATGCTGTACCAGGCTCCAATTAACTCATTTGATTACAGTTAATGCAAAACAAAGTGGTTTTAACGTAATCTAGTTTTTTATGTACTGTTGCCCAGATCTTATTTCATTTGTTTTAAGGATAGTAACTTACTGTTTACCATCTAGTTAAATTCTGTGAATATTCTAGGTATATACTATTGGCATATTTTATTTTAAAGGTCCACACTTCTCCCAATATGCATGCCAAGTCAAGGTTTGAAGACAATCGACCAAAGGAATTTAATACAGAGCCACTGCCATATCAGCCTCAATATTTCAAGTAAGTAAAATGTTTTTGTGTCTTACAACAACCAGAATAAAACCTCAGATTTGATATGAAGAAAAATGCCTACCAAGTGAGCTTATAATTATAACATTTCAAAAATTGATGTTTGCATGTACATGCATTTGCTGCCCAGTCTTTTACAGATATCTGAAACTGGGAGGAAAGTTGTTCCATATCCATTTTCCAAAATTGAATGGACTTACATAAATTGTACATTATAAATGTAACTTGCTTTGGTGCCACTGTGGTCGGGACAATTGAGATATTGAAGAATTGTTGTTTAGTTTAAGATGTCTTCTGCCAATTAGGGAAACATTTGGTTTCTGTTTGTGAAATATCCACAATATAAATATGATAATGAAATACTGATCAGAATTTACACTATAAGACACAGCATGACACAGACATAGGGAACATACATAGTAGACCCTTAAAATGTCAGTCATAACTGTACTACTATTTTCACCATGCCTTCTATCTAGTAGTTGTCAGCTTATAGTAAGGATAAATATTAGTTTTGTGAGAATAGTGATCCTTTGTAGTAGAAGAGGCATTGGCACACAGACGTGAGATGCGATCTGCATAAGTAAATTTACAGAGTCTTTAAGTGTTTATACATTCTTCTATCAAGTTTGAATGAGTTAATAGAATTAAATTGAAAGACCCAATCACAAGTGATTTGGTAGTCTTATTGAAGTGTGAAAATAAGTTAAGTTGATGTGTATATTAGAGAACTACTGTTTATGAAGTTAAATGATTTTTATTACCTATTTGTATTTTTGCTTTTTTAGTGCTGCAAAAGCATGTTAGTTTTTCATTGATTTAGGTCCTTTACTGTCTTTTTGTAAAGGATTAATTTTTTTTGTAATGTGTTAAATTAATAGCAGTATTGTTTTGAGACTGAAGTTTATATTTTATTTTTGTAGATCTTCCACGATGTTGAAGAAAGTGTCCATTCCTAAACGTCACCAAGATACCTTTGGTGGTAAAGAAGTGGCTATGACAAGACAGAAAGAAGTAATCATTCATACAGAAAGATACCAGGTACGTATTTTTGCACAGATTTTAGAAAAATTTCATAACCTCTTTGGTTTTCCAATCCCACATATATTTCTGAAAATTTTGAAAATTTGAAAGTGGGTATGGAGTGAAGGGGGAGTCGGTATTAAGCATTTTGCTTGTCAAAATTTTTGACAGAAATATGTTTTAATGCCAAAAGTTTGTTTTGGTTTTCTTCATAATAATAGTAATGTGATTTTTTAAAATCTGTAGTTTATCAAATCAGCTTTTTTAGCATTGTCAAAGTGCCAGATTTTTCTTTTCAAAAGTTTTAATTTCAATAGATATATACTGATTTTCAAATCAAAGTGATTTGAAATCCATGAGATGAATTAATGTTAAATGACTTGTGTTGCCAGAGAGAGTCTCCAATGTTTGGTATTGGAAAAGTAAGTAGACGGAGTTTGGTTACTGACAGTTGCAAAACAGGGTGGAGGTGTATACTTGAAAGTTTATCAATACAAATTAAAGTGAATTGATTTTTGTGGTGTTTTAACATATTGCATGAGATATGATGATAAAAAATGCATGCGACACAGTGTGATTGATTTTTTTTCCCCAACTGGCCTGGTTATAGGCATGTGGCTTTCTGTGACTGTGAAACTTGATGTGTGAAATGAGCAATTTGTAATTGACAACGGTTGCAAACTATTGTAGGAATAATTGAAGAAAATCATTAACATTGACTCTAACATGTTTTCCAGATGAGTTTCATGACTAATGCATTAATAATGGAAGCATTTATATTTACCCCAAGGCATGCCAATTGGACATAATGAGAAAATATCCAGTCTGTTTTTCTCATTATTTACCAACCTCAAGAATTTTTTCCTATAGCTAATTCCATTACCAGTTGAGTGACACATCCTAATGGAGATATGAATAGTACAAAATCGACCACCTTTAAAACAAGACAAAACGTAGAAAACTTTAAAAGAACATTAGAATCCCCTTATATAAAAAGACTGTTATGATTAAAATAATGGCAATTATACCGAAGTAAGTGGTAGATCCACATGCTTGGTAGAGCACATACCAAAACAACTTTTGAAAAAAACATTGTTACATTTTAATAAAATAAGAATACTTTGATTTAAAATAGGACATGAATAGTGTCATTTGATGTTTGGGTTCATTGGCATATGATGTATTTGTAAAACAAACATTTGAAAGGGTACAAATATTGCTGTATTTTCTTTGTTTATCTGTCAGTGTCCTGGGTAGCAAAGTATATGATGAAGGTCATTCCAGAAAATGATTGACTGAAAATGCCAAAAAAGGTAAAAAGTAATGCATTCTCTAAAAAAAAATCAGACAGAAACAGTTGTGAAAAAAATTCATTTTTCTACTTTTCAGTGGGATGTTGAATCAGACAAGAATCCTCCAGTGCAACCGTGAGTAGATGTACTTTTTTCAGCTGTATTTCAGGAAAAACATTTGGATAAATTTTAAAAATATAAAATAATGCTTCAAATAAATAATTAAACCATTTATATTTAGTTTGTACATAAATATGTTGATTACAAAATTTAGGTGTGTAAACGTGTTATCAGTGTTTTATTTATTAATTGTTCAAATGTTTTTAATTTTTGTCACTAATATTTATTAAATTTATTTTATTGCATGTGATAAATGTAGTGCTACTTAGATAATTGAAAAGTATTTGCTTTTATAACTTCAAATTAAGGCACAGCACAGCTTTTTAGTTTATTGTGATATATTGAACCCAACATAAGTATAAAATGTAACTATAGGAGTTGTTATATTGTATCAAACACTCCCATAACACAGTGTGGTATATTTAATGTAGCACAGCAACATTGTATCCAATTTTAACATTATATTTTTGACGTTGTATCAAGCCAATGATCCAAATGACTTTTTTTCATCATGCACACAGATCTGGCTTTTTTATAACAGCAAAGAAACGTGTACACAAACAAAAAATGCCCGGGTAACTGTGGTTTGTGTGTGCATTTTGTCTTTGACTGTATTGATTTAATATGACTTTAATTTCTTATGTTTGTTTGGAGATTATGTTGGGATATTTTGGCTTTATTGAGTGATAAATGATAAAGAAGTCACTGTATTGGATATGTTGATAAGATAATGCGGTCTTTTTTTTACCTGAGATCTCCAATTATGTGAAGTGATTTGTAAGCTGTCCATGTTAATCCTGTGGCTTATTCGCCTAGTTACATCTCTGTTTTAGTCTGTTTTGAAATAAACAGGTCAAGTGATTAAGCTACTTTGAGTAGCGTTTTGGAAGAATAACACTTTAAATGGATGCACATGAATGAATTTTCTTCAGCTTATGTATACTGTTCTGGAATATTTTTGACTTCTTGGGAGGGACATTTTTAAAAAGTTGATTATGCTACAAGTTTTATGAACATTTACTGGGGCTTGGGGGCATATTTTGATTTTGGCCATGTTTTTTCTAGATGTAGATGTGCACATTTGATTTTATTTAAGATGACTGCACATAACCTAGATTATTGCACATTGAGTGAATGCTTCAGTCGCACATAGTAATAACTGCATAGTCATATGTAGCCTGTAGTCATTGCACACATCACGATAACTGCATATTGTGAAAAATCATACAGTGGCACTTGCAGCATTGGTGTGGCTTGTAGCATTAGTATTCTAATTTCTTTTATAAGATTCTTTACACTTTTTCCTTATCACTGTAGTGAACTGTATAATTTTATTTCATTTAAACTCCCCCCCCCCCCCCCCAAAAAAAAAAATTCTTTTTCAAACTTTACTTACCCTATATTTTACATCTGAGCAATTTGGTAACTGAATAATCATGTATCACAGTATGTCAATATGAACTTCTTTTGAAAAATTTCAAATAAAAAATTAAAATCAGATCTTTAGAAATTTATTTATTTCATTAGCAAAAAAAATTGATATTTTATTTGATAAAATCTGATTGCTTCTTTACCTGGGGGACTTTTTCTTTCATACTTTGCTCATATCTTTAACCTTCAGCACTTGAAAAAATCTTTCCTCTTGTCAAAATGTACTGCACCTAACATTTTCACTTAATTTCATGAGATATACTGGTTTGATTGTCTGGGTAGTAGTTTAGCATGTAGCTTATCCCACAGCTTCATTTCTTTCTCTTTTGCCCTCTAGACCACTGCCCATTTTGTCCTATGTGCAAACTCCCAATCTGCAAGTGACCAAGAACACATACAACTTTAACAAAATCCGGCAGCAGTACAATCTTAAGTAAGTGGTTCAAGAGTGTGGCAGGTTGCAATTATTGCTGCTAAAAAAAGGCAGTTTTTTTGTAATAAACTGATTGTGTTGAAGCATGCACTCCATGGGAGTTCATTTTGTGTAGCTTTGTCAAAGGTTTGTAGACATGTTTTTTTCTTCGTAATATGTTGACTTGATAAATGCAGATATAGTGAATAAGGTATGTATTTAATGTAGAGTGACTGATATACATGAATACCAGTAGGTATGAATTATATATAGCATAAGATTTTGTAGATGTTAGAACAATTAATATTTGTTTTGTCTTTGTTTTTGTAGTAGGGAGTCACAACGAGAGCGACACCAGGCAGAAAAAGATTATGTCGAATCTATGAGGGGGTTAAAAAGAAAAAGAGAAGTTCTACCACACAGAGCTCCTCTAGATTTACTTATGGGTGGAAAAAGAGCAGAATTCAATGAAAGGTAAGTTCAGAATGCTAAAGATACACATGATATAATATATTTAAAAAACAAACCGTGCACTGACTGTGTTATTGTTGTAACTGTATATCTGTGCTGAGTTGTATCCTTTTAAGTACATTCTATTTAGAAAGTAATTTTCAGGTATTGTTAGAGTAGTATTGAACAACAGGTGCCCTGAGATATACAAGGTCATGATTAGATAAACATGCTTATTTAAAGAAAGTTTTTGTTCAAAGCCTCTGGCTTAGGCAAACGAATAAAGAGTTTTATTAGGGTTGTTTGTTCTTTCATTTAAAACCTTACATTTACTTGTTTGAATTTCATAACTGATTGTTTTTGTTTAGAAATTTGGTGTGTAGCAACAGTGACATTGAAATAATATCTCAGTATTTTATGACTATTTTTCACATATTCAGAGAGAGCATAACAGATGAATTAAACAGGCTAAAAAGTATAGTTTTGCCAGCCAATGCCAGGGATCTATACCATGGTAGAGGAATCAAGTTACCTGCGTAAGTATCAGAAATAATAAAAAATAACTTAATAACTTATTTAGTGTGATTTATATCTAGATTGCTTTCAATTTATTTTAATTGGTTGCCACAGTCCAGATTAATGTTTAATTTGCCAGTATAACCAGTAGTTTTGTTTTATTATTTTTATAGATCAAAATGCAATTACCATTTTGCACAATATCATGTATTGTTAATTTTATTTCAGTCAACATGCCTCAGTGAGTCCAAGACGCCCCATGCCTCCAGATGAAGCAATGAGTAAGTTTTTTATTTCTGCATAGATGTGTAGCAGACACTGCATTGAATGCTTGACACATGTACCCGGTATCATGATCAGCATTGTTGTATGTGTATTACTGATATAGAAATGTTTTATTATATATTTATTTATCCTATGCCCCATATTATTAATCATGTATATGCTCACTGTCTATGAAGGATCCCTGCACTAAGTGGATTGAATGTTAGAGATGTAAATATTGTATACTATACTGGAACTACCATCTGGCCATTGTTGCTAATTTAGATGTTGTGCTGATGTAACTGGCTTTAGACATACATAACTTCACTGAATGCTACTCAATAACTGTAGTCGCATTGCACTCTCAAATGAATGTTGTGATTTACTAGTGAATGATTGGCAAAATTTAACTCAAGTTTATGTCAGGGTTAATATTAAAAAATGAAATATATCATTTGCTTACCTTTATTGAAATGGAACGAGTTTGATATGTGTTTATTGGATGAGAATGTATTTTTTTATCATTGTCATTTTCACAGCATATAGACATAGCAAAATAGTCCTGGTTCCATCTGAAATTGGTTCCGTCTGAAATAAGATATGGTATTTTCTGCCAGATTTTCTCCATATTGTGTATATTACAATAATTACTTTTATTACTGAAAGCCAGTATCGTTCCTTCATCATATATTTCATTATTCCATGTACATGCTGGTACATATTTTGAATATATTTAATTCATTTGCATTCATGGTATCTGCAGTAGATACTTTATTGGCTGAAAGGAGACGGAACTTATTTATGGGTTAGTAATTTCATCGCTACATACAATAACTGGGCTTAATGTTTTCTTCAGTTTTTGTTAGCATTTGTGTGATGCCTTGTATGTGTGATATAAAGGCTACTTGTACAGTATGCTTCCTCACATTAGTTGACTTTTACATAGTGGTAGTGTACAGGTTTAAGGCATTTTGTGTTTCTCATTTGTATGCTAGAAAGAAAAGAAAAGAAAAGCATGTTTGTGTTAGGTGTTATACATGTAAAATAGAACACTTTTTGGAAGATGCATTCAAAGAAACCGATGTAAATAAAAATGAGAATCCAGTGATCTGTTAAAGTTGTGCGGTACATCTTGTAGCCACTGTTATGAGAAGTTACAGAGAGCATGGATCAAGACACCTTATATGCTTAGTGCCTCTTAACAAACACTGCTTTGGAATAGGCCAACTTCAATTTTTATAGCAAATAGTGTAAAGGTACATACTTTCAATTCTACATTTTCATTGATAAAAAGAATTAGATGCTTTTGTTTTCCTTCATTTTTGATTTTTGTGTCCTATTTTGGGGACCTTCTCTCGTAAGTTGTCCATATTTTATTTTTCGTACAGACTTTATGTTTAGTTTTAATCACATTCATTTGCAGTTACAACCTCGGCTCCTGCCACTCTAGTTCGGGTTCCAGTCTCTCACCAACCTTCCAAGTTGTCCCGAAAATCCAATACTTTCATTTCCCAAAAACCCAAGAAAAAGACTCTTGCAGTTATACCTCCTATCAAACGCCAGGCAACTGTTCCCGAGTCCAGACCTGAATTTAAGCCTGACCCCCAACCCCCTGTCTTAGCCAAGAAGGAAGAAACTGTAGTTATGAGAGAGCCGTCTCCTCCATCTTCTCCATCTCCAGTAGCTGAGTACAATCCCATATTAGGTAGATACCCATTTCAACATGTATTCTCTCTCTATAAGTGTATTCACGCTGTGCTGGAAAATGTTTCCCTGAGTTTCCCATCTCAATATTCAGTATGAGAGCATTTAGTTGTCATACAGACAGCAACCTCAATACTGTGTTGGTTACAGTATGGTTTGCTTTGTTGATAACTCATCAGTGGACAAGATTTGATCAAACAGATCAAAAGTGGATAGCCTTTTTTCTAACTTTTTACTAATTGTTTAGTTGTTTATCATTTTTTATATTTATTTTATCTTATTAATATTTTTTGCTTAAAATTAAATTTTTCTTATGTTCAGATTTTAAGACAATTTAAAGAATTTTTTTCACAACATTTAAGAATTTCCCGTTCTTGCTCTGATACATTGTACAACAGAATGACTGAATATTGATATGGGAGCTGACATATAGGAGCAATATTCCACTGCAGGCTTATACCTTTCCTGTAAATGTAGCCTTATTGCTTACCTTATGTGTTCTATACACTGTAGAGTACAATGATTAAGAAGTAAACTTGTAAATGTGCATGAATAGAAGCAGTGATCTTTACCCAGATGTCAAATACTTTGTCCAAATTTGTTTTTAAACTGTTCAACACTAATCCATGTTGTAACTACTCACTTATTTTTGATTTGTGTTGTGAGTTGATAACTGTACTGAAAACTGATGAGCACAGTTTTTACTAAGATGCACATGACCTAATCTGTAGATTTTTATGATAATACCTATAATGATGAAAACTTAACTCTCTTGCCGTTTTTTACACCTAGCACATAACACTTCACTGGATTCCTCCTTCCTAAAGTTTAGGAATTGAATAATCTGCAACATAGTATTTTAGGGGAAAAAAAGAGAATATACAAGCTAAACATTTATGAACTGGTATTGTATGTTTGCAGTAAAACTGAATTACACCATAGGTGAATTCAATGATTAAAAAGCTTCTGCAAGACTTGCAAACTCTGTGGTTATTTTGTTTGAAACTGTGTGGTGGCATTTGGTCAGTTTAGCACTGATTTGACATAAGTGCTCCCTCAGTATGCCTCTAAAGACAATGACAAAACTTTTACAACAGTTGCTGTTGTTTTTTATGCAAGTTTAGTGTACAATTTTAGTTGTTAGAAAACAAAACTATAGCAATTATTCAAAGATGATGAAAAATTCACAGTTCACTATCAGTAGCATCTTAGCTAGTAATTGCTTGTTAGAACTTTTCTTTAACATAAATCTTGGACTTCACGATTTGCATTTAGACTGTTATGACTAATATTTCTAGAACAGGTTTATGTTGATTTCACTCATTTACCATGACTATGGCTTTTGAGTGTATCTGTGGTTCATTTATTGTAGGTCCTTGCTGCATGCTTCAGCTTTATGGGCTTATCATTACAGCACTTTATAATCCAGGCTTGTTTGCATTTTAAGGCATGTTCTCATACAAGTTGGGTCAGCCCTCCTCTATAGACTGTCAGATTTAACAAAACCCACCATAAGCAGCAAGTGTATACTCCTCTTGTCCCCAAAAGTTAGTTCTTTGCTGTGTTCTTTGCTGTTTTCAGTAGTAGGAATTAAAAGTAGAAAACAGAGAAAAACATTTGCTGCTTATGTTGAATTTAGCTTAATCAGGCAGCTCATAAAGAAGGGCTGAATTAAAAACTGTCACCACAACCTGTGTGTAAATGTGCCTGAACCCATTAGTGTGATTATAGATGCTATTTTGAATACTTTATAGTCAGTTTTGCTCCTAGTGTTTAACCTAAATATATTTAATCAGTAATTACAAACTAATCAGCACTTGTTCTCAGCATGCTCTAGGTTTAGTTTAAAGAGTAACTTTTCCCTCTCCTGACTAAAATGGACATTTTATTTCATTTTTTTTACTGTTTTAAACCTGTATTCATTTTGACAAATTAATGCTGTTTGATATGAATAATAAGGCTGACTGGATTAATAAAACCTTGTTCCTTTTTTTGTTCCCAGGGGTATTAGACCCCAGCAGACATTCTTCCAGTATAGCTCCAAGGACGCCACGGGTTCCAGTCCACAGTGACGATGACGATCTACATGATCATGATCATAATAGAGGACCGAGTAGAACACTGCCGCGGTAAGTAACAACATTGTGGAGGACAATTATTGAGAGATTACATTGTAATGGGGATGTTTGAATCCCAGGGTTAACAAATGAGTGTGACTGATGCCTCATAGAGCATTGGATCTCTCTCTCTCTCTCTCTCTCTCTCTCTCTCTTATTTTATTTTATTGCCAACTTTGATTTAATGACCATTTTACCTTAACTACAGGAGATATTTGTTGAAATGAGACAGCAGGACTGATCACACAATATGCATGGCTTCAGTTTTTAACCCTAACATGCTTGCAAAAAATAAGAGGTGGCGAGTTTTTCCATCCCTGGATCCGTCTTTTTTGTTCAAACCTTGGGAGAGGTTTAAAATTGAAGTATACAATATGCCATTGTTTTTCTTTCTATCTTGAAAACTTGCAGTCCATCTCTGAGGTGCATACGAGTTTGATCAATGGTCACATGATGTTTGCAATGGTTTCTCTTATAAATGACCTTCGATCTTCAAAGGAAATGGATATTTCAGTAGTTGAGACTCTCAATAGCTCTGCTTCATGAATGTAACCTTTTTGTTTTTGTTGTTTTTGGTGCTCTTGTTGTTGTCATGTTATGAAAGAAAATAAAAACAGTGCACTTAATTTTGATACCTGAAGCTGTGGTGTGCTAGAATACATACTGTCATATAGAGATGTTGATTATTGATAGGGATAAGCCATTCCCCATATTGAACGATCCTTGGACAAATTACTACAATATACATTATTTTTAATCATATTAAATTTTACAGCTTTTTAAGAGGATTTCTGAAAGGTTTGACACATTTCTCCCAAATTTTACTCATGCTATAACTCTGTTGGCATAAGAGGCCCGCTTACTGTGATAACAATGCCTGAGGATCAGTTGGTATTAGGTCAGGGCTCTTGTGATGCAAGTATTTTAATGAAAATTGTGTTTGGATATATCAGTACAAATGAAAAAAATGCCTGACAATTAATGCAAAGGTCACTTAATTAATTTCAAAATGAAAACCATCATCATAAACATTTTATTTCTTAATATTAATTGTTTATACTGTGATTGAAAGCTTGCATCTGTAACTTGCTATAGCATTTATAGTGTCCATCTTTTTCACCCTTAGTCCCAGTTTGGAAGTTCAACAAACAGATGAGGATAAAATGGAGGTGGACCCACCACCAGAGGACACCACAGGCCAGAAAACGCCAGAGTCTGGCCCTGCAGCACATAAGTCTACCACTCCTAACCCACTGAAGGTAAGTCTGCTGTGAACGCTATATGTGAGGAACATCCATGTAGGTTTTAACATTATGGCTGAATTTTCTAATAGCATTAAAACAAAAACTCTTATATTAATGCATTTATCTGGCTAAGGAAACACCTCGCTATATATAAATGAAATGTGATAGGTATGACAATGCATTGCCTCTTTGCTATAACATTACTGGGGTAGGGATGATAATCATATTGGAGATAATTTTGATTTTTTTATTGACACAAAAACTTTTTTGTATCCTGCAGGGGGTAGATTTAACTTCTGCTGTGCCTCAAGATCAAAGAGAGGAGTTGGAGGTTGTTTTCAAGAATTTAGATACAGATAATGATGGGTGAGTACATGGAATTTTTGGGAATAGCCTTCGTGATTGCCATTGATTACCTTAGTATGATGTCAATTTCTCAGGATAGTTTTTTAATTGTCTTAAAATTTTTTAAACTAAATAGTTATATATAGCATAATTAAAACTATTAGTATCTGTTGTTGAAAATCATTTGAAATATTGTTCATTAGTTTTAATTATAATTTTCTTTCAATTCAGACACCTTAAATATAATGAAGTAACCAAAGTACTTCCACAGGGATTGTCCAATGCTCAACAAAGATACATAAAACAGGTATGGCAGTGCTGTGCTAATTATAAAAAATAAGATATTGTAACTCAGAGCTCTGCACCATGATAAAATGTTAGACATTAAAACCTTTTATTGTTTATCCTTTGTCTTGATAATATGGTTCCACATATGTAGTTTGGATGTACTTTATTCTGGTCATTTTCCAGGTGTATGACATCACCAGTGCCAGTACCTTCTTTGGGGTTGATGAATTTGTGACGCTCTCTTGTTTGTGCCAAAAGATGGCAACACTTAGGTAAGGATACAGCATTTCGGGTTTCCAATAATAAGAGCTTTGTAGATAAATTTATATAAGATTTGTGGAACATATAGATTAACTGGACAGAAGAAATGCATAATAACTTGTAATAATAGGACATTGGTATGTTAACATGTAATTAAACTTTGAAATAACTTTTCAGTGGTGCTGCACAAGATTCCTATGAGGAGCTTGATTTTGCTACACTACAGACGTCTGTCCTACAGTTTGTGGTAGGTACAGTTAGTGGCTGTCCGATTAAATTTTTTGATCTTGAACAAATAAAGCAAATCAATTTACAGTTTTCCTTAAGTTTCAAAAAACAACTGAATAGTTATCTAATTTAAGGTGAAAATGATGCACACTGGAGTTTTATGGCATCTGTGTGAAATGAAGCTACTTTAGTCTCCAGAGATGTAATTTACTTTGAGTTCAGTTTGAAAAAAAAACTGTTTGGGCATCATTAAAACCAGTTACTCACCAGTTTCTTCATGGGGAGAAATAAATCAAAGAAACCATTTTAAGTGTGTGTGCAATTATGTTAACTGAATATGACAATTTGACCCAGATGAATTTAAACAAAATAAATTGTATATCTGCCAAATTTTTGGACAGTTTAGTCATCCAAGTACAGATAAAATACATTTTAAAGAAGTACCGTGGCATTTTTCTTTTCTTTCGTATCATTTCATTTCATGGTGCACTAAGCAAAGCTATATGCCAGCAAATGTTAATGCTAGGAGTCAAATATATCTGGTTTTTAGTATTGGGAACATTTTCAATATCCTTCAGATATAAATTTGTTTTTATTTTACAGGAGTTGTTCCAGTCAGTAGACAGGAATGAAAAAGGCAAGATCAGCATAGAGTCCTTGGAGGAGATCCTGGTGACACTCCTAGAAAAGAATAAAGTAGATAATGTGGAGCTTTTCCAAGAAATCAAGCAGGTTGTTGACCCAGTAAGTAGGGCAGAATTGATGAAAATGAGTGAAAAAGAAATTCAACTTACATGTAACTTATGTACCTACAAATGTTGTATGTTTTTTTTACTGTACAATGTTGGCTAAGAAACTCATATTTTAACACTTATGGTTCATAAAAAAAGTAACAGAATTAGATGTTTTCATGGGTGCAACCAAGATTGTCATCCCTTATTAATGCTTCATTGAACTTTATCTAGAAATTAAAGAGACAAACCTCCTTTTATTTTTTTCAGAATGACGAGGACTCCGTTACAAAAATAGACTATATTGCATATATTCCTTACTTTTTGTCTCTAAAACAAAAGTCATGAAGTAAAGAATAGGGATCTGACTGGGAAAGAGTCATAGATGTGTGCAATATACCCATCATCCAAATGGAGACTTGAGATTGATTTGTGAAGTAGTGAAAGGAGGAGGATTGAAGCAGTTTTGTCAGCAGCATCTTGTTGCTCTTTGGAAAACCATCAGGATGCTTGTGTATTTATAGAAAAGTGGGTCATCAGATTTGCTTTAGAGACAAAAACTGGAAAACGGATGGTCTTGGAAGATATCGAACCACAATGTTATTGGAGTTGATCACATGCTGTGTCTGTTCACCAATGAAGGAGTTCCTTATGAAGACAAAAACCCATTAACTTTTGGATTTGTTTTAGCAGTGATTAAATCCATTTTTAATCCAATGACTTTTCTTCATGTTCTAGACTTAAAAGTGGGAAACTGACATAATCTAATTTCAGTCATTTCCATTCACTGATTAAACAACTTACATATGTGAGGATTGACACCAACATGTAAGCACTCTTAAACTCTGGGTTAACTGTAAAGGAATTTGAAAGAATTAGTTATTGAATTAAAATTAACTGAGACTTTCAATCAAAATGTAAATGAACCTTGTGATTTTAAGTCTTTATACTTCAAGTAAAGCTGATGTATAAAATAAAACCGTGTCCATAATTTTTTTGGTAAATTGCAAGTGTGTTGAAAGAACGTTTATTCCTTAACACATTTTATTGGTCATATGTAATTGGCCCAACTGTTAACTGGTCTTATGTAACCTTTAAAACATTTATTAAAGTAACAACTATTTAACATAAGACAGTCATGTATTTATTTCAAATAATAATGATACCTTACTGAAATGTCTGATTTTCTATTTACTGCATTTATTATGCATGGGGCTAAAAGTAAATGGCAAGAGATTTTAGAGCTTTAATATTGAAAAGAACTTCTATCAATAATAAAATTGTTTATGCAAGAAACATTTAAGATATTGTATCACAAGTTCAGTTCCATGTGGATCAACACATTATGAAGAAAAACTGCACTATAAAACAATTCAGGCTAGGCCCCAGCCAAAACTAAAAAGTCTTAAGTCTAACTAATATTTTAAAGATTCTCAACTGAAATTGATATTGCAGAAAATAGCACATATAATTTGAAAATAACTTAAGTAAGAGATATTAATCATTTGTACATTGGCTATACACAAAAGTCACATTGCTCTGGTTGTCATACAATTAAAATCAGTGTTTAGTCATATATACTTGTCTTGAGGAAAAATTATTTGAACACACAGCATTCCACAAAACTTGTAACACAGGCATACCATAAAATACTAATTTATCTGTTCTTTATCTACTGGGATTGGAAGAAGAAGAAACTATATTACATATATGGAATATGCCCCCTGACAATAAAAAGGATTCAATTAACAATATGTTAGGGTACTTAATTGTTTCGAGAATCCTAGAAAAAACGTCATCGCTAATAAAAAATATAATGAGCACAACTACATAACAACCTTAAATACATAAACTTATCACATTCACTGCATCTACACCATGGAAATTAGAATCTGGGTAGGACCTGAAACCTTAGGACACCTGCTCCTGCAAACCTCAACAGATTTTCTAAAACGAGGTCCAAAAGACAACTTCAACTGAGAAGAACTAAATTTGCATTTGTCTGACTATTTATGACTTCTAAAGTCAAATGATTAAAACTACAATAATATTTCAGTCTCTTATCTTGGAACTACAGCAGCAAGATAGACTGTTGTCATATTACTCCAAAAATTAAAAACAAGGTGATCTCTGACCACTTGCCCAGGGTAAAAATTACAAAATTTATACAGTCAAAATATAAAATGGAGAATCCACTTCATGGACCCTTGATAAAATGAATACATCCCTCCATCCAGCCTTCTCATTGGAATGTATGCCTTGGTTTAATAAAATGTAGGTCGTAAAGATGCCATTGCACTGTCCTGGTCCTTGACACTGATTTTAATGTTTAAATTCAGCATCAGAACATTAGTCAAAATCACAAAATAAGGAACACTTAAGTTGCAAAATAAGACACCATATGCTAAATTTAGTTTTTCTTCTTTTGTGCAATCTAAATGTCACATCGGTTTGTTCATAGAAGTATATATATATATTGATGCACCTTGAAAGATCTACATTATAGTTGTTAAATACAGTCAACAACTATAATAAGTTTAACAACTATAATGTAGATCTTTCAAGGTGCATCAATATATATACTTCTATTTTTATCAAGATCTATACAGTGATTTTAACATGAATCCTCATTGGTTTGTTCACAAACAAAAAATGCAGAATCAATTCATCAGCTTACTAAATAATCCTGATACAACTCCCTTCTCTTGTGTAAGGAAGTGGTTAACTAGGCATTGATTTGCTTTTATTCCACCCAGAACATAATGTAATTTGCATCCGCCTCTTATCATACCATGAACATATTGTATGCATTTTATACTCCCTCTTTAAGTGTTTACATCAAATCAAAATAAGCCACCTCAGAGTAATGGAAGACCAAAAAAAAATATCCACGTCTACCTTTTCGAGGCCTATCATACCCTAGAATCCATAATGCAAGATAATGATTCTTATGTATAAGTAGTAATACTATTCAGACAACATATCGGACCACTTGAACTGAGAGTAACCTAGCCATGTAATTCAGCCTTCACACAGATAATGCTGTCTTTTTTTCTCTTTGTTTTGGCACTGTGTGAATACATCAAGGTCCCACCACTTGGAGGGAAAGACATCCAATACTAGATATTTTGCTGCATCATTTTTCCACCATGATCTTCCAGTGTCTCATATTCTACACTAATTTGATTACAATATCCATTCAAATTTTTCTACCAAAAAAATAAAGAACTTTCATTTAATCAACATACTCGAGTAGTTCCAAACAGTCAGTAGGCCTAACAACAGCCCTACATGTACAAACCTAATAGAAACAAATTGACATTGTTGACCTGTAACTACACCCCTTGTGTCTCAGAGACTGGCTGGTAAGAGTGGTGCTGGCAAGAAAACACAGCCAGGGAGGGAATCTGATGCCTTCTACAACATTTCCTACAAAGAGAGCACTTCATTTGGTGTTGTAATTGCCTCCAAGCTGGCTTATGTCACTGCACGAGTGCGTGCCAAGTTAATATAAATGTAACACTGGAGGGAATAAGACTTGTAGACCTGCTGCTTTGTAGATCATGGCAAGATGAGACAGTTGTCTTCGTTGTAGTTCATGGAACTCACACAATCTCCAGAATATCCGAATCTCATTTGTTTTCAACAATGGTGTCGATAAATGTTCTCACCCAAATTATTCTTGAGCTGGTCAACGTAAAGCAAAACTGTTTGATGAATTTCTGGTCTTAATTTGTTGTCATGTAACTGGTTTCTTCTTTGCTTGCTGCTGCTGCGCTTTCATCTGCTGATATGCTTTCTGAAGTCTACCTCTAACAATACTTAAATGGTCTTGTATATATTTCTCATTGGGTGCTAATTTGACTGTCTCTACGAGGCACTTCTCTGCTTTTAGTAAATCTCCCTGCTCAACATAAACCACACAGAGGTTGTGGTTGGCTTGCACATTGGTGGGGTCTGTTTCTAAAATCTTCTTGAAATTCTAGCAAAGAAAAAAGTTTGAAAGAATATTAGCTGCAATGCTACACAAATCAATTGGGGAAATAAACTTCATTTAAATCCAGAACCATTAACTGACACAGAATACAGAGAGATAAACAAATAACTCTTATTGTTTTTTTTTAATGAGCTTCCATCAATTCTTTCTTCTTTTTAAAAGCTACAAGCAGTGACAATATTCAGATCACTGTTCATAAAATAATACACATCCTGTACTATACATAAGATATACAGACCTCTTCTGCTCCTCTAATGTCTTTGAGATGATTGATGTTGATATCTCCCATTAAGATCAGACCTTTGGTATGGTCAGGGTAGTACTGAAAATAAACAAAAAACATGAAAACAATGGCTAGGTTAATATACAGACATTATTTTTAAAGTAGAAAACAATTGGACAGTATCTTCATTAGAAGATTGTTTCACAATTCAATGCCTAAAATCATCACTTCTCATTATAGTTATAAAGGGATGAAGACATCATGAAGTGAGACCCAGCACAAGAAACACAATATAATTTACTAAGAAGCAAAGAAAAAAAAAAGAAAAAAGAAAAAAATTAATATACATTATGATGATATACATAACAAAGCACACTTGAAACAGGGTCTTATTATTATTTTTTTTTTTTCAAATGTTCAGACCACATATTGCATATTTTTGTTGAACACTACATGATGCTTCAAAACAAATGGCTAAGTCAAGTTTTGCTGTCACATTACATCAACAGATATGTCTGAAAGCTGTGGATAATGGCTAGGACACAAAGTGGGTACTCTGCAGTTACTGCTGTTTTGACACTAAATGTAGCACCAAAATTTATGATATTATATATTAAGAAGAAAAATATGGTTTAAACATGTCACACAAGCAACTTTAAAAATTTGGGGTATGTGGTGATCAATAGTGTCACATCATAAACAAAAAAAGACATGAAAATAATGAAATATCGTAAGATATTACAAAACTTCTATATTGTAAAATTTTTTAACTTCTGCTTTAAATTTGTCTTTTTTTCAGTTGCTTGTTTCAAACATTAACAGAAAAACCATTTAACTTTGAACTTTGCAATTTTTTTAACAATTTTATTTACATGATCTTTTTTTTCCCACCTTAAAATATGAGGGAAATTTGATTACTAACCTGGAGAAGTTTCTTCAAATATGGCACTGCATCTAAAGGCCTCTTCACATCATTCGCCAGGAGTAGGGCAAGGTTGAACAAGGCACCACGAAAATTGTCTTGGAGCTGGAAAAAAAGAACACAACTGTTTATGCCATAAATATTCCAACCATTACAATTTCTTAAACTATGTATTGAAACAGAAGTCCATTCAGTATTTTTCCTAAACATTATTGTCATTTTTTGTCACAAACTGGGCTCAAGTTACAGCAAAACTTACAAAGGCTGACAGAAATGTGGGGACATAAGCAGCGGATCAAGTTATCTCCCTTCTTTCAAACCATTACCCTTTCCCATGTTAATTTGGTAAAATATACAAGTTTATCTATCTTGCAGTTATTTTAGGATTTTGGCTTCAACTCAAAAGGATTATCCAGATCTTTTTAGGATCACAATTATTACATCTATTGATACGAATTGTGAAGATAAACGTTTGCTACCTTTTATTTTTATTGTTGCCAAACAAATGTCACCTGAGCATAACTTCATCTACAGTAAACATTCAATCAATTCACATACTCATTCAATCAAATTCAGTTTTGGCCTAATTAAGACATTTCTTTAAGATAAAAACTCACTTAAGTATCATCATTGTGAAATATTATCAAAAAGATTTTTTGCGGTTTAAGAATGGTACCTGCTGGATATGGATAACTGCAGACTAAGGTATGGCATTATTGTCCCAATAATCTAATTACTGAGTTTACATTCTATACCAAAAAGTTCCGATGCACTCAGCAGATTTTATCAAGACATTGTAATGTACTCTGTGCACTGTCACAGCTACTTTATGCTGGCAGAAATGCTTCTTTTTTATACACAACCACAGCACCATCTGCTTCCCATGGTTTTTAACTACTTGTAAGGGCCATCACTCCTAAAAAAAACCTTGAAAGAAAACTCCAGTTGTTTGGTCAAGTCTATTCAATAAGGAGCACATATCAGTAACATCACAAAAACAGGGATAAGAGCATGTGATTGTTGCTGCCCCATAGGAGGCGAAAACCAGACAAATGCTGCATGATAATTGGATGGGAGAGGAAAGCAGCTTTTGGGGCGTGTAGAATAGCATTTTAGAAAGTCCCCAGATAGTTCAGTAAAGAATCAAAAGAAAAAGCATATCAAATTTCCTTATTTACAATCTTAACTTTTTGTAACAATTACATCATTTTAATTTTTTTTCTAGACACACAAAGTAGCAAATTAAATGAAAATTAGATGGTGAGCAAGGTTCCCCCTGTAAAGTTGTCTTGGTTTTCAAACAGACATGATGTCACAGACTTTCCACCAATCGTCTTCAGCAACGGAGAGACTGGGATAACCAACTATTTTGCCTTGAAAGGAAATTAAGTAATAAATGAAAGACTATAAATTGCCTGAGGATTATTTTTCTTATTTCCCAAAGTGGAGGTGCAGTCAAAATAACCTGCACATGTAGCAACAGTTTGAGTTTGCAAGGCGAGGTGTTAGCATGATGTCTTCAGGTTTTCCAGTGTCATTCCAAGGTGTGCTCATTTGTTTGAGCATCTGTTCCATATGCCGATCTCAACCCACCGTCAACTCACCTGCATTCTTGGAGACATGCTCACAAACTTGTCCTTTTCAAGACGAAATTGATCAATCTTTCCAGGCATTCAACACCAGGCTTCAGAAAAATGAAAATTTGTTCCAGAGAAAGGGAGAGGAAATTCAAGATGACATAATAAGTCTCAAGGGAAATTTTACCAATGCAGCAAAAAATTGGCATAATGAAAAACAGCAAACGGAAACACAAATAGCAGCAATTGAGAAAAATCTGGCAAACTTGAGTGCTATCGTTGAACTTCACAGTGAATCTATGGAACACATGCAGCATATGGAAGGTGATATAATGAAAAATGTAACAATCAGTGTGGCAAATATCGACCATATGAATGGCACTGTGGGACAGTTACTAAGAGCGATGCACTCAAGCGAGCACAACTATCACCAGCACAATGTATCACTGAGCAAAATATTCCAGGCACTACGAGGAGCTGAAAGTGATCTCCAAGCACTGTCCCATGGCCTCAGAGATGTGAGCCAAGAGCAATTAAGTTTAGAGAACAAGGCTCAGATTATCAACACAACTTGTTCTGCAGAGCTAGGGGTATTAGATATGGGGCTAACTGAGGTGAACCATTCCCTGATCACAATACAAGAACGCTTGCAAGCAACAATTAACACTTTAGAGAATATCAGTTCTAACTGGACTCTTCTAAAACAGCAAATTGAGCAACTGGAGGAAACGCTGAACCAGCAAAAGCAAGAGAATCTCAATATGGCCCAAGAACTTTCCACTGCGAAAGTTCACCAAATTACATTGCAAGCTACTACGGCAAAACTCAAAAACAGCTCTGACCATCAAAATTCCACATTACAGCTGATCAAAGAAAAAGTGTCCTCTCTACAAAGAAATATTGTCAATATCTCAATTAAACAAAAGGAAAGCTACGACAACCTGTGGGTATCACTGAATAATTCACTTATGAATTTAAATACTTCCCTTCAAGACACCAATACTAATTTACAGAAAGCTGAAGACAGCATTGCTGAACATTCAGCAACCCTTAACACCACCAAGTCTGAGCAAGCTAGATTATCCTCAATTGTCATTCGACAGCAAGACAAACTTCTACAGATGCAACTTATGTCCAGTGAAATCCAATCAAACATGAGTCTCCTTCAGCAAACTCATCACGAAGAAAACACACAAATACAATCAGATTTACTCACTGTGAACAGAAGAATTGACAAACTTCTCACAATGAACAATGATACAAGGAACCACACTGAAACTATCAACCAGACAGTAGCTGGCAATTTACAAAAGCCAGGAAACCAGCAGCTGAGCTCAGAGTTAGAGGAGGTCCGTAGTGTCACTTGTCTCCTGACACTGCTGATATCCGAGGGGGCGACACTGACACCCTATCAAAGTGTGCTCGGCTACTTGAAGACTATAGCCAATGACTCCAACTGTAACCCTTTCTTGTGCAACTTTGGAAATACAAACTTAGACTTGAAACTTCAGTTAAAGTTTTGTGGATTTCCAACGAGGTAAGAAGTACACACAAAAAATTTGTTTTGTTAAATATTATACTTTATAACACAACTATATAGCATTCTTCTTAAACACAGTCATTTCTGATTTTCAGACTTATAGACATAATTCCAAAAGAACGGACCAAACTTTGTTGAAGCATAAAACATTTTGCCCTGTACTCACTACCCTAAAACCTAGAAATATCATTTTCTCCAGCCACTGTTATTTTTTGGCAACAAAGATAATGATATCTCAACAAGCGAAGCTGTGAGCAAACAGCAGAAAATACCACTTGGTGTCTAATTTTACAGTTTCTGTGAAAACTACCTATTAGCACTCTGCAGCAAGGCTACGCACTGCAGGCAATACAGGGCTACAAGTTACTCATTAGAAACAAGAACAACTGCCGTCCACTTATCTTCTGAACAGAGAAACGCTACAAAATTTATTGAAATTCAAATTGAAATAGCGATAAAATATCTTAGCTTTAATTCTTTTATTTAAAAAAAATGATTCACAATTAATTTGTTTTCTATTTGAAATTCACATTTCTCATTAGTGTTTATTTTAATCTGTTAATTTGCTTTTTAAGTTGCTCCATTGACTGTCAGGTAGGCCCAGTGACAAAGTATTTTGGTTCATTGAGGTTTCCTTTCACTTCTTACAATATTACTGACTTTAACCACCTGGCCAAAAACCTAGTTGGTGCCAACTGAAAAAGGAAATGGCCTGTCACAGTCAATGAAATAAGAGATACCCGTTTTTTTTATTCTATAAATCAAATGCCTGTAGTTCAGCCGAACAGCCAAAATCATAAGTCCAGTCAAATTGACAAGACGAAAAATACCTAATTCAACAAACAATTCAGGTTTGATACCATATAATTGTGGTAGCATTGTCCAGACAAACATTAAACCTAAATGAAGCTATAAATTTGATCTACAGGCCCTACTCTGTTCTCTACTCTTCTTTTTGTCCACCAGGTGTCAGCCCACGGCCCTTGGAATGCAAAATGGAGCTATCCCAGATGAGAATCTAATTGGCAGCAGCGTTTTCAGTAATTTTTTTGTTCCCAAAAATGGCCGGCTGAACAATACATATGGCTGGTACACGGAAAAACTGTCCCTAGCAGGCTGGACACAGGGGTCACAGTGGTTTCAGGTCATCTTAGGTGACCTCTACTTGGTCAGTGCTGTGGCCACACAGGTTAGTCAGGTCTCGGCAGAACAGCAGTTAAATACTTGAAAGTATCCTATTGGGGATTTTTCTGAAGAAAAAGGCATTTTTTTCTTTCTTACAAATCACTGTTTGGCCCATCTCTACACTTGGATTCAATGTTTAATGCCATTTCTAATCAAATAGTTATGTTCTAAATGTCTGGTCAGACTGCCAGGTCCTTTTGTATTTCTCAGTAGGAAATACCAACAACATGTACAATTATTTGAGGGGTTTATCATTTTTTTAGGTCTAAATTGGGAAAGATAAGTAGTTTTGGTGAAAATGTAAGCATAAGAAAATATAACTTTGAACATTTTCAAATGGAGATAGTATACCTTTAAATATAATTGACTTAAAATTTTGAGTTCTTTACAGATCTTTTAAATATCAAGGAAGTAAGATATATGATCAAGAAAAGAATCCAAAATGCCCTTGTTTAGTGCCTTACCTTTTTTTTTTTTTTTTTTTTTTGGGGGGGGGGGGGTAAAACTATCAGAAAATAAAGAATTTTATCTTTACAGGAATATTGAAATTTCACTGGACAAGACAAGAAAGTAAAATCCTCTATTTTAAACCCAATTTTCCTTGCAAACTTACTTAATTTCCCAATTGTTTTTAACTATTACTCTCCAGGGAGGGCCATATGGATCCTGGGTGACAGAGTACACATTAGACTACTCTCTGGATGGCTATCAGTGGACCACCTATGCCCCTGGTGGGATCATAAGAGTAAGTGTATTCCTGACAAGTAACCATGCATAAATCAAAACTTAGGTTTTCTTCCTCAAGGACAACAGATTTTTTTACTAAATATTCACAAATATGTCTCTGCTTAAATTCACAGATATTTTCTGTACTGTGACCTTGTAATGAAATCTCAAGGATGATTACATGGCTGGTAATTATTTGCATAACTACTCAGGCACTGCCACTTAACAAGTCCCTGCCAAGTCCCCCTGACAGCAATCAAGACAGTTAATTGTTCTTCTGTGACAACAAAACCAGCCCCTGATGAATAGCTTGTTTCTTCAGCATGTTTCTTCACACTACACGACTGGTTTCAGCAGACAGACAAGACAAGACAAGACATGTTGCGTAACGAGCGCTAATAACATCTGCATGAAGCCCACCTCTAACTGAACTCCTGTGGAGCGTGTACAATGTCACCTGCACGCGTGCAGATTTAATTGCTTCCATCTGACCAAAAGTCACAGGGTGGCCTCCGAGAAAATGTTTATATAATAATAACTGTGGCCCTGGTAAAGGGTTATAATATTCATCAGAGTTGAACAAAGTATTCCTAGTTGCAGGCAAATCTTGACATTTTATTTCGTATATAAAGACAATAAGTATACTCAAAATAACATGCAGAAAGATACCACATATCTTGGCTGTCTTCTTCTTCCCAAATCTGCCTGTAAAATATGCCACAGGTAATTAGAATTTAAGATGCTCACTGAAAATCTCTCGCATATGCTGTCTTTTGAATTCAGATTTCCATGTCACTTTTCATCTTTCAGTTATTCAGTGGCAACTTTGATAAAAATACCATACAAACCAATGACATCGATCCTCCCATCAGAGCGCGCCACCTGAGACTATCTGTCCAGAATTTCTCTGGTGCATATATTGCACTGAGAATGGAGCTTTATGGCTGTCAAGTTTAAATGTAAGTTTAAATGTTACATCTGACCATCAAACCATATGGTGATCTACAGACACAACAAGTCCACCATTATAATGCCACAAAACAGTATGAAACTGAAGTAAATTGGGAAAAAAGCGAGATGCATTTTAAAATGAATTTGGTAAAATGATGACATATCATTAAGTGAGAAAGTGCCTGCAGCAGATGTGCCTAGGATAAAGCATGAGAGTAATTTAATTTTTTGTTTATAGGGAGAAATCTAGTTGAGATTTTGATGGTAGTTGAGATTCTGGACTAGAAAATGCATTTTGTAATGTGTAGGATGCGAAAAGTCAAAATCAAAATTTAACGTTGTTATTTTTTAGTCTTGGATTTCTAATTTGCAGAGGCATGGCTTTTGTTCCCTTTTTTGTAAGATTATGTTGAGAGAAATAGACAACATAAAGCAATTTTGTGAATCATCAAAAAAAAAAAAAAAAAAAAGAAAAGAAAAACATTTATCACTGTTTTGCATTATGGAAGTATAGTGTTTTTATAAGGTTCATTTTACATGTTTTTCAGATTCATGGAACCATCAAGTTGAAAGACAAACACAAGTTTATCCTTTATCACATATTCCTCTGGGTAGGAAACATGCCATAGGCTTCTGAAATACTTCTCATCAAAGTCTATCTGCAATGAAATATTGGTAATTCCAACATTTACCAAACAAAAGTTATTTTAGTCATTTTAAATGGCAGAAATACCAGGCAGCAAGACTGTCATCATCAAAAATGTTCTATTTTTGTACACATCCTTTCACAACACTTCCACACAGAGAATTTGAAGCCCCCGGGATGTAATCATCCAAGTATGGCAACTTGTGGTCGTGTGTGCAGGACCAGATTTTTTATGGTTACAATCTGAAATGGCCTTCAGTTTTTGTTAACTCAAGCCTGGTGGGAAGGCAAAGCATAACAGCTGCAGGTCAACATCTTTGCTAAAGGTCAAAAGGCTCACTTCTTATGCTATATAATGAATATATTGTGCAGTTGTGCAGTTTTCTTTTTTTTTTTCAAACTCTTGGGTTACACACTACTTCGCTGTGCTGTGATCTTTTTTCCCCTTGACCCTTTTATCTGCATAGCTTACCTCAATGGCTCTCTTGAACCAGGTTTCTGCTTTCTCAAACTCCCCATCATCTGTTGCCAGCATCCCCAGGTTAAAGTACATTTTCTCATTGTCTGGCTCAATCTCCATCAATTTAAATAACCTGCAAAGAATTATATTATAATATCTTCAGTGAATATTACTTAATCAGAAGAACTGTAAAAGTAATATTTTGTAAAAGCTTTTCCTAAAAATACATAAAAATAAACATTAACCATTGTCTAAAAAAATTAACTGTTACCTTTTGTAAGCTTCGGGGCGTAGTTTTGGATCTCCAGATTCTTGCATAAGCACAGCTGAATTATACAGGGTTTGCTGAAATCACAAAAAAAGTAAAGTATACAGTTCATCCAGAGTAAATTGATAAAATACCACTGATTTTTGGTACTAGACAGACTATACTACTCGACAAATAGTTTAAACTATCAAAAAGAGGTGCATTTTGTTTTCCCCTCACCTTGTGCTTAGGATTTATATCCAGAGCTTTGTTAAAATACCGCATGGATTCCTTATGTCTGCTTTGCTCAAGGCACACAACTCCAAGCTAAAGAAATAGTCAGTACACTTATTTGTATTTATAATAATAATATCAAGAAAGAATTTTAAAAGTTAATATGGGCTACATATCCAACTTATCAGTAATCAGTAATTAGTTTCAGATTTTGGAAATTGGTGACTACATCTAGGAAGTAGACTTTGCAGAATGATTTAAGTATCATTTTCCCCCAATAATCTTTATACATATATTTGATACGGCATAAATATTCATATATTTTGCTCACTTAATTCCATCGTAAAAAGGTAACTTACATTATAATAAATGTCTGCATTGGTACTGTCATACTTTAATGCTGTAAGATACTGGTTCTCTGCCTCCTTTGTTCTGGAATTAAAAATAAAGTTATATTCAGATTTTTTTCGCCTTTTTTGTTTCTAAAACATAATAGGATAAATGTACCTTTGAAAAACCTGTATTGATCCTAAAATTAAAAACTTGACAGTCAAGATGGCACATCAGAAACAGACATTAAATAAAGAAGATTAAATTCAGGTTAGATGGATGGTGAAAGAGTTCCACTAGATAACCACAAATACAAGTTATTTCCATCTAAATGCAAAATGAATGAAAATAGACATTTTCACCTTAACAAGTTTGACCTGTCTAAATTTATTCACCTTGGCTTTTATTCATGCACAAAATTTCACTAAACGCTTAATATCAATATTCTCTTTTTTCGCTTATCATTTTAAGCTACTTAATTACAACAAAACATATAGTCGTATGAACCTGTAGTAATTATATCAGGATGTCACCCACCCCGAGTTTCAGAGGCCAATGGGAATAAATTGAGCATACTGATAACATAAACATACTGGGAATGGTAGAGGAATGCTGATAATAAAGGCAAGATCTATTGAAACTCAGGGTGGATATAGCCTGACTTTTGAAACTTGTTGTTCCTAGCCTGTACCTGTTTAGTCTTAACAAGATGTCTCCCCTGTTAATGTAGCCCTGTGTGTAGTCAGACCTCATACTAAGTGCAGTTCTGTACAGCTGAAATACAATATAGAATATATTATACTATAGAATATAGAATATATTATACTATAGAATATACAACACTTTAGAATATAGAATATATTATACTATAGAATATAGAATATATTACACTATATCATATAGTGCAGAAGTAGGCAAAGAATACAGTAACTTTTGTTACCCCTTCTAAAACAGCATCTGAGATCAAATGATACCAATTGCATGTGAATATTAATTTTGATCTAAAATTGTGTTGTTTGGGTATTTCAGACTTAAGAACACAGCTGTGATGTTCAGAAAGTATGAAAAAGTGTCTGTGGCACCAGGAGAATTCCTTAAATATTTTTTCCACTTCAAAAATCTCTGCCAAGGTCTCTTAAAATGCATCAATAAACAAGTAAAGATAAACCAGACAGGTTTCTATAACTGGAGTATTCTGGTTCTCAGCTGTGCCATAAGAAAAAAATCATCATAAACCTCCCTCACAGTATGCATTAGAGTAGAGCAAAAGATATTTGTCACCTTGCACTTAAACTAAACTAATAAGTCAAGGTCACGGTTGATCTACGGAGGTCCCCTGGAGACAAGAGGTCATGTAGGTTTTCACTTCCCGTAGCCTGTGAGAACCGGCACAAAGAGTGGGTGTTTACAAAAAAGCATCTTAAAATAGATTTTATTTAACCTTGAAAGCAAAAGGCACTACTGAATTTGAGATACATCAGCATTATATAACAAATAAAAATCTCTTTTCCTTTATTTCTTTTTTCTTTTGAATTATAATAAAAAAAATCTCTGGGGTAGAAATCCAAACAGAATTCAATTTCATTAAACTGACTGATGTACAAAATACCAAGTTAATTAAAAAACTTACAGCATCTGCTTCCAGGAGCCGTGACTCATTTTGTGAGATGAGATTGGCAAGATTAAGGAAGGCGTTCAAGTGGTTGGGGGCTATGCGAGCAGTGTAACTCTGGCCTAAAACAACAACAGGATCGCAATACAGAACATGTTAAGTGGAACATGGAAAGTTTTATAAACAACCATTATCGCAAAACATGATAGTATGCAAAAGTCTAGACTCCATATTATGTAATTTCAACAGCTTCTTGTCTGAGGGGGTTAAAATGACATTATGCAACAATAAATGCATTATCAAAGACCCCTAAAACACTTTCAAATAAATATTTCAGTTTGCATTGGTCAAAAGTGACTTTTCAGAATAAACAAACAGAGTATAAAATGTTGCAGACACCCCCTGACAACGTGTATCACATGCAGCCACAAAAAACAAGCCTTTATTTATAGTATTCTTATATTTCTTTGTACATTTTAAGCTAATCATTATCCCCCCCCCCCAAAAAAAAAAAAAAAAACATACCAGCTTTAGGTGAAGGCATAAGTCTAAGAGCTCTTCTGAAAGCTGCTTCTGCTTCGTCTAATCTCTTTAAAGTATTATATGTTCTTCCTACGTTGATGTGTGCACCCATGTCATCTGGCTGAACACTGGAACATAATATTAATGGAGCACTTGACTGGTACTTTGAAACGGATAAAATAGACATGGACAAAATCAAAAATGTGTCATAACTACATAATAAACTGGTCTGGGTAATATTTCAATGAGATCAAAATTAAACTGTGAGATGAGAAGGGCATTGTTTTAACTTAAAGACTAAGGGGTTAATTTGTCAACCCTTTGGAATATCTTTTATGTAGATAGCGTATCAAAATTATACAAAGTTGTATAATTTGTCCAAATTTGGGGAAATATTTACCTTGCTGCCTTCAAAAAGTAACCGAGTGCATCTTCATACTTCTCTTCTGCTTCCAATGCATGGCCTACATTATTGTACAGTTTGGCATTATTTTGGTTTACCCTCAATGCTGCTTTAAATAGAGTATATTCAGATTCCCTGAAAGACCAAACATATAGACACTCTGTACCATTTAGTTTACTGTCAAGCACTGAACAAATACTATTCAAATTCAAACCAAACTGTATCTAAATCAGTCCACATTTTTTTCTGTAACAGAGAGGGGCGAATTTGAACTTTGATAATAATCCCAAATTAAAATGCTGTCTTACCAGTCATTATTCCTGATATATGTTCTCAAGCCATGTGTCACCAACAGCATGGCCATAGCTGCCCAGAGTAAGCTCTTCACATTGCTGAAATGGAGCCATTCAACTTATCAACAATCCAGTATGGAACAACAATACAACCTTTAATTAAATGTCATTAACTGATAATTATCAAATTTTTTACATGACTTTACATAACTTTTTATTGGGGACATGGTTAGAAAAACCATCCAACTGTTTACATGTGTCACACCAATTTTACAAGCTATCTATCTAAAATATAGTTAGCCTAATACACAGTTTAAAAATACCTACACTTTTGTCAATATAATGTCAAATCCTAAGGCTGTCAGCATGCAAAAGCCCATGCTTGGAGCGTAGAGTATTCTCTCAGCAACAACAAATCCCACAGGGAAAAACAAGTTGGAGGCAGGAATAAATGGGAGCACCAAAAAGGCAAGACTCTGAAAGTGACAAATTTCAATTAAATAATTTATGGTCTGCGACAAAAATGTTACCGTTGTCATCTACTGCACTACAGAGGCTTTAAGTATGCATATTATTCATTGTTTTAACAATTACTAGACATAATTTACTTAATATTCTTTCTTTTGTGGATAATAATTTTCAGTTGAATGTAAAACTCAAAGCCTGAAAATTACAGCAGACTAGGTTTATAAACTGCAAGAAGTTTTGACTCTCAATTAGGCATGACGTGGAATCATGAGACCATTTCACATCAAGTGATATACTTCAACAATAGAGCTGTATCAGAATGTTTTGAAAAATAATATAGATTGGCTATTATGCAAGCGAGTCTCCTAAAAGGAACTCCAATGCTCAATACAAATATCAGAATTAATTTTGAACATTGCATATCTCTGGATCTCTCAAAGCGTACAAGCACAGCTGTATCCCTAAAGAACACCTCTGGGTGTGATAAAGACTTTGGTATGATTGTGCTGATTGTGCTAGATGAGATGAAGCTGAGTATATCTCAGCTGAACACATCCAATACAAGCAACTCCTAACATATTGAGAAGCTCTAGCATGGGAGTCACCAAGAAAATATTCTTACCATGATCACAGCTCTAGCTCTTGGTCCATTCTCTGTCAAAGCATATTGCACAAGCTTTCCAAGAGATATAAAAAATGCTGCCGTGGCTAAGTTCCTGATGTCCAGCAGAGACTTGATCAATGGAATGGTGCCCATTGTCCAGTCACAGCACAGGTAGGATGGACAGAGGAGGAGCCAGGTGTTGACCGGCAGGAGGTAGCTGAAGGTGAGCTGTCTGTCTGGAGTGGAGGCAACTGAGGCAGGGTTATCAAACCTGTGGGATAGAGAGGGAGGTTAATATTGGTTTTAAAAAACAGAAAAAATATGAGAAAATGCAAAACAAAAAATTTTTTGAACTTATTTCTAACCATGAATTTATATTCAGCTTATCATCCAATAACTTACATCAATCAACAGTTAAATGTACACTTTATACATAGCTAGTGGACTGCTTCAGCAGAGTACATGACACTGTAAAGAAGTTTTCAAGTTGTTTTGTCCAATGACATACTAGTGTAATTTATTGTGAAACAACACTGCTTATTGGATACCAAGAGAAGACAAGATGCAACAGCATAAAATGCAGATAATGCTGTTGCAACAAAAGGTAGTGTACATTGAAAATGACTTCAAATATATATATCAATATTCAACAAATTATCACATAAGATATGATTAAAACTTTCTTTGAAATATGATTTAAAATTTAATGTTTTGTCATACTGCCGATACTTAAAAAAAGATAATTTCCCATACGTACCTTGTAAAAACAGGCAGCTGTGCCCCCATGACTTTGATCCTGGCAATGAGTAAAAAGAGAGTGCCGCCCACTAGAAAGCAGGCTCTTAATGTGGCTGCTCTGAGCCAGGGAGGAAAGACAGGCTTGCCATGGAGAATAGAGGAGAGGATATACAAAATCTGGGACAAGGTCATCTGAAACGTGAACAATATAGATAAGTTGAAAGCAAGTAATTACCAATGTACACCCTACCCAAAAAAATGGATTGCTATCCGGTAACATAATATTACACATTCTAAAATATTAAAATTTTTACAAACATATGCCAAAGACAAAAATCATCATTATTTCTCATTTTTTAAATACAATTAAACACATTCCATGATATTAAAAGAGAAGCAAAGCTATTTCAGGGAAAATCCATTTTATTATATTATTTTCCAATTTATAAATTGGAACAACAGCCTCACTATGGGTATTTTCTGGTGTCTACTCACTCTTTGAGCAATAAAGACCTCATAAACACAGCAAACTCCTATCACAGTGATGCCTTGTTCCTTGCACAACATTGCCACGGCTACAAACATCAATGTCAAGTAAAGCTTGCTCCAAACTGAAAAATAAATTTAAATTAAAAAACAACCAAGTGTATCAAATTGATAAAAATTGCGTTTCAGTTTTCTATTTCACACAAATTGCAAAATACTCAGTGCATTGACTAATCTAAGACTATAAAACCGATTTAACCGATATAAAACAGATAAGAAAGGGGTACATCTTCTGGATAACTACTACTGTACTTGCACTTTGCACAGTTCTATTCCAATGGTATTACTGGGCCTACTTACCTGTGATGCTTTTCCTGCCAGTACACTTGGTATAAGTAAGGAATGCAGCAAGGTAGAAGATAGATGACAGGGTCTCTGCCCGACCCACCACACCAGTGACCTGGGTACAGGAATCGATTTCATATTAATACCCTTTTTCTTTCTATTCTCTATAATATATTGTTGTCCTCTACAATAATTTCGAAATATTCAATATTCAAGATGAATTTACAAAAAAAAAAAAAAAAAATTACCATTCAATACTAGTAAACTGTAAGCTCACAAATTTCAGTCATATGTGCTTTTTCTACTATCTGAAAACTGGAAAACTCAAGGAGTATTATTTGACTAACACACCTTTGATATATTCACTCTTAATATCACTTGTTCTCAATTTTCATAAAAATACAGCTTGTAACAAAACAAAGATATTTTAGTAACCAAGTGAAATTTCACTCACCGCCTCTGTGTGGACTGGATGGACTGCAAACATCATGGCCGCCACAAAGCTCATCTTCTCACTCAGGAACAGCATACACATTCTAAAGTGATATTTCAAAAATACTTTTAACTTGTGTGTCTGAACAAAATTTAATGAAGGTTTACGTTTTATTTCCACAGCTCTTCATGCCTTCAAAGATGTTCTCTGACAAGTAATATTGCGTTTGGTGTGAAGAGGCAAGATGTGGTAGAGAATTTGCTATATAAAGTGATTCTTCATATTAAATTGTACTGAGTCTTTTTAGGATGTCAGAAACTTACTCAAAAGGAGATATTTAAGCAGCCATGTGTCATTAGAGTGACTTGTGTAAAAACAGCTTAAGAAATGTGCTTTAGGATCGTTAAAATATAGTGCCAATTTTTTTCTGGTATTCTGTTTTGAGATTTGTAGGAAAATGAACTAAAAAATTTTTAGAATAAAACAAAAAAATTATGGATAAGGCCCCCCAACCACCACCACAAATAAAAAAAAATAAAGAAAATTTTTCAAGTTATTATCACTCACTTATTCTTCAGCTTAAAAATAACTTATCTCTTCTGAAAGCTTATTGCTTACTTGGGTCCAAATGTTAATAAAATGGCTTAATCCCAAAATATGTTAGATGACCCCAATCACATTAAAACATCAAAGTGATCAATGCAGTTTTCCATTACCTCATGAACATAATACAGACTATCCCATGTAGAAGTACATTGACAAGATGGTAGCTCATGGGTTCCAAACCACTAATCAAATAGTTCAGTCTGAAGGTGAGAACACATAGAGGCCGATAGGACTTATGACTCTGCTCCTGAAAGAATAAAAAAAATGTTTTTCACCCATTACTTAAAGTTCTAATAGCTTTTTATCTCTCAATATATGAGTTTGTTTATTCACATGATAGCATTTCAAATAACATCAGGGGGATTATCAAAATAGTCCTATAAATTGGCCACGCTGATATCAAATACAAGAAAAAAGTGCTTCTGTGTTGAATATCCAAGTCAGTTTACATCTTAATATATCTATTTACAGCATGATAAATGTCCTGTGCATACTAAATTTTATCCCCACCCACCCATTTTTTGCCATTCCTCAAAACACTGTTCATATTGAAGCTTTATATACCTTCCATTATCAAAATAAGTAAAAATTACAAAAAAAAAAAAAAAATCCATAAAAATGCACAAAATCTAATTTGAACTCCTTCATCAAATTATTTTCTCAAAATGATGCACTACAAAATTTTTTTTAAAAGACCACGACTCCAGTTTAAAGGGACCACCTTCATGGGTGGATGTTTTCCATTTAGTTTTCAACAGAAAACTGTAATTTTAAGCCCAAAGAGTAATTCCTAATGCCAGACAGAGAACTCCACTCCATTGTGAAAGTGGTAATCAGATTTGAGCAACTGAATTAAGTCAATGCCCTGTGGCTAGGAAGTGATCAGTGGCAGCTGTGGCACAAGGCAGCTTGGATTCAGCACAAGTCACAAAATCTCAATATGTACGCTTAAACAAGGGCCACATGCTGCAAGTGGCAACTTTTGGGATACTTTTCCAGTGTATATTATTCAGTGAACAACTTACTTTCTTAAATTCTACAGCTTAGAGTTCCTAAACTGTGACATACAAGCAGATTTTCTCAGCTTAGAACTCTAGTAACAATCTATCAAAATGGCTTAAAAATGATTCTCAGAAAAAATAATGATTTCATCAAAAAACTTAAAAATAACTAAGACTATTTCAGTTTATTCACAAGATGCCTGTGAAAAAGTTGAAAAAAATCTTAACAATAAGAATTTGTGAAAGATATGACTCAGGTATCAAAATCATTTTGTATACAACAATGGAAGAACAACTAGCACAAGAATAAAAAAAAACAAGAATGACAAGAGCAATTTAGAACTTCAAACTGTCATAGTGTCATATCACAGTATTGGTTTTTTACTCCAGTATTTCAACTTGCCTTGTGCATTGGAGTCCCCCAGAAGTCATTCCAAAAAAGACTGCTTATGGGGGTCTCAGGTCGCAGGTCTTTATTGTCCTTGATAGCAGAGACGTCATCAAACACAAAGCCACATCCTAGAGAGTTATAGTAGCACACCAGCACAGAGGCAAACACTATGGCAGAGTACACCATAAACCTCCCCATCTTGTGCTACAACCTGAAAATGAGAAAAGATTAGCATGAATTTACAATCCAGCCCAGCATTAGCCTATTTTTCCCCCCATGTAATAGATAGCTCACCTGGTGTAAACTAAGTTGAAGATAAAATATAAACTTTGGTTACAGCAGGGTTTTCCAATTTTCTCTGCAAACAAATACCTGTTTATCTTTTGTCAACAGTTTAATTTTTCCCCCCTTAAATCAGATTACCAAATCAAGAATAAACCAAATCCCCATTTCTAAAAGAAATATTATCAGTTTCTGATCAGATTATGCAGGGGTAAAAAAATAACCAATTTAACAGCTTTGTAACTTGAGATGTTGCATTTCAATAGAAATTTTTGTGTACTGTTTGGCAGTTTCAATACCAACAGCTCCCAGCTCATAAAATCCTGACCTTCACTGCCAGTACTTATTTTCTAATAGAAATGACTCAGACAGTGGACACAGCAATAATATTCCCACTATATTCCCATCAAACCGTATTCCCATAAGCTACTGTCTGCCTCATGTTATTGCTCTAGGCTGCATGACAAACCTTATCAAAATGGATACAGAAAGGAAGCCATAGCGATATAAAAATGCACCTACAAGATAAAAGTCAGACAGTCCTTATGGTCCACAGATTATTCTTACGAGAGAGACCAGCACGCGGCTTAACCTTCCCCTTTCCAGTAGGATGAGCCTAGACATTACTCAATCTATATCAGAGATTCAATCTTACCAATACAGACAGTGCTCTATTCTCTCTGCCTTAAAAGCAGACCTACCATATGCACACTCAATTTGATTTGGTCCGTCTCCTTCCTACCTGTGGGCCTGGGACAGATAACCCCCTCAGCTACTGGCAGCAAAAGTATTTTAAGGCAGATAACGCAGGATACACAGGGCATTACCAAACATCCCACTAGGATGAGTGAGACTGGATGAGAACTAATACTTGTTTTCTTACGGTGCCATTATTTCGCCATAGATGTCACATAAAATCAGCTCCAGTATCTAACAAATCCAGACTGGTGGCATTAAGTGAAAGCTTGTTTGAGTCTGCAGTCTTCAGTTTCTGATAATTCAATTGTCATCACGTCACTATAAATTCTGACAACCAAGCACAGTCTGATTAAAAAGACATTTAGTTAATGTCTATGGTAACAAAACACAACCACTAAAGGGGCCTGCACTAGTTAATCAGCCACAGACTACTCAAATGTAGTGAAAAGTAAACTTCATGATATCAGTCACATAGCCAAGGCAGTTTTATTAACTTTTAAAGCTGCCACCTGAATAAAAAAAAATACATAACACCCAGCTACATTTGAGTGTGGCTGAAATACAAATGAGTGGTTGTAGTAATGCCACTAAAGTATGCCATTACCTGTTTTATTATTCCTGTATCTCTCTACATTATCAGTCACGGTGCTGATTTGAGAAGATTTATGACTTACACTTATATGTATGTCAATGGGCAAAAATGTGTTACAGGTGTCTTCTTTTCTTGTTCATATCATATATTTTATTTCACTTTTCTTTAGAAATAAAGCTATTTTGCATAAAGGTCTGTCTGCCTACAGAAATTGTCACACTGCAGGTGGAACATTACCATTTTCTTAAGCTTAATTAAATTCTTAATGGGAGACAGTTGCTACACAGATGATGAGAATGAGCTGCGAAAAAACCAACCTTTTCAAGAATAAAATCCATAATGTTAACACTTATTTTTAAAAAACCATCAGACCTGATAAATACTACCAAATACAATTAAGTTGAGGCAAGCCTTTATTTACCTGGATAATACAACCAAACATGACCAAATATTTACATCAATTTTTAAAAAAATGTAAAAATACATAGACTATTTGTTTCCTTTGTTATATATGTTTGCACCTTTTATTTCTCAGTAGTTAAAAAAGAACAAATCAAAAAAACACCAATAAAGACTTATCACATATCAGGGAAAAATAGGGCATTGGATATGACCAAAACACCGTTTTGAAGACCTTTCAACAAATGAGGGACTTATCAGCAGAGTAAATGACATATATTTAGTATTAGCATTTTCACATCTACAATGTGGTTCCCCATGACCTTGCAGTGTCAATATTGACTCTCCCATTCTTCATTGATTCATAAAAATACTAATGCTAATACCCACCAGTAAGAACTGAATGTAAGATGCTTATTGTAAATATGTAAGTCCTCTCAAAAGAGTGTTAGTGAATTTCTGACTTGAATAAAATTCAGATGAAATTTTGTTTAACAGTTTTCAATTACCTCAAGCCTGGGTTCAACTTCTAAATATTGATATCAAGTTTTAAGGTACTCTATAGAGGATTTTCCTAGGGGAAAGGGGTAATTTTTTCCTACTCACAATTCATTGCTTGACCTGTCTCTGCACTAAGATTCCATGCTTTATTCTGTTTTTAATTAAATGAATAAATTCTAAATGACTGGTCAGTTAAGTCCTGTACATTTCAGAAAGAATTTAAAACTAATTACTCTACTAAAAGACATCAAAAAATGAGCTAACATCTTCCAATTTACATACCAATGGTCCTGGCAGAGCTACCAGACATAAACCAAGTATTAAAGGCTCACTTATATCCAGACCTTTATTAGATTTTAATAAAATATATTTTTAAAACTGATATGGCAGTCTTGTTCTATTTATTGGCTGTATCAAAAATTGATAACAGAAATTATTTTGGTCACACAGTCATTCATTACTATTTAGTAAATAATCACAGTCTTAAAAAGTTCTGTTCCACCTCACAATATATATGTCAGATAATACATATTGACATTTAGCAAAAATACAACTACTCGCCAGGCAGCTTCATTCTTAAACTGGCAGTGCCTAGATCTTCTGATATTGCTTAAGATAAAACTGCTAAGGTCTGACATGTAATGGTAACCTGGAGAGATCTGACCTAAGTGGATATATACCTGTGATGGTCAGAGTTGAAATTCAACCCAGCTTCATTAACTGGGATTTATAAAGGTCAATTCCTAGACAGACTGAACAAATGGAGCACTATCATCACTATGAGTGCTTTTCTGAAGCTAAATTTATTCTTTATGTATGGCAAGTAACTTGGGGAGACTTTGGAAGAAATTTGATAATGACAGAATCTATATTTCACCTGACCATTATATAAAAAAAATAAATTAGGAAAAATCATTTTTTATTACTAGCTAAATCAGTAGTTTTATTTCACCCTACCAGTAAGGAACCAGTCTATTCTGTTTGGTGTCCCATCTGCCAGTGAACACTGGAATACTTAGTTAAATCATATTCTGTGCTCAGCAATTAAAAAGGTAAGAAACTGTCACCACACAGTTATAAGATTGCAGAGTTTTAGGTATACCACAATTAGAATGATGAAGTAACTTATACTCCATTTCAATTCAATGTTTTTTTTTTTTTTTTTGGTCTAACACCAAAGGTAAGTTCATGCTTATCAACTACGAATTTTAACTAAATCAATATTATTAAAACGGAAGGTTCTTACAAGGGGGGGGCTCATTCAGATTGACTGGACTTCCTAGCAGATGGTGAAATGCACACTTCATGCACTGTTGTGACGCAGTGAAGAAAATAAAGAATTTTCAGCTGGTAATTAAATTCACCAGGATGCATTGTCTTTGGCTGTGCCAAGGAATATTGGTGGAATTCCAACTTACCTTTTCCCTTACAAGACATAGTATTACATGTTATTACTCCACACCTGGGCTGCTTGCCAGCCAGTCAGGTTGTGTTGCTGCTCATGATGTCATGCCCTGCCTCTTATAAGACAAGTGATGAGCATTTTTAACTATAGATCTTCTATTCATCATCACCCTAACAGAAAATCTAGGAAAAGGTCCATCTAGCTACTTGGAGAAGTTTAATTTCCCTAACAAAGAATACAGTGAAAGACTTCTATATGGTGCACGGCAGTGACTTTGGTTTGTGAGCAGAGAGACTACTTTGAAAGACTTGATGAAACCCTTGAGACAAGGGACGGGGGGGGGGGCTTGATTTATTCAGATTTTCAGCTGTAACTGTGACTGATGTTCAATTTGAAGTCCACAATATCTTGTGTCTCTAGACAGAGAATAAACATTGAATTGTCTTCACCTAACTACAAATAAGATACACACACATTAATCCAATCTCAAATCTGTACAGAAAGCGACAGTGCAACGGTGCTTGAAGCAAAAAAAAAAAAAAAGAGGAACATGGATTTCTTTCATCCAGATTTATAGCCATTTTCATTCTCACTACAATCCAATGCTTAAACATAGTATGGTGTTGATTTTAGGTGATATTCTTTATATTTTTTCCGCACTGATAGTCATTTTAGTGTACAAACGCATGACTGGAGGATCCACTACAAATGATTAACCTTACCCCAGACTGGGCGACAACGCCAAACATACACATCATTCAGTGGCAACCTTAGTTGCAGGCAATCGAGTAGATCAACATTTCTAAATAATAATCAAATATGAAAAATACCAAATGCATTATTATCACTGAACATATATGCCATAAAAAGCATTTATATTACGTCTCCACTTACCTAACAAGGTGAATATCGCTAATCATTATGAACCGGTCCATCATGCACCCCGCCATGTTGGAATGCCCTGAATGTTTTTCTTGTCTTCAAAACAAAAGAGGCTAGGTCAACAGGTGCACAACGTTATGAGAAGGTTCCCGCAAAAATGTATCCATGGATTTTATTCTTTTGCGATTTTTTTACAACTTTTTATTATTTACTGTACCAAAAACATCATACAGGTTAGAATGATAGGAAAAGTTTTTAGCGAAACTTTAATTTGAATAGATACGAAACGCTACGGTGGCCCACAGGAGTTAAACAGTGATAGAGCTATTACTTTCACTCCTACCACAATCAATGTATAAAGTGCTGTGCATGACGGTGGGGTGAAAGTGAGCAAGTGTATCTTCAAGTTCTTGGCCACAAGGTACCTACAACAGCCTATTTAATAGTACTATTTAACATCTGCCAAGCCAAGCGAAGTAGGCCTAAATGAACTTTTTGTGCCCCGCCTTTTAATAGAATCCTGGCTTCACTAGTATATATTTTTTCTTGTGTTGTTTGTTATTTATTTTTCTGCTTTGGAAAAAAGTCAGTTATTGGCATGACTTCTGGTGAACAGAAAAAATAAAATATGTCGTTAATTAACATCGTCAATAACCATAAATACACAGGCAGTGAGTCCAATATTGAAGCCAAGCCAATTTCCCTATCCCAGTGCCCTTCCTACCATGTCTGTTTTCCTTGATACGGTAGGGCATGTAGGCCTAATAGGCTGTTGTAGGTACCTTGCGACCAGGAACTTGAAGTCAACATTCTATTTCCTGTAAGTAAAAAAATAATTTTCAAGTAGAAAAATATGACAAAGTTTTAAGGGCCAAATATCAGTACGTTGATTAGCCCTACCATGCAAGTTACTTCGCAAATTGTCACACGAATCTTGGACGAATAAAGTGAAAAACGAATACAAATCACAATCGATACGATTAAAACGGTACCGCTGTACTGTACAAAATGTGATTAAAAAGGCTGATAATTACATCACCTTTTATCATATGAATTTAAAGTTAATAAGAGTTTTGTCTTTTTTTTCTTTTAATTAGTGAAATTCAAGGAATGCATATAACTGTTCACTAGACTAAGTGTACAAAATGGGGAGTTTGTCTTCATACTTTTTAGTTAAAAACCCGATAGAGAGATGTTCTGTGGGATAACTATCAAAAATCATTGAAGCCACATAAGGAATTTTTCACATAAGAAAAATTATATCCCATATTTTTTTAAGTGAACTGTTAATGTGCTTAAGTCAATTGTTTTAAAATAGGTCTAAGTAGAATTGCAGTATGATTTCGACATTCGACAGTTTTTCAAGATATTGATAAATATCAAATTGATGGATGACCAATAATTTAGTTGATTCACAATTCCCATAAGTAAAGGGAGCGATTTTTTCTCTAAAAAGTTTTTATTGATAACTATTATCCCTAATTTAAATTCAACAATAACCAATTAGAGGATAACTGTGAATTCTGTCCACCGAAACGAAGTAAAAAAAAGTGTCTGGTGACAGATTTAAGAAAAGGATGAATGAAATTGATATGAGGTAAATAACTGAATTAACGTGGTAATTAGCATTTTTTGTACCTTTACATTTTGAAGTTTCAATAAGTGTCTTACTATATGCAGTTTATGAACTGTTTGAATAATGCATTTGCTCGTGTTAAATTGGAGGACTACTTTGTATCTAAGTCTGAATTCAGATCCACGTAGATCTGAGAAGGCGAGACTTTTCATCCATGTCAGGTTTCAGCTGTTTACCGACTGGATCTACGTCATCTAACATACATCCACCTATAGGTAGTGTGACCCAGTAGAGATACCACTCCCGGCACCTCAAGAATACGCTACAAGGTCAAACCTTCTTAAACGCTGCACCTTGCGTTACATCACAAATTCCGGTTTTACTAGAAGTAGAAGCGTCTCTGAATACAGCGTTCTCACAGACGTTTACGTTACAACTCTAGTATATTCAACGTTCTGGACGTCTGACAATGCCAGCAATCGAAGACGAGTCCGAGAAGCAACTGGCCGGTGTAAATACGCCAAAGGAAAGTTCGAACTCAATGCCGCAACCAAGACCTATCTCAGCGTACTTGATATTTCACACCATACTCATTGCGCTGGCTAGGTTAGGCATGGTGAGTACATGTTTTACTTACTCTTCACTCGATTTACTATGGAATGAATAGAGTCTCATTAAAGCAAATCTTAACTTGCCGCTTTGTCAGTTTCAGAAACGTAGCGAATTTATCCTAATCTCCTACAGGGTGTACATAGTTAAACGGACATGTAAGGTCAACGTAATTAAGCGCAACTATATGTGGTTCTAAGAAACCCGGATAATTTATTACAAGGATAAATATATATGTGTTCATTTCATATGATTTTTAGACTTAAATGCAAGATGTTCATGTATCAATATCAAAGCGTAAGCTGTATTCTTATCTAATGTTTTCGTTGTTCGTGTTGCATTACATTGCCAGTAACATCCCTTAGCTCCTAAATTTATCAGTGTCAATTGCACTATCTCTTGTGCTCTGTGCTTACCTCGTAAGAAAGATAAAGGATCGCAATGTTTTGTTTACTTGGATACTGTCATTTATTATTTTCGTTATCATTGACAGCGACGTGTTATTATTGACGGACGTGTGGCAGGTTACTGTTTGTTGCTATTCTAAGAAAATGTAATGTAAAAAATCCTCGTTTCACGGGTTTATGACTCGCTTTTCATAGCGCAACCCCAGCATCAGGCCTACCCAACTACCGGGATCATTCAGTGCCGATTCTGGTAGTTGGGTAGGCCTGCATGAGCATCTTTTTTTTTTGATTAATCTTTAGTCTACCAGTTTTTACCAAAATTTCTCGATTATAACAGCATATTTCATTAAACTTTAAGATTTTCAGTTATAAGTTGTCAGCCAGCACTTTTTAGAATGGATTCTTATGATCAAATCAATCTTTAATTTAATCTTTAATTTAAATGTCACGTTCATAGAAAACATCATGGATTTAGCAGAATTTTATATTCTAGGGAGCGTATCTAGAAATTGCAGGTCCTTCACTACCTGTTATGAGATCGCGGATTGGCACCAACTATGAAGGGATCTCCCAAGGGCTGATAGCTCGCAGTGTGGGGTACTTCATGGGCGCCATAGTTGGTGGGTTTATGAAGGATTACTTTTACCGAAGTAATGACCTGCTTCTAGGAGTCGCCCTGCTTGTAGCCGCCATTGCCACAATTGTGGCTCCATGGAGCCGGTGGATATGGCTGTTTGGGATTATGCTTCATCTGCAAGGATGGTCGGAGGGAATTCTGGATACAGGTATACTCTTTGCAAATGTATAGCATGAATGAAGTAACTGTAAAAGAAACCCCTTGCGATGATAAGGTCATGCGCACTGTATATTTTCCACCTTAAATGACGGATCCCATGAAGGCTTTTAAAACTCTGTCTCTATTCTCTTCCAGCCGGTGACGCTCTCGTATTAGCAATGTGGGGTGAAAAGGCGCCGGCACCAGTGCATTCTCTTCACTTGGCTTTTGGGATCGGAGCCTTGCTAGCTCCACAGATCGCCGCGCCGTTTCTTGGCCCTAACATTCCCAAGGACTCGGCAGGAAATGACAGCGGCAATGCAACCAGCTTACCAGCAATGCTAAATTCTACAACAAATGTGACTGTGGTCTATGATCCTTGGATTGATTCAACTATACAGTGGGCGTGGCTTATAATAGGCATCTTCGTTTTTATTGTGGGGGTGGTATTTGTGGCCCTCCATCTGATTGGTCCACCAAAGGGATACCAGGTAAAGAAACCAGACCAAGTTATATGGAAAGTTGTACATCCACGCGCGTGCACCAAAGGAAAAGCTACCTGGATTTTCTCCTCTGGCTTGCTCGTATTTTTATTCATGTTTTACATCATTATAGTAGGTGGAGAGAGGGTGTACAGTAAATATCTGTTCACCTTTGCCACGGAGGGCGTAGTTCCAAGTTTCTCAAATCAAGACGCGGCTTTTCTAGTCAGTGTGTTCTGGTTGTGTTTCACAGCTGGTCGTTTTACTGCTATGCTGACTGCCATAGTCTGTCCGCCATGGATCATGCTGTTAGTTGAGGCAGGGTTTAATATAGCAGTGGCAATCTTCCTCAATGTGTTTAGTCACACAGAACCACTGGCACTATGGGTGCTCTCAGGTGCGCTCGGATTCTTTTTATCGCCAGTGTTTCCAACGGGTGTGGCTTGGGCATCGAAGTACCTAATTCTTACTGGAATGGCCATGACAATGATGTACATAGGTGCAGCTACCGGTGGATTTATATTTCAGTACTTGACTGGAGCACTGTTCGATATCTATGGTCCAGGGTGCATGATGGGCATCATCCTTGCCTATGCCATATTGATTTCCAGTGTCATTGTCGCGATGCAGGTGTATTCGGCTTGTCTTGGCAAGGCTGCCACTGAATTCACCGGGGAACAGCCTGAAGAACATCCTCATTCACCTAGTGGAAATCATCCCTCGGTTAAATATGAAGTTCCACAGAATTTACAAGAAACACACTAGAATTGACATTTGATGAAACTACTTTGTATCGTGTGCCTCGTAGAAAACTGGCGGTCAACACGCTATTTAGATAGAATAGATTATGGTAGGGAAAAATACTAGTTTTTATTCGGATCAGAACGGCTTTATTTTTGATATGAAAAAAAAAAAGAATACCCATTTTTTGTATCTAATATATATCTAGTATTTCGAATCTTATCTATCAGGATAGGAAATGAAATTCTGAAATGATGAAAGCGCTAAAAAAGATGTAATAATATACAGGAACCTGGATTATACCGAGTTGAATGTTTTATATTTATTGTATCTTTTATAGGTCGAATGAAATAAATGATGATGCTAATAATCAAAGCATTCAAGTATATTGAAACAATTCATTCATTGTATCAATGTGTAATTGTAAGTTAAATTTTACACATTTTTAAATAAATATTATACATTTTAATTCATTTACAGTATTGTAATAAAAAATGTCATCTATTGTATATTTGCCTAACTAAGCTGTGATAAAAATGTATCCTTGTTCCCTCCTTGGCAAAATCCTGGACAGACAGTGGACGGTCGAAAAAAGTATTGTCCAAGAAACTACAGAACACTGGTTCCTGTATTGCGTATTTATAATTATAATAATAAAAATAAATTTGTTACAATTGTCAGAGTGCAGTTAAAATATCTGTATTATTTTTAGCAAGAGTGAAAGTTTCGATCAAGTATGAAATCGTTTTTTCCTTCAAACATAAACTGTCACCTTTGTGCCGATGTATTTTTCTCGTACACAGCATTTTCATCTACAAGTCGTAGTAATTAAATAATCACCAACATCTGGTAATGAAAATAAATGAACTTTCCAGACAGCTGTAGATGATATTACTACCCAACATGTAGGCTACATATGTAAATTAACCATACCAGAGATTCTTCAGAACTGAAAACAAGCTGTTGCCATACATAAAATACCTTGATCTACACAGCTTAACAGCAATTTCCAACTCCAGCTCTTGCAAAGACACGTCTCTCGTAAGCTTTAAGACATGTTTTGGATTTTATTCATCGCACACATTGGTTTTGTATTCTCTCAATGTGATCCGCGTTCCTGTACTCTACCTAGATGTCATTGCGCGGGGTACAACTCCCCGGGAGGTTTACAAACCCGTGATACGCCACAGATGGTGGTTCTTTCCTTTGATGATGCAGTGAACGATCACAATGTCGATTTTTACCGCCGCTTGTTCACGGCAAAACGACGGAACCCAAATGGCTGTCCAATCACTGGAACTTTCTATGTCTCTGACGAAGGCCGTACGGATTACAGTTATGTTCAAAGATTGTATCAGAAAGGGCATTCTATCGCTACTCACAGCGAAACCCATCGTTACCCGGCGAGCTGGTGGGAAAAGGCCTCCTTAAGGAAATTGGCAATAGAACTGGAAGGGCATAGAAGGAGTATGGCAAAACTTGCAAAGATACCTTACGAACATTTAATCGGAGCGAGAGTCCCGTTTCTTCAACAGTCGGGCGACAAACTTTACACCGTTTTAGAATATTACGATTTTACGTTTGATTCCTCATTCTTAACAGGACCAACCAACAGGGATGAATTCCTGCACTATCTTCCAGTGTGGCCTTTCACGTTAGACTACCCCCCAGATCCCAGCTTCCATCCTTTCCTGTGTGATCTCCCTCCATGTCCAACCAAAAGCTATCCAGGTTTGTGGGAGGTTCCAGTCATACGGATGCTCGGACACACGGACATGTGCGCCATGGCGGACAGTTGTGAGATGAAGGATGAAATCGACACCGTGGAATACCTCAACATGAACTTCAAACGCCACTACGAAGGCAACCGCGCGCCCTTCATCCTTTCAATGCACGCAACATGGTTCACCAGATCTTCATTCACTTTTAACGCGGTTGAACGGTTTTTGGACAAACTTTTGGAACTCCCAGACGTCTGGGTAGTCAGCGTGGAGCAGGTGCTAGAGTGGATGCAGAGACCGACGCCTTTAAGTAAAATGAAAGACTTTGAGCCTTGGCTAGCCACACGTTGGTGTAAAAAGTAAAAAAGCTTTGATCTCAATGAGTACACAAAAAACCTTTGTATCAGATTGATTTTCGTTTTCCATTAGAGATCTTATATATATAATTCTATGATTATATGCGATGAAAATATTTCACAAAGTAAGTTGAGCTCTTTGTAATGGCCTCAATATTAATAATTTTTTTTGTTTTTATCCTGTATTACTTAACAGAAAATGATTTTAAAAAATATATATATATGCCTTGCCTATTATCTGTATTATTAAAACAAGTATCGTTTATTTTGTTAATAAATACCGAAAGATTAATGACCGTGTTTGTCATTATAAGCATGAAATGTGAATGTCTAAAGGCTGTAGTTATTTGTTTTAAGATATTTTCCCAGTGAAAGATTAAAAGATTGATCAACAAAACGCGTTATTGCATGTATAGTCTTAAATTTGATTATATAAACGCCAAATATGTTATTTGAGGGAAAGTATCCAAAAACAGAACATATTCCGAGTGAAATGGCTATTTACAAAAAATATCTTTGCCATGGCATTTTTACTGTTGCGTTTTAAAAATTGATTAAACGTGCTCACATTTGGAATATACGATCCACTTGAATACATTTTCAAAAGTGTGCAAATAGTACAATCACTTATAACTATTTACAAAGGCACATGTATCGAAAGCACTTATGAACATTTACAAGGTACATGTATCGGATGCATACATGCAATTCCATAAAAAATTGACTTTATGGCTGTACGCTGCCCTTTGCACTAAATAATGGATCTTTCATATTGCAACATTGTATTGGTGACTTTCTTTCGTCGTAAAGAAAATCTTTTATTCGAAAATTTCCAAAGAAGTATACTTTACAGCAAGTGATAAACTGTCGCTAGTCCCAATATGACAACAAGGTATTTAAGTATTTTTATATTGTCATTTGGTCCAAATTTCGGTACACATTCAGTATTAGAATTGCAGATAATTTTATAACACTTACTTTTAAAAAGCTGCAACGTAAGCAGGTGTTGCGTGGTAGAAGGCCGCTACTACATTTTTATAAATTTGGGTGGGGTAGAAGCAAGAATATAAAGCTTATGGTAGGCGCGGCGGACCGGGTCATTCGTAAAAAAACCCGAATTTCCCTTTATAGACTACGCTTTGAAAAAAAGTAGAAGTCCATCTGTTGACTTAATTCTGCATACTTGTTTGGTTACAGCATAGGCTGCCATCTGTACTTGGGACCTTGGTAACGCCCTCAGGCTGGCAGACCGACAGTGCAGGCCATATGTCACGTCATTATTTCCTACGCCAGGTGTTCATACCAAGGAAGATATTCAAGACACTGAATATATATAATCCACCTTATCTCAAGTCACATATTTTTTCAAACATTTGTTTGGCCCATTACAGACAATGTCTCTTTCAGAAGAGACTATATTTCGATTCCTACTGGTGACATCTATTCTGTCTGTTGGTGTTAGTTTCTACCATTGTAGTCCCGACAACTGTAAGCTCCCAGAGTGTCAATGTCTGAGTTACGACCCTCCAAATGGACTAAATATTGCAGAGACTCCACAGTTCGTTCTGCTCAGCTTTGACGACGCAGTCACGCAGAACAATTTTAAGTTTTTCGCAGAAATATTTTCCGATGGACTTAAAAATCCGAACGACTGTCTGATCAGCGCAACTTTTTATGTTTCGGATGAACTGAACACAAATTATAAACTTGTAGAAACACTCTTTCAAGACGGTAATACCATAAGCAGCCATAGTTCAACACATAGGTTCCCACAGAGTTGGTGGATCACAGCCTCGGAAACCCAACTGGCGGCAGAATTCGATGGCCAGAGAAGAGTGCTGGCACTACGAGGTCATATCCCTTACCAAAAAATTATGGGGATGAGGATCCCGTTCCTTCAGCAGGGCGGGAACACCCCATACCGTATGGCGCAATCGTATCGATTTAAATATGACTCTTCATTTGTGACTGGACCGAATAATCACAGGGGATTTCTCAACTACAGGCCACCCTGGCCGTTCACACTCAATCACCAGCCGGGTCGGTCAGTGTTCCCATTCATATGTGACATAGGACCGTGCCCCACGGAGTCTTTTCCTGGGCTCTGGGAAATTCCCCTTGTTCGCATGCTGGGTCCTAACGGACAAACCTGCGCGATGGCAGATGGCTGTAAAACAACCAGTGCGACAGAAACTTACGACTTTTTAATGAACAATTTTCAAAGACATTACAATGGAAATCGCGCGCCGTTTGGTATAAATCTGCATGCGACATGGTTCGAACGCAACCCTCATGCCCTCCCAGCTTTAAGGCGGTTTCTACGTGAGATGTCCACTCACAAAGACGTGTGGGTTGTAGGAGCAGAGATGTTGATAGATTGGGCGAGAAATCCCATTCCAAACCGCGCCCTTTCGACTCACGTCCCATGGAAATACGCAAGAGGATGCCGTAGGGAATGCGACTGCAAATAAAAAAATTCCACGGCGACAAGTAATTTGGTTGTTCAAGACTTACTTTTCACGACTTGATGAAAATTTATCTCCTTTAAAACACTTGCAATATACGTTTCAAATATGTATCTATTCAATTGGAAAAGAAACATTTGCGCCTCTGCAGGATAGGGCGATTTCCTAGGAATATTAGTATCAATAAATTTATAACTTGCATTGTCACTATCGCAATTTATTAACTGAAAGTTTTTGGAACAATAACTCTATTGTGTGAGGATCGATTGGTAAATTCCAAATTCAAGAGTTTGGACTAAAAGTGGCATTCTACGCTTTTGTTATGCTGGGTTCGACAGTTTTAAGGCCAAGCTTTTACAGTAAGAACAACTCATCCAAATCGTATATATTGCACATTGCCTTACATTACAATGATAACCATAAGCATTGCAGATCTGCATAATTTATTTTATTAAAAATAACATTTCATATAAAATTAGGGCGATCTTGCATGTTCATTACGTCTTCTATACTCGTGTACTAATATGTTAAATGAGCACATTGTAAAACGAATATTAAACATTTGTATATAATAGGTTTCTTGGATATGTTCAAAGATATAAAAATATCTTGAGTTTCAAAATAAAAAACCTCCTCATCCAATAAAGGTTAATTACAGGAATTACAACACTAAATAACCATCATTGTTGATAAAAATATGGTATAGTAAATATGTGATCAAACTACCGTTTATAAACTAAGCATTATTCTGTAGATGGTGTGCAAAAAGCAGATTATATTCTTTAACCCTCCAGGTTTCTATATGGAATCTTTTATCTAAAACCTATATGTTATTAACATTATTTTGTGATAAAATATGACACAATGTAAAAATGCCTGGATCAAAACTATCCCTGAAATAACTAAAACAACAAAAAATTCAGGAAGCCTTATTCTGAACACAGTAAAAATGGACTAATAAGCATCCTCATGATGAAACAAAGTTACACCCTGAGTGGCAATTCAAATAATATACTTTTTCATGTATAGCACAGTTTTCTTCAGAGCAATCAATCATTTACATGTCTTTTGCTCACCCCTTTTGGCAAGTTGAAATATTTGGTACACTTTTTGCTGAAATTCTCATTTTTACATTTTACTTCTTTAATATCGCATTCACAAGTTGAGACATGGCTTTACAAATCCTGGAACTCAATATGGCGGACATACATGAAAGAAAAACTGCCTAATCTTTTGATAGTCTCTCCGCCTCTCACAAGCCTCCCCATGCGTCGTCCCTGCGGGGGGTACAGTCATTAAATCTCGGCTCAATTGGGATGACACATGGGGAGGCGTGTGAGAGGTGGAGAGACTATTAAAAGATTACGCAGTTTTTCTTTCATGTACGTCCACCATATTTAGTTCCAGGATTTGTAAAGCCATGGCTCAACTCGTTGTTAATGCGATCTAAGTAGAGTGCAAACGTTGGGTGAAATTCTTTTCTCATTGCCTGCGATTGGGCTTTTGATTCTTGGGTATGTTGCACTGTTTGAAATAATTGTCTCTAAAGTTTTGGTTTTCATTTTTAACATCTTCAATAGACTGGCGAGTTTCATAATCTGAAAAATGTTGAAAATTCCATTCTAATTGCTTAATGTGAGAAACTTGGCCTACAAAGTTCCAAGGCAATTGCGAGTTGTAATCTACATTTTTAGCAAAGTTCCAATTAACCCCTGATGTCTCATAATCAGTCTGCTGTGAAAACCCCCAATTTAATGTGGATAATGATGGCACCTGTGGCAAGAATCTCCAGTTAACTTGACTTTCCTGAGAGAGCTGATGGACAAAGTTCCAGTTCACATTCCCTCTGGGTGACGTCTGCTGAGTAAAGTTCCATCTAACATTTCCATCTTTTATTTGCTTCTGGAACCCCCAGTCAATGGAGGATTGCTGAGGTACTTGCTGAGAAAAGCACCAGTTAACACTTCCATTCTCAGGCACTTGTTTCTGAAACCCCCACCTTACAGTTGTTGTTTCTGGGGTCTGCTGGTTGAAATTCCAATTTATTTTTGTCTCGGAAAGTGGAAGTTGTTTTGGAAAACCACTGTGATATCGTCGAAGAAGTTTTAGTTGATTTCTGAAAGCCCAATTTACAGTGCTAGAATTAGGGCACTGTTCCAAAAAAGACCAGTTTAATGGAGGTAGAGGAAGCTGTTTGGAAAATCCCCAATTTACAGATCCAGTTTTTGATGTTTGTTGGGCGAAATTCCACCTCAGGGAACTTATATCTGGCAACCGTTGGTCAAAATTCCAGGGAACAGTACTGGCTTCATGGGATTGTTTGGTGAAATTCCAGGAAACGTCTGGCAGCTGACCTGTGGCCTATCAATATATAAAGATTTAGTTAGAAATTTTCATTCAATATTAAAAGATTTAGTTAGAAATTTTCATTCAATATTAAAAGATTTAGTTAGAAATTTTCATTCAATATTAAAAGATAAAAGGAAATATGAACATTACTCACTGTACTTATTAAGACAAAATAAAAAAAGTAAATTAAAATATGATCCTTATTATAAGTTACATAGACTCTATAGATTTGAAGTTCTTATGTCAGTATCTTGGGAGATAAACTAATACTTTACCAGCAAACATTTCACTGACTGTAGGAAGATGGAATATTAGCCAGTAGCGCATCAATTTAATTCCCAACATTCTGACAAAAAAACTTCCACAATTCTATTGCAATTCCATGCTTGATGGTTCAACAATATACAGAATATAGATTCTACACTGAAAATATGATTGGTGAGCTGTAAGAATTTAGACTAGATTGATTCATTCAATTCCTAGCTAAAATGAAATATAAAACTGAAAGTGATTCAACTGAAATGAAGACATTAAAGTATACACTACATTTTGTTGATCTAGATCAAAATAAATGACAAAAAAGCTTACAATCAAAGCTTATTTACAACCTGTTCAAAATTCCAGCTGACAGGTGAAGACAACAATGTATCAATGGTAATGTCCTCTAGGTCTGCATGCCCTTCATGTAAGTCTGCCACTGAATCAATTTCGTCATCATATGAGAATTCCTGTAGCTCTATTTGATGCATGTCTTTCATAAGGTGAGACCTCCCCAATCCAGGGTTATCTACAAACTGTACTTTTTAAACTTGGGTAAAGAACTGAAAAGGGAAAAATTGGAAATTTTTGAGCAATACAAACTTTAAGCTGTGCATGTTATTCCTATAATACCCCAATCCTTGGACAAATCATTTGTATTCTTTGGCCAAGCCCCATCTAATTGCAATTGATGCAATACTCTGTGCTACCATTTTATATCAGCATTTAAAATAAAATAGATAACAATGAAATAGGACACAGCCTCTCAGCCAACACTTCAATAAAATAGTCTTTTAATTATTAAGTATATTATTGGATATTAATTAAAATCAATTATAGTTATAAGCTTCTTCCTCAGTAACTTACTTCAATTTTCTTTTAACATAATATTGTTCACTGTACAACTTCAAGCTTCTGGTTGCAATTTTACTTTAAATAAACTATTATTATTATTATTATTATTATTATTCTTCTAAAAAAGTACAGGTACATACAGATGGAAGTTGTAAGCATATATTCAAATGCAAAGAAAGGAAACACACTGTATATTTACGAATATGAAATATCACAACAATCAAGGTTTAAATGTCTGTTGGTTTACATGTCACTAAATGTAGTGAACCATTAATAGTACTGATAGTCTAAAATTGCATACATGTGATTTACATTTTTGTTTAATTGTTAAATTTATTCAGATGCATATAAGCATGATAGGTTGCATGTAGTGAACTACTGAGTATTAATAGTATACCGATAGTTAGATTTGCATCTTTGTTTAATTCAAATGTATTGACAATCATGTTTTAATTTATTCAAATGTATAGAAGCATGGCATGTTGCATGTCAGTTATAGAAATTCATTTAAAATGTAAATTAAGTTTTTGTATAAAAGCAGTGACCTAGCCACAGAGAGGGGGAGGAGACACACAGAGAGACATATAGATAGAGACATACAGTAGATTAAGATAGATATAGATAGAGAGAGATGGAGAGAGAGAGAGAGAGCAGAGACCCGAATTTACAGTCAGCCAAATAAACCATGTAGCAGAATACTATACCTGCCTGTCTCAGGTGTTATGGGTGAAAAGCAAATCAAAGAACGTGAATATAACCATGCACAGGCTGGTTATTACATAATGTTACGGTCATTTGGATACCTTGCATCTTTATGTTTTACTTCTAGCTAAGGACAGGTAGCTGGGTTAATGCTATTGCAATGGTTAATGTTGAGTTGGGTTCCTATGGGCCAATACAAAATTTGACTTTGGGTAACTCCAAGCGCGGACAGCATATTATTATTAAAAAGAAATATGAATACGTATCAGATCGGGGGCGTCTCGATAGTCCGAAGGTTCATTGGTCCGAAAAGTGGTTACGTTTTCATCGATTTTTTAATCAAGGGTTCATTGGTCCGAAGGTTATATAGTGAACATTCGGATCAATGAACCTTCGGACTCATCAGATCGATACGAGCCCATACACAAGACTACCTGGTATGCTGCCACCGTACTGTAGCCTTATATAAATTTTTAAGTACTTACTGCAAAGCATGGAAGGGCAATAACTGAGGCAAATTGTATTTGTGACGTGCATTTTGCTCACAGGTACTCGTACAGTACACAGTACAATGTACAACTACAAGTGTCGCCAAGTGCACAAATTACATAATGCCATAAACAATCTACCGCAGGTCAGACGAAGTTGCTATGGCTTTACACTGAAGCAATGCTTAACCGCGAGTCCAGCTAGCTGACGCAGCATCCACTGAATTTGGCATCTCTTTGACTGTCACTTTAAAAACTGTCAAGACCCCAATGTCACCTTCGCAATATCATACTCACGCAAGATGGTAGCGGATTGATTGCCAGCTTTACCCGGAAGTTTACGTCAGAAGAAATTGAGGTCAGCAAAACAAAAGCACCTGATGTATATTATGGCCCTCGCCAATCAGTCGTTTTCACACTTTTTACATAAAATTACTCAACCAAGCATAGAAAAAAAATCAACGTCTTTTATCGCGGTAATTTATTTGACCTGCCAAAACATACGAGCATCTATTCAAATACATGAAATATATTTGAGTTCTTATTTTGCGACCTTTATTCTTCCCAACCCTTAAAACAATGATAACGCTTCAACGACGCAGAAACCCAGAAATAATTGATTCAACTCTGACATGCACATTAACTAATAGCACATGTTAAAACGAAAATAGTTTTTAGTTATAATAGTTATAGACCGTCACGTGTAAGGTCACTTGGGCCAAAACTGTGTGGCTTATGCTCATTCATTCAGTAGTCGGGGAATATGAAAGCGTAAAAAAATTGTTACTTTGTAACTTTAGAAACATAATATTTAGTGAATAAGCTGTCACTCTCTCATGCACGAGTGTGCAGTGCGTGCGCCTTTCTGTAATTTGCACGGCTTTGATAATCATTTCATGAGTAGAGGGAGGAGCATTAATTAGATCTACGTTAGATGTTTTTACGTTTATAGTTTACTACACTGTAGAATAATAACGCGTTTTTTCAAATGACAAATAAATAAATTTAATGCGAAATTATTCTGTTGAGGAATCGGACTACACACTCAAATAGCTACATGTACAACATCGATGCTGAGAGAGAGAGAGAGAGAGGTGAACTATATTAACGCATGCCGCATTATTTAAAATTTTTAATTTAAGTAACAAATGCAACACTACCGGTATGTTTATCATGCTTCACTAAGACAGTGAACCGGCCGTACATAAAAGTAATAGAATTTTTTTTTTGAAAAAGCTGCCAGATAATTTTTTTCAAAATCTCGTAGTCGTATAGAACCCCCCATACGGTTAGCAAAACGGTCACTGTGTGAAAATACAATATTGTCTGTCAAAAACCCACAGGTGATTCATTTTGTGTCCTGGTTTCCTCTGTGGCTACTGTAGTCATTACACGTCTTCTAAAAAGTCAACCTCTCTTCTCTTGACCTCTGTTTGCATAAATTAATGCGCATGACGTGGTTTTATATCCTCAAATGCATTAAGAATGCTGCTAAGTAAATGTTGGCGACCCCTCTTTAAAACTTACCCAAAAGACGTCAAAATTATACCATATTAGCATTTAATGCTACTTACCCAAACATGCTTTCACCGAAACTGCACATGTGGGAAAGACGACGAAAAATAGTTCCCGGAAGTTAGTGCCACCTCTACCTGCCATATTGAATCCAGGAAGGTCTTTTTTGAAGTGTACGAGTAAATCGATAAAGGAGAAAATGGCATCAAGGAGTGAAAGAGACAAGCAGAAAGCTCTCCAAGAGAGACATCAAGCGATTTTGTCTGGCCTGTTGAAAGATGACGACAACAAGTATTGTGTAGACTGTGATGCTAAAGGTGAGCCGGTAAAATTAGGGGGTGTTTTCAAGTGTTGTCTGTTGACAGATTAGTTTTATTACTCGGTTCAGTCAGTGCCAGTAATGTTGTGAATCTTATCTTGCCCTTTTTGTCAAATAAAATTTTATCGGAGAAAGGCATGTCACATAATCAAAGTACAACCAAAATATCACTGTTTACATAAAGACAAAATTAAAAAAAAAAAAACTCTTCCTCAGGCTCTGTGTGTTGCTTTATGTCCAGTCATCATGAGGTTGACCTTAGGGTGCCTTATTTATAAATAAGTCTAAACTAATAATATATCTGCTATCTTCTTTCTTACTAGCCTGGTTAGTCTGCACATTTAGTTTACATGTACTTATTTTTATTCTTCATATTTCAGGACCACGATGGGCCTCTTGGAATATAGGTGTATTTCTCTGCATTCGCTGTGCTGGAATCCATAGGAATTTAGGTGTTCACATTTCAAAAGTGAAATCAGTTAATTTAGACACATGGACACCAGAGCAAATTGCTGTGAGTATATTAAAGTAAAATCCATGAAGATGTTTGGAGTTGTCTTTTGAGATAAAGAATTCAGTTATATTCGGTTATGTGTACAGGAAAATTAAGATGATAAAATGTATACTCTTAACAGGTATTACAATTCTGTAAGTACTTGGCCATCTTTGTATTTTTAGTCAAATTAGTTTTGATAATATATTAACCTCAGATGATGCAGGAGATGGGGAATAGCAGAGGACGAGCTGTCTATGAAGCATATCTGCCTGATAATTTCAGAAGACCACAGACCGACTCGTATCCTTGCCTTGTGCTTATTAGAGTTTTGTAGTAAAATATATTTAAAATATGCAGTGTACTATTATTCATAGCTGGTTGTAAGTTCATGTCTGCCAATTCCAGAATAAATGTTTCATTATTCTAAATTATTTTGTACTGTAAATAGAAGCTTTTGTCTTATTTGAAAACTTTGTAGAAGCATTAGTCTATTTTTTTCTGTTTACATTTTGATTTTGTACTACAGAACTTTGCTTTGAATTTCATTTACCTCAACTTTGAGACCATTGGAAATTCTGATAAGGCAAAAGTATGAACAGAAGAAATATATGGCTAAAGAATTTGTTCCCCCAGTTATTAAGATACCAGTAAGTTGTTGGGTGTATCATGCATGGACTTTTCAAAAAATGTTTAATGTTGTTCATATGTAAACGCATACTGGGGTAGTGCTAGCAGTTTTTTTCACGTAGCCAAATCACCACTTTTTTGTCAATTTCTTATCCAAATGGTTATAATTTGACCTTTTTGTTTAGCCAATTTAAGTCAGTTTTAGCATTCGGCTAAATTGGCAAGTGTTAGCGCTACCCCAGGCATATATTTGCTGCATGATCTTGCTGTGAATTATACATCATACTTTGAGTTGGAATGCCATATGTTATGTTGTATAGAAATGTTTTTTGTGAAGTACTATCCCATTGGCACATATTTTTTGTTTTATATATATGTGTTTATTGTTCCCTAACTCACTTTTACACAGTCCTTTAGAACATTTTATACGGGATAAGTATGAGAGGAAAAAATACATGGCCAAAGAATGGGTGCCCCCTCGGCCTGCATTTTCAGTTTCGGTAAGTGGTTTCTTTGAAAAGGCATATCTTTAAAACTAAGACTTCTTTAAAAAGGGCAGTGTGTTGTTTTTTAAAAAAATCACCAATTTTTCAGGTGCATGTGCATTTTTATTTTTTGTTTTTGATTTTATTTTGATTTTTGGCAGTGCTTTGTGTTTTCTTTTCTTTTTTTATTTGTTTAGAATATTGCTTTTCAATAGCTACCTGTTGTTCACTGTTCAATGGATTTTTCTGTATTGATTGTTTTTTCTTTTTATGGTTTAACATGTGTATTAAATTTTTATTCAAGGTTTCTTGAAATCTTTTTTACTATCCAATGTCTAAAACATGGATTCAGACTTTTGATACAATGTCAAACAAATTATCGAAAATATTTCCAAATTTTTTTGTGTTATTTTTTGATAAAGCTTCACAAGAAGAATCACAATTCAATATTGATTTTCATTACTAGGATGTTTCAGGATTTGCATTAAGAGTATAATTAAGGTTTAAAAGCTATCATTTTGGGAAGTTTTCTCAATTGTATTTTAAGTCATTCAATTAAGTGATTAATTCTATTTGTTTTCAGGCTGTTGAAGATGAGAACAAGAAGAAGAAAGAAAGGCCTAAACCTAAAGCAAATCCAGTGCAGTTAAATGCTGTAAGTATAAATGCATGCAAAATGTTTGTAATCTTTGTGGAATGATCATCTATTCATACTCTTAGAGTCAGTAAACTTGGTTGTTTTGCCCAAGAATATTTCATCACATTGAAATAAGCACTTTTTTATAGTTTCTCAAATATGTATTTCTCCATCTAAGAAGATATTGGGGTAAAATTAAGATGATCCCATGATACAAAATACTCTCCATTTATTTTTACTCTATCAAGTCAATTTTTATTTCAGACCGCAAGGCCAAATAGTAGTGCCAAACCTGCAGGTGCAGTGATGACAAATGGAGAGGTTTCTGCTGCCAAGCAAGAACCACCAAAGGCAAAACAAGCCTCTAATACTGATGACTTATTAGGTTTAGGTAGGGCATCTTCATCTAATGTAACTCATAGTTTACTTTATTGAAGTCTTTTTGCTTCGAATTTTTTCTTGGCATGATGTTAGAAAAGAAGAGATGATGGACATTTGAATTATTTGTGTGACCCTTTTTTTCCCCAGATACACCTTCAGCTCCAGCATCATCCTCGAGTTCTGATCTCTTTGGTGATTTCTTGGGCGGTCCTCCATCACAGTCCCAGCCAACACAGCAACAGCAGCCACAGACAGAAGCACAACAGAATAATGATTTATTTGGAGACAGTTTATTGAAAGACAATACAAATAATGTGGAAGAAAAATCCAAATCAACGAAAGAATCCATTTTAGCTTTGTATGGATCAGGTGCTCCACCCCCACAACAGCAGATGTTTGGGGTGCCAGGTCAGAGTTGATTCTTCTTGTTAAATGAAAAAAAAAATTATTTTAGTTTATCAGCTGTAGGAATCTGCATCCTGGAGGAACATTCTTTGTGCAGTTTTGTATTTTTTTTGGTATTGTTTTGTTTGAATAAATTATTTTATTAAAAGCTAAATTCATGTGCAAAAACTATCAAACAAACAAGTATTGTTCTAACACATTTTTTGAAAACATTTTAGGTGGTGTTTACCATAGTATGCCACAACAGCCACAGGGTTATAACTATGGTCCTGGCATGCAGATGAATATGCCAGGAGGTGGCATGATGCCAGGACAGATGCCAACACAGATGCCAGCACAAATGCAAATGCCAGGCATGCAGCAAAACATGATGGCAATGCAGCAGGTACGTATTGTATGTATGCAGGATATGCATACAAATAAGTTTTTATAATCAAGATGAAACTACATCATTGAGTGAAAAGTGGGATTAACAATTTTTTATTATTTTGCTTTAAATGTCCTGATTTTTGTTTTCAGCAGTTAGGATACTTGAAATATATGCAGGTAAGATCTAAGCTTACAGAAAGCACATGGGAAGCTTGTGTTGAATCTTTATGGTTTTTCTTTGATGGACCAGGGATTGTTATTTGTTGGTGAAAGTTTATCATGAAATGTAGTTTTGGTAAAAAATTTGTATTTGTAAAGAGGAATGCAGGATGGCTTGTGGAGGCTTAACACTTATTTTTCAAAAGACATGGAATGTTTTTTTTTTGCAATTCACAACATGGGCCTGGCATTTGCAATTTGCCTGCTTGCAGTAGTGTAGCATTTCCACAGGTTATCAGAGACATTTTTTATGATGAATTATAGTCTTAAGGTTAAAATGAATTCTTGGTTTTAAATTGGAATGCTTTCTTTTGTAAATGGGATATTTAGGACCAAGGGCACTAATTATATGTTCATTTTTGGGCCTGCATAGAATGTGGAAAAAAGTATGCACCATGGTGAATGTTTCAGGTTTAATTTACAGTGGATGCCCTCCTTGTTGAATTTTAACCCAGGAAATGATTTGTTAGCCAACTTTGTGAAATTATACTACAATGAAAGCATGAGTTTTTTTCATTGCCTTTGTCTAGAAGGTCCCACAGTGGATTCATATGTACATGTTTGTATGTAAATTACCCATTGTAAAAAAAGGTACCAGAACTTAATAAGTAAATCAAAGTTAATACATTTCACATTTGTTATTGTAGCAGTCAATGATGATGGGAGGCATGCAGGGTGGGATGCAAGGTGGAATGCAGCCCAATATGATGGCAGGTGGGAATATGATGATGGGACAAGGGCAAATGGGAGGTTACAATCCACAACAACAGCAGTATCATTTACAGCAGGTAGGCAGATTCAACACAGTAGTAAATGTGTATTGTCAATAATATTAGGATTTTACATATTACATGACTGATCTTAATTGGTAGAACATTAAGTAAATGCTAATGCCAATTTGCTTTGACTAAGCAAGTTGGAACATGGGTAAATTGTACCATGTTTGATGAAGTGAAAATCAGCATTTTTTACTCTTTAAATTGTCAGGGATGCCCCAGTTTGTACATCTTTACCAAGAATTGACCTGTCTTTTAACATTCTGGTTTGGTTTGATTGTTTAATAAATATAGTCTACAATATTTGGTCTTACTTTGAAGGTTCAGCAGCAACTAGCGAATATGAACATGGGTCAGCCAGTAGCAGGAGCAGGCTTTCCACAACAGGGCCAGGTCATGGCTGGAGGGGGTGGCTGGGGAAACCCGGGCTCAGGGACAACTTTGGCAAATAATCTTTGGCAATGATAAGTGATGGTTTTAGGTTTTGCATATTATCATTAAGTTATATAAATTAATACAGGACCGGGGAAATAATTGAATTGGCTGGGAATGTTCAGATGGACCACATTAGGATGTAAATGAAAGGACTACATCAGTGCTCAAATGTGTTGCAAATACACCACCCATGGTAGAAATCATATCACTGATTCTAGAAATCTTCTGAAGTGTGTTCTCTTGGGATTAACATAAATTAATCCTCAGACATAGAATTTTAAATGCCCATGCTATTGTCTTTGTACAGTTTTTAAGTATCAGTAAGATCTTGACTAATAAATTGTGAACTTCCCCTTTTTTATTGCAACTGTAGAAATTCTTGTACCAAATGGACAAGACACCATTGATGTTGGTCAGGTTAAGTACATTATAGTTTTGCATTGTAATACATTGATAGCATTTAATGGTCATTGTCTCGGTGTGAGCAGTATTATGTTTTTATTTCTCATTGTGGTGACTTATTAGAAGTGCATAAAGTGCATCGATTTTGCCAAGTAATTTGTTATTATAGATAAAAGATCAAGTTTCTGCCACCTCCAATTCTTTAACTCTCCTGTGATGTCAAATGGGTGAATTTGGGGTACATAATTTGGCATAAGATGCCTGAGTGATTAGCATTAGTTGACATTTGCTGAACTAGGGTGTTATCCTGTTTCCAAAACTTATTTCCGTAGCTGGGCTTCGGGCTAACTAGGTAGTGCAACATAATGATACAAATGTAACACATCTTAATTATTTGTGGGAACTTGAAGAAGTGGTTTTCATTCACACATCTAATTTTTTTATCAGAACGGAAAGAACTTCATTCTTGGAAATGCTTTATAATTTGAGGTTTAGCAAGCGATAACTATACTTTGTCCGTGTTGCATTCCATCAGTTTTAAACATGAAATAAGTCAAAGAATTATCATGTATATAATGAATAGCAGAAAAACTGAAATGTCCATTTCTTTATTCTGTAACAGTAGTTTGTTGTAAAATGAATTTTATTAATAGCGATTTGTATATCATAGGTACTGTACATTGTTATATGTAAAATAAAATCCTTCCAATACTAGTTTTGGTTATCTTGGACTAATAAAAGTCAGATCCCACCTTCATAATTTTATTTTATAGATAAAATACTATCATCCAAAAAATATAAATAAATAAATAAATAAATAATAATAATAAAAATAAAATAAAAGCACTTTGCAGCAAAATTTTAAAGTGAAAAATACAGGTCCAAGTTAAAAATTAAGAATATATCCAAGTAATATCTTGGAAAAGTAAATTTGATATTTCAATTTTTTTTATAATTAAGTTACTGCTGATAACCAAAGGAAAAAGACATCTGAATCCCATTAAAGCAACACCACGTCTTGATATTATCGACATGATTTCATTCTCCTAACAAATGATTTCATATTTTAATAACTTTTTAAAAAAAGTATTTCAGATAATATATGCTTTTTGAAAAATTTGCAGCGTTTGACAAAAATATCAAAGGCCTTCAAAGTTTGTGTCTTTTGATAGAAAAACAGGCCCCATCTCTCCCTTGTCTTATTAGAGTTCCAAAAAGTGTACATTATAAAGCACCAGTTTGATGTTTTTTGACATGATATGAGGTGTGCAAGTTGTGTGATACATGTTTTTGAAAGTAAGGCCTTCAACTTCTGGAGCCATGCACTGGTTATACAATTTTTACCCCTTGTAGGTTGTTTTGTAAATTGATTAATTCTTTTTCTTGTCTAATCTGCTCAGCCTTGAATGCTACCTTGTTGGCCTTCTTTTCTGCCCTTCTTTCCTACAAAAGAAAAAAGGATTCTGTTTTAAGCAGCATTTGACATTACTATTAACAACAGACAAAAACAGCAGTTAGACTTATACTCCTGTATCATACAGGCGGCTGTTTCAACAACTCAACATGCACAGATGGTAGTGGACCTTTTAAAAAATCTAGAAAATGCCAAGTGCCAAGGGCATGCAGATCTATATAGGAGGTTGGAGGCAGATATTCGATATGGGGGGAAGGGCAAAAAGGATAATTTTTAAAAAAATTAAAGCTTCTGAAATGCTGTTCATTAGGTTTCAGTGCCTCCCCCCCCCCCCCCCCCCCAATTTGGTGAAATGGTGGGCACTCTGGTTCTTCCTGTGACACGTATGGATTACAAGCTCTCATGTATAAATAATTTTCCATCAAATGATTTGCCACTACGGCTTCATCTTACTTTTCTTTGCTCTTTGACTGCCTTCTTCCTGGCTCTCTTTTCATCTGTGCTTTCATCTTTAGGCCTGTATGTACATGCGACATCTCCTTTATTTGCATGATCCATCTCTTTTTCTAATTGTTTTTTAGTCAAACCTTTTTGAGGTAAGATGCCTAGAGGAATACCAGTCTTCTTTGAAAATTTAATGTCTTTTTCCTAGAAAACAAAATAAAAGGATTTTGTAAAAAAGAAAATTCTATCATTGTTTAATGGGTTGCTTAATTATTGATTTCACACTAGTAATAAAACTTCTCCAGATAAAAAAATCAATATAACCGATTGTAAAATGACAACACTTACCTTTTTTGTAGGTTCTTCTATGGTTTTTGGATGGTTGTATAATGTAGAATATGTGGCTATAAAAGAAATAAAAATCCAATTACTAAAGAAATAACTGTTAAACCTTCTTTACTCTTCTTTTTCTCTTGACAAATGCTTGAAATAAGAAATTGGGAATTCTCAAATACTTTTATATTGCAAGGGTGAAAGTTGTGAAAATTGAAAATCCATTTAGACCACATGAAAAAACAATCAAAATGAAGACTGCAAATCCTGTAATTGGGCATAATCCTGAAAACTTTCAACCATGACATTGCCAACCTGACCCGTGGACCAATGACTCAAGCACACTAAATAAGCCATTACTTGCATATATACCACAAGGCAAAATATAACTGTGTTCTTACATAAAATTGTCTCACAGTCCCATTTTTCATCTGGCTTCTCCATAACCATTTTAACTAAATCATCGTCACCATCATCTTCTTCTGAGTCTGTATCAATCTCAACATTATCCTTCCCCTTTTCGATAACATCTTTTAATTTTCTAGAAAGAAAGTTATTCAGAAAAAAAGGTTAACTTTACATACAGATGTCCTAAACATTTTTTTAATTGTCTTACCCAGAAACATGCGTATTCAAAATACTGAAATAAACAACGAATAAAAATAAGATGAACATGCGATAATCAAATCAATAACACTCATACTGGGTGCATCACTCACACTTGTGCCTGTTGCTTTTCAAATTCGTCCAATATATCATTCAGGACTTCACTTCCCTGTTGCAACCTGCCCTCAATATCTTCATTGTCCAATGCCCCTATTTCATCATCACCATATGCTGTGTACAACTGAAACAAAGAAAAAATGCATATTAACAGATGATACACATTCAACCCACTGACGGACTACTGCTTAAAAAATTGGTATAAAAAGCAATAATTTAGGTGAAGAATCAAAGTTATCTTTATTGGTAAAAGATCAACAACACATCCTAGCTCTTCACACATCTCAAGTCTCAAGTAGCCAATTTCATATGAAACAAAAGTCAAATTGTGTGTGCCATCAGAAACAAGCAGCTTTCAAATTTATGATTATTTTTCTGCCTTGTCTGTTCTCATACTCATATTCAACTGCAAACACTCCGTGACAGGTGTTCAGTGGACAAGCTAGTCACACAGTCTGTCCAGAGCCAAATATTGTATAAATCAGCCAAAATTCCCGAACTGTTTAGATTAGATAGAGGATAAAAACTAAGTAATTTGGCCATCTATTTTGCATCTGATTGGTTAGTCAACACTGACTGTAATCACCTTGCACACTGGTTGATAATGCTACTAATTGGTCCCTTGTGACAAAAATCTTGCCTACACATATACCTTAAGACTGCTCTAAGAGTCATATGCTAAAATCATAAACTTGCGGGTAAAGAAACCCAAATAATCTACACTTCTAATGAAACAGGACAATATCTTTAATACCTGCTCAAATCTATCATCCAGCAAAGTCAGTCCTTCATTCCTCCTTATAACTGATGATGTCATAGAGTAATTTGTGAAATGAGATTTGGTTTCAAAATTTTCTAAACTTCCAACATCTGACAACTGCTCATCTGAGCCTATGTCACTACCAGAATATTCTTCTTCATCATCATCATCACCTTTCCAATATCTGTAACGAAGTGAAATGTGAATAGCTTTAACTTTTGTCTTCCATGCTTCAATCAGTATATAACATATCAACAGCTGAAAAATAAGGAAAGAGTAAAAACTTGACAGATCTTTAAATTTGTATTGGTTATTTTCAAAATCAATTTGAAAGCACTTTCTTTCTTAAGCCTAAAAGAATGTTTGACATTAATTGGAAATTAAGACTGTGCAGAAAAATTTACCATTACTTTCACTTCTTTGGTCTAAGTCATGGAAACCAAACCTACTGACAAAGGTTGTGATGAAAAAAAAAAAAAAGGAGCAAAACCCACTCACATGTCATCACTATCTGTTGCAGTATTGGCCTGTGTTACAAAGTCATCTTCAAGTATGTTGTCTGGGTTGTCAAAATCATAATCATCATCCAATGCTGCCAATATATCTGGATCCAAGTCTGGTCTGGGACCTGTGTTAATTTAGAAAAACTTTCAAATAAGTCAAATGCTTATTGTTTAATTTTTCCCAATCCAAAACTGATCATCTGCAGCTCTATCTTATTTCAAGGAAAGGGCTCCCCCCCCCCCCCCCCCAACTTTGGTCTCACTTCTGTACTTTGAAGAGTGTATAAAAATTATAGGTGGATAAATCACATTTGCAATTGTTTCAAAAGACCAATGGAGATATTCATGTAAAGCAAACCAACTGGTTATTTCATACCTATCACAGTTTCAGCTTTATTCAACATTCCAGTATCAGTTTCAACTTCAGAAGCAAACACAGATGAAGGAAGCTGGATTTTAACCTGTAAATGAAGTCAAGTTAAAGCAATAATAACTCTTCGTTTCGGCCAAAAAATGAATTTTCCTGGAGTAAACAACAATTTTCCCATACTTACCAATGGTTAATGAATCCATTTTTACATTCAAAGTCAGTCCCTGGTTTTTTTCTAAAAAGTTTGGTTTTTTGTTAAAATCTCTTAAGAGATTTTAACAGAGTATAGACATCAATGGAGGTCACGTGGTCTAAAGACAAGTTCAAATATCAGAATAAAAGCTATAACTGCTGTTTTCTTGGTAAAACAGAATATATTATATTTCTATGAGTTATTCACAAGGTTTTTATTGTGAAATAAAGGTCTCATACGAAGAGTTATTATCCCTTTAAGTAGCACAATCAACATTTTATCACATAACCGCCATGATTGTATAAAAGAAGGGTCAAAGCCATGAAAATATTATTCAAGTATTAGTCAATAATTTTTAGTGACTCTGACGTCATATCTTGAACTCAATTGTATTTTACAATATACCTTTCTGTCATTTTCTTCGCCCTCATTAGCTTCTGTGCCATGGTAGTTTTGTTCAAAATCATCATCCATGCTGAGGTAAGGATTATATGGGCCCACAGCCTCCAATTCATATGCTTCATTTGCTTCCTTGAGATGTTGCATGTAATCATACCCATCATCAAAGAAAATTCCATATTTTTGTTGTTCCTCTTGTTTGTGCTGTGGAATAATATAAAAAAATTGGAAGTCTTTAATAACTCAAAATTCTCATATAGCTCAATATCTAAGATTATTAAAATTAAATGCTGATATCTTCATTATCATTGAGAAAACTTAAAAAAAAACTTCAACAAAGAATGAAAATTGATATACAGTAGATGTCACAACATCAACATAACAATGTTTGGATAGAATCAAAACAAATCACATCAAGTCACGTTGCTACTTAAACTATTGATCTTTACATCAACTATCAATATTTATCATAATTTATCTACCTTTTCATTAGCAGGCATCAACACCCTTTCTGGAGCATCTTCATCAGCTTGTAGGGGATCTTTTTGACTTCTGTGAACCAGATGAAAGGTCACAGCATTCTTCTTATCAATAAAAGGCTTTTTCTTCTTACCAGGCTAAAAAACAAGTAGAAGGTTTGATTCTACTTACGTAGTATTTGTGTGATAATTTGTTTACACTGTGTAAATAAATCAAGCCAAAACCCCTTTCTTCTATCTAAAATTCTGCATAAAATAACTTCAGTGAGACCAAAGAAATGACAAAACACATGTTTTCTTCAGATTGAATGTTCCCTGTGTTCACATGTGTCCAGTGTTGTTTTCTATAATGTATTTCACTGTGTTGAGCTGTATTGCACATTTTACTTTTTAGAATTTAGGTATCCAAAAAGCCATTATAGATTAATTGGAAAAATGTATAATTTCCTTTTTTTGTATGGCAGCAGGAAACCTGTATAATTTAGAGATGACAGAAATGGCCATTTACAATCTTGTTACCATGCATGTCCAAGTGTCACTCAACTATTGCTACTATACAAGTACTGGTACAAATGTACCCAGTACTGTACTACTACGTAGTACTAGTACACGACTCACGAGTAGTAATTTGATGAAGACTTTGAGATGTAGTGAAAATCTGATCTCAGATGTATCGTACTTTTAACATGAAGTCGTTGTCTGAAAAACAGTGGGATATCAGTAATAAAAAAATGAAACAAACAACTTACCATTATGTTCTCACTTTACACGTGCTAAATTTCTTTGGAACAGCAACAATCCTAACTTTGACCTTCACCTTCTAATAAACTCGTCATTTATTTACCGTTTACGTTAAGCAATTAACTTAGTGCATGCATTGTTTATATTGTTAATTATTTCATATTAAAAACAGCACAGTTTAGTTTAAATCTAAATAGTCGCATAACTTGATACAGAATAAAAAGCATTTTAAAATTGGTGTATCTATATATACGCAACTAAACTCACATAAGCTATAACTTAACTCTGTAGGATCTTTGCCACGGTTTGTCTGTCCCTAAGTGGTAAGCCAATGAGTTGAATTAACACTATGGACGGGGACCCTAACAGTCCTTTGATAACTCCAAAAGTTCAAATAACAAGAGACGACGGGAAGAACGTAAACAACACATTATGGAACAGGTAAAAATTGGTTTTTATAACAATATTCTTTACCTAGAAATGGGTTAAGTAATCGTTTGACAATGTTAGTGATGTTACAGAAAGTTACTGTAATATACAAATTACATACAAAATTACAAGCATTTACTGGTATGCTAGCTGTTACTTGTTAGTATAAAACTGATGACATCTCACAAGTCAACTTATGACTCACGACATCTCGCCCAAGAAACTCGTTGAACCAGGCCACCATATTTTTTCTATTCAAACTATAAACTTTTTTTTACTACTTTACACAATACACTTATGTACTATAAATCAAAACAGATGAATGCACAGTAGCCAAGGGAAGAAAGGTAAGTTGGAATCAATTAAGAAGGGATAAAATGCACATAAAGTGGTAAATTCTTTGGGCAAGGACATTTACTTTAAAAAAAGGGGTTGATGATTAGAAAAAAATGAATTAAAGGGATAATAACTCTTCATATGAGATCTACCAGTATATTTCACAATAAAAACATTGTAAACAACTCTTAGAATGATAGATACATAATATATTCTGTTTTACCACAAAAATGGCAGTTATAACTATTATTCTGATATCTGAGCTTGTCATTGGACCACATGACCTCTATAGATGGCTATACTCTGTAGTAACCTCTTAAGAGATTATTACAAAAAAAGCAAACTTTTTAGAAAAAAAAAAAAAACAGGGACCAACTTTGAATATAGAAATGGATTCATTAACCATTGGTAAGTATGGGAAAATTGTTGTTTACTTCAGGAAAATTCATTTGCTGGCCAAAAACGAACAGTTATTATCCCTTTAAGGGGCACAAAGTCCTCCTAAACAAAGAGCATACACTGTATGTCGTGAAGTCTCTCAGAGCATCATCCTTCTCAGATTGTCTTAAATATAAATTCTAGTTTGAAGTTATCATAATGGACCATATCAATTTTTTACCTTGACTGTAATGTGTGGTAATAATCAGCCCATTCATCAATATTAGTAAAATTGGAAAAAATTGGCTTGCACAGGCATAATTGTTTGTGACATATGGGTCCTGTATAGTAATGCAAAATTATAGTTAATGGATTTAGTGCAAATTATAATAATGCATTGCCATTTAATGACAGGGCATGCTAAACACCAGTGATATCAATATTTGGTTGATAACCCCTGCTTCTCTGGTTATCTCCTGAAATTATAAAAACACACAAAAAATGATTGCAAATATTGCAAATGACTATTATCATTTTAATCACTTTAGGTTGCAAAAACAGATGTTCCCTTTTGAGTTAATTTTTTTTGTATGTCTGTGTGGTGTGTGTGTGTGTGTCAAAAGGGGCTTCCTTTTTTATGAGAATATTTTAAGCTAAATATCAAATGTATTATCGAGAGAAGAACATACACTTTCTGTTAAGATTCCTACTGCCTGTGAATGAAATATTAATGCGTTTTATACCATAATGAAAAAATAATTAAGCTGAGATATGTTTGGTGGCATAAGGGTATATCACTATCAAATCAACATGGCATGATATATAGAAATGCTGGATTCATTTTATTTTTAAATAGATTGACAGGTGTATTGAGCTTGTTAAAGGATACCTTTCCCTGAAAAAGAAAGATTCAAAATAATTAGTTCTTTATCAAATTGTACTTATTTTCTTTTGGAGTTATGCAATAAATAAAGATTCAGAATATATGTAGTAGTTTGTGTTATATCCATCTTTCTTTCTTTTATGTTACAAATGATAATATTTAATGACCCTGGCTCTTGGCGAACTCATATTGATAACAGTATGAATTTTGCCTAAGGTAAGATCACGCAGTTTATGACAGAGAGAGATTTATTTGGATTTTCACAACCAAATATCTCTTTTCATTCCTGGTTAGTTTGCTGTAAAGTGTGAGAAATTTCATAATGACTCACTCTTTGTTGATTTCCAGGTATGCCATTTTAATAGTAAGAGAACTGCATTTCATCAAACTCATCGTTGTAGTCAAAAATATGATTATTCTTTGTTACTTTTTCAGACGGGAGAAGTACATATGGGTTTTAACCTTGTTCACAGGCTGTTCCGTGTTGTATACTGCCAGGACTGTGATGCCCCTATGTGTGGTTGCTATTTCAAAAGAACTCAAATGGGACAAAACACAATCAGTAGGTTTTTATGTACATGATTAACTTGTCAGGCTAGCTACATTTATTTCGTCTAAAATCCATATGCTTTACTTATCAGGTCAGTTGGAATGAAAAAAATGAAGGGCAGCTGTATTAACATGGCTTTATCTAGTACTGAACATGTTGGATAACCCAATAAAGGGGGAAGATTTGTAAGTTGATCATAATTTGACTCAAAATATGGATGTTCTAGAATATTTTAGAAAAAAGTGTGGAAGTATTGGTTGAACAACAAATCCAGTATAGCTGTTGAATCAGCTGACCATACAACCTTCATTTGAGTGAATTATCCGATTGAGGAAATTCATTAATTCATGAAGAATTATACAACCTGAAAAAGTCAGGCAAAACATCCTGTATTTTATTATTAAGGGATCTATTATGTGGTTAATGAGGAATAAACATTGCTGTGTAATGAGAGCCGATGACATTACAGCAGTAAACTGTTGTGTCGATTTCAAACAGATCTCCCTCACCTGAACAGCTATCAAGACCATTTTAAAGCCTATTTAATCACAATAATATATTCTACAATCTGGTGTCAGGAAATTTTCTTGAAAGGATTTTCAAAATTAATTTTCCTCACACTGTATCAGACTTGTACCATGAATAGGGCAACAGGTGGGCAGTAAGGGATAGAAGGCTTTCAAATATAAAATGATTGCATGGCAGCTGTAGGATGTCTGGGCATTTTGTTTTTGTCATTCATGCTTAAAATGTTTTCTGTTTTTAAAAATTTAAAAAGAATTTAAATTGTATATGTTGTTTACGTTCATATTTGACAGCTTACAATATTGTCTCCTTCCAGGGAATGGTGCTGTCCTGTTTCTTTTGGGGTTATACAATGACACAGGTACTTGGTGGTTACCTCAGTGACAGAATAGGGGGAGATATTGTTATCTCTTTTGCTGCATGTGGCTGGTCATTTATTACATTCATCACTCCTAAGTTAGCATATCTAAGTAGTGATAAAGCCACCACAGTCAATGTGATTGTACTGTCAAGAGTACTTCTTGGAGCATGCCAAGGTAAAGTATATTTCTTTATATTATAATTCATGATCCAGGCTCTTAAATGGCAGAAATAAAAGCAAGAGTGTAGATACAGTACCTCACTTTTGTTAAACTATCAAAAGGAAATTTACTGCTGAACAACTTCATTAATTTTTATTTATTTTTGAACATTGTAATATAGAGTTGTTATCCCTTTAACTACTTTTTAGGCCACAGGCTGTATTCGAGGTGCAGAGCTGAATACAAGCACTTTCAAGTCTGCACCTTAAATACAGTCTGTGGCCTTAAAAAGTAGTTAAAGGGATAACAACTCTTCATATGAGATCTAAATTTCACAATAAATACATTGTAAACAACTCATAGAAATACAATATATTCTATTTTATCACAAAAGCAGCCGTTATAGCAATTAATAAAAAAGCTGTGCTTGTTATCGGACCACATGACCTCCATAGATAGCTATACTCTGTAATAATCTCTTAAGAAATTATAATACAAAAAAAAAAAAAAAACTTCGGAAAAAAAAAACAGGAACTAACTTTGAATATAGAAATGGATTCATTAACCATTGATAGTTATGGGAAAATTGCCATTAACCTCAGGATAATTCATTTTGTGGCCAAAATGAACAGTTGTTATCTTTTTAATATTGCCATTAGCCTTGGAAAGGATTTGAATTCCATCATTTTTATCTTTGAAAAGTACCTGAATTCGATCACTTGTCAATTTGTCAAAAAATACTTCATAATTTAGTGTTTTTACTAGAATAAGGAATATTCACAGAAGGGGACATAATTTGATTCATATTTGGTTGTTTTCCATAATTTGTGTTTTATCATAAATTTGAAAAAATATGTTTATAATATAATAATATCCTTTTTGTATATACAATTTAAAATGACAGTAAATTGCCCTCATTTGTGTTAAAAAGGTCCTTGACAAGTATTTGAGTACAGCTGAAAAAAAAACTTGAATTTGTGCTTGAATTTGTACGTATGTTGCTGTACGAACCTTGCAATAGTTTTTATCAGCAATAATCATACAAGAAAATACCAGTATGACATTTTGTCTTCTGCTTGCTTAGACTTTTTCATGGAAGTACATAAGACTTTGAAAACTATTCAGGTTGCTTTCCACAGATATCATGTTTGGTTGCATGATTGCTTTGTAAGATAAGTAAATGGAGGCTCAGCTGTGTTGCCATTGGTAACTTTGCAGTAAATGATGTAAAGGAAATTGAAAATAACTATCTCAGTTACATAATGTATATAGATTAGAAATATAATTGCTTTCTTGTCTTTTTCATTCATTTTATTTTGTTATTTTCAGAAGGTAGTATCAGAGAATATTTTGCATTTTTTTTCTACAGGCATTCTTATTATATTTGAGTTAATTATTAGATTCATGACACAAAAATTTCAGGTTTCCACATGCCAAGTGTAACCAGCCTTTCAGCAGCACGGATTCCTGCTGAGGAAAGAAGTTTTCAGTATAGTTTCATTATAGCAGGGAAACATTTTGGGTGAGCAAGTGGGCCATATTAGCTCCCAGGAGGGTGGATGGGACCTTTTGCTGTTATTTGTTTTCCCTTTGTTTTTCATTTGATAAATGTAAACCTACAGCACTTGACATCCAACTGAGTGGAGGGTACTAGTAAGTGAAGTTGTGTCTGGTAGTTTGACTGTGTATAGAGTTAACCTGGACATGGTGATGAAGTGATGGCTCACACAATTCTTAAAATAACATTTACCGGTAGTTTAATTCTGCTGACAGTTCCCTTGTTCCCAGTTGGCCAACAAACTACTTGGATAATATTTTACCTTGTTCTAAAATGTGACTTCTGTTAACAAACGGCATACATGTACATATCTAGGCTACTTCTTCAAATAAATATATAATGATAGGTGCTGTTGAAACTTATCCGTGAAGCAGATTCTCTGACATCAACTACCATTTAGCTGAATTACTGCTTCCATTGAACTGTTTACTTTTTTTTCTTTGGACTGGTTAGCAAAAGAAAATACCAGGGTTGTTCATGCAGTATTAGATTTGACAATTGAATCAATGGATTGGACTCTGAAGATATTTTCACTTTTCTATGCAAATGAGATGAGTATTTATGGCCTCTGGAGGAGATAAGTAACCCCCGAAATGACAAGTTGTTTTTAAAAAGTCCAATCTTATAATCAAGTTGTCAGTCTGTACAAATAAGCACCTGCATAGCTTTTGTACAATGTTTTGTATGGTGGATGATGGGGCATTGTTAAATGCTATTTAGTTGCATTTACAGTATAAGCATCTGTTGCTTTTATATAAGTTTTCCTATCTTTCTCTTTATAACTGAGCACAAATTGACCATGCTTGTGTTTTTAGGGCAAAGGTATTTTTGAGATATGATTCAATTTGGAGTGATTTGCAAAATAAAACTGAGATGCATTAGGGGCATACCAATGAATATTGATGCTTTGTTTCTTTTCTATCTGTTTCAGTGTCGTATCTCTCTTTTTATCATATAATTCAGGTGATTCCCGTTAAAAAAATTTCACTTGAATTCAGGTGTGAAGATATATTTATTTTATGCACATTTCTGTCAATCATTTGGTTTTGGGATTATGCTTATTGTTCTTTTTTTTCTTTTTCTCTAGGGTTCCACTATCCAAGTGTAACTAGCATAGTTTCCAAAAAGATTTCTCAAAAAAATAGATCTTTAACTTACGCCTTTGTTGCTGCTGGGTCACATTGTGGGTAAGAAAAAAATTGTGTGTATTCATCATAAGTGACTTGATGTCATTTCAAACAATTTCAGGATATGTTTTATCTTTTTTTATGGGTGTGGGGTTGTTTGGGGGGCATAACTGGAGGGAAAGATGATTGGTTGCGATGAATATCTCACATGCATCATGTCTAAGTTCTAAAATATTTAGATACTTGGATAAAAGTACCTTACAATTTGTATTGATGAGACTTAATTTCACCAGAGTGAAATCTGGTTTTAAGACTCGTGTTAATTTTTATGAAATGCAAAAATGTTTTTAACAAAAGCTTTTTAGAAACTATAGATTTGATAATGAACATATTGGTAAAGAATTATGTGTGCTTTTTTATAATTTAATTTCTAATATCCATCAACAACTGTTAAGTGCCCAAATTGGGCAAATGTTAATTTTTGAGACTAACAGCAACACCATATCATTAAAATATGAGAAGCAGTTATTCATAACCTTGTATGATGCAGGTGCAGAAAAAACAGTAGTTCAGTCCATGGTACTATATATTTAGTTCCATGTCTGTTTGTAAATGTATAAATTTTCTCCCTATTTTAGCACCCTGCTATGTGGAAGTATAGGCTCATTATTATTGGAATATTATGGATGGGAGAGTACATTTTATGTGATAGGTAAGTGTTTAATTTACAAAATGATTACAGAATTCACTTGACTGATACATTTTCATGACTTGCATATATTTTTGCTATTTAAGTCAGCATCAGGTTGTAAAAAATGTTTTACCTCATGTTGCAGTTGTTGTATAATACTTTTGTTAAGGATTCTGTAAGTGCGCAGAAATGGTTAACACAAGCTTTGTTTGCATGCATATTTTATTCTGTTCTTATTCATTTATTTATCCCTTTTCAGGAGTTGGAGGCTTCCTATGGATGCTATTTCTTCGATATTATCTTCTGGGTGGCAATAAACCCAAAAATCAAGTAGTTTCTTTAAAAAACAATATGGTACCAGATTCTTTTGTGCCTCAAAAGGAACATATACCAGTACCATGGATGTCACTGCTCTCAAGAGTTCCATTTTGGTAAGTAGTTGTCAATGTAAAATTAAATATAAATCCAGTCAAGTCCATGTGATATTCTTATGTGTAACTCTTGGTGTGCATGTGAATGTTAATATTGGTTGTGTCTTACATAAGCCTGTAAAAGACCATTTGCTTAATAATATTACTGGCAATGTTTTGAGGAATGTAGGATGGTGTGTTAATTCATCAGTATTTATTAAAAGGTTTTTGATTAAATGAATGATAACTTAATTAGGAAGGAATTTATCATTAAATCCCCTAATTAATTTCAAAACATTTAAATTTAAATACCTGAAGAAAGATTTTATTTATATGGAATTATATAAGACAGATATGTTTGTTTTTGTTTTAGGGCTTTAGTCGTTGCTCATTTTTGTGAGAACTATGCATTCTTCATTTTGTTGTCATGGCTACCGTCATATTTTCATGAAAACTTTCCCCAAGCCAAGGTATGAATTACACACATTGTTTTAATGTATGTTTATTCATTGTTTATATATCTTATGTAATAATCATTTTAGGAGGTCATACCAGTATCTTATTCAAATATATTTTAGAACTTATTTTCCAAACTGTAAAAAAAATTATTTATGAAATAAATAACATAAGCAGTGAAATACCAGGGGATACATATATTTATGTATGTATATAATAAAATAATGAAATAGAATTATGACTTCATACATTAGGTACTTTTTTACCAAAAGGCTCATCAGAGGTATATCTACACACACATACACACACACACACACACACACACACACACACACTGACCCTTCAGTTAAACAGCTTTTGGGTAAAATATACTTATTTGACTGAAAATAATTTTATAATTTTACTAAATTTCTGTTTTTATTCAAGGGCTGGGTATTCAATGTCTTGCCATGGCTGCTAACCATTTTTTCTGCTGTATCTAGTGGTTGGATAGCAGACAATCTAATTTCAAAGGGTAAGCCCATGGTGCATGGGACATTTATGTTCTAGTAATTGTTAAGGATGAATATATTTGCATGAGCACAGCTATTGTGAGATATTTACGTCCAAACCCTGAGGGGAGCTCTTTATACTTTTAAATTGAACATTTCCAGCTTGCTTATAACTGTGGAGCACTAATGAGGTTACAATTAAAACAAAAAATTAAACAGTTTATAGTAGACATCAAAATATTAGTAAAGATTTCAAAACATTAATTTCTTGTTTTTTTCCAGGTTACACAGTAACAGCTGTTCGCAAAGTTATGCAGAGTTTGTGTTTTCTGGGTACAGCACTTTTCCTGTTTCTTCTGTCCTTCATGCACACATTCCACACTTCACTGTTCTGTGTGGCAGTGGGAGTCATGTGTTGTGGCTTTCATAACAGTGGTGTCCTAGTCAACGTACAGGATATAGCTCCACAATTTGCAGGATCTGTATTTGGTAAGTTGACCTTCTAGCGAGTGAAGAGTTTACTTTGTATTTTCACGTAGCAAAATTTTCAAAAATGGCTTTTATGTGAACTTCTTGAGAGACGTTAGTCATTTGCAGTCTAATTTAAACGCCTGCTCTCATGCAGTATTGGAATAAAAAAGTGGTCAGGTGCTGTTCTAGTAAATTATGTGTCTTAGATAGGTGAAGTACAACCTGAGAATACCAAAATTGGAGAAGTGACCAACTGCCAAAAATTAATTGTTCTGATTTTATGTTGATGTGATTTTTGTTCCCATGGATCTCTTATTAATTGACACAGTGCAAAAAATTACTGCTTCTCTTTCCAGGATTAATGAATATGGCAGGTGCAATTCCAGGTAAACAGTGAAGATCAGTTTAAAAATATCTTTATTTAAAAATGATATGTGTGTGTGTGTGTATGTGTGTAGAGAGAGAGAATTTTACAAAGATAGCAGATGGTTTTCACGATAGACAACTGCTATGATTGCATCACCCCTTATTTTTAGTTCATGCAGTAGCAGGTTTTCTTAAAACTGAGCATGTAATGAAGTGTTTTTTATCAGAGCATCTTTTTATTGTGAACAGTGACAAAATGCTGACCTGTAGAGTTGATTGCTTCATAAGTGATCATTTGTCTTTTTTCCTTCTTTTTCAGGTTTTATAGGTGTATATGTAGCTGGGCACATGTTGGAAGTGACCAAAAGTTGGACAGCAGTATTTAATCAAACTTCAATGGTATGCATATTTGGATGGGCTGTCTACGTCATCTTTGGAACAGGAAAAAAAATAATATGAAGGCAGGTCATCACCACATTGTCCATAAGTGCCATTTCACATAGGGTTTAAGCCAACAATGTCACAATCTGGGCATTTTATTGGTAGGAGGGAATATTCTACTTTATGCCATTACATGCACATGGGATAAGTTGCTTTAGGTTCTTGTTTGCTTGATTTCATGAAATTCAATTTATTTTTTAAGAACTGTTTTTGCTTCTGTCTTCTTCTATTAATTTCATCATGTATTTTGTTTCGCAATCCATGAAATCCTGTTATACAGTGCATCAGAAGTAATATTTTTTATTTAATTTTTAATATGATTATGATCTCAGGTAAAAGAAATACCCCCCCCCCCCTCCTCACTGAAAGAAGTTTGTTACATGTCATTGAAAGAATTAATTTGGACCAAAGACCCTCATAAATGGAAGTTACAGATTTTATCATTATAATTGCATGAATATATATATATATATATATAGTAACATTTTCCTGTGTCTTTGTGTGTAACAACTGTAGTATTCCAAGCTAAATTTTTATCAATATAATAGATATGAACCTGTTAAACAGAAAACGCCCCATCTTTGGTTTAAAACCAGCATGTTTGTGTAATCAGGCACAGTTCATTCACAATTGTACTTGAGCAGTGATAAAAATGTATATACATATCCATTCTGCATGTAAGGGCTGTGATATATTGAAAGAGGGTCCCAAATCAAGAATTTGAAGACCAGATAAGGCAGCATTTATGCCAGATAGATGACTTCTGTAAGAAACATAGACAATTTAGTAGCGTTTTTTTTTTTTTTTTTTTTTTTTGTCTGGCCATATTCTGATCAACCATCTGCTTTTATTTATTAATTTTTTTGGGGTAATTGCTTGATAGGAAAGTATATTTATTACAGTATAGAAATTATGTTGTGTTAAACAGAGTTGATATTGGCATTATTTTCATGTTGTAAATATTTTCTTTATTTTGAGTGACGAATGGAGGGATGGACCTTTTGCAATTGCACAAATGTAACCTAGCCAATTATTTATTATGTTTCACATTAAGTTTATTTGTATATTTTTAAAGTTAAACTGTGAACATGGGGCATTTTAATCTCCCAACAGTCTAATTCATTATGGGGTAATTATATTCACTTATTGACATTAAACAAATTCATTTGTAGCAAGCATTTCCATTGGCCTTATTATATGCACATTCCAAAGTTAAGATTTATCTTTTTTTGGGAGGTTAAATATATTCATAGCTTTACATCAAGCACCATTCTTGAAAAGGGGCATTTATATGTATAGACTTAGAAGTTAGATGTTAATTATGCTATAATATTTTGTGACTAGACTTTTGTGATGCTTAGAATAAAAGTAGAATTTTGGTGATTTTGCCTCAAAATACATCCCTTTTGGATTTTGCACTACAGTGGTTTACATTATCAATAAATCTTGTGTAGTGCAGAATCGTCCATAATGATCTGCTTAATATGCCTTGCATAAAGATTAATTTGTTTTGTTTAGAGGAATAAAGTAAAAACAATTGTGGTTGTACATTATTTAAACATTTCAGTTAGGTGGTTTATATTTATATATATAATTTTTAATATATTTTGAAACGGCTGGTTTTGTGGTGCATTTCATTGAAAATTATATTAAGGTGTAAACTGCATAAAGTTACGAGGTGGTCGTTTTCTCAAATTTGTTCACAGATCCACCAGATGTCAAAACCAGAGTTTTAGTTCAATTTCTATATGTGTAACCTGTATTGGCTATTTTATGAAAAAATACTTGCAGTTTCACTGATTATAAATGTTTTCAATGATTGCTCTGTAAAAATGCTGGCCATTGTTTCTTATAGAAACTATGTAAAAATAAATATATTAAATAAAGATATGGTTTTTATTTTCATGAAAGAAATGGAACTAAAAATGAATCATTCAGTTTCACGTTAAGTCCAATTGCCAGTCATTCAATACCTTTTCACCACATCTCAGTTTTTGTTCTTTCACAAAAAATGTAACATGTCATAAGTCCTGATATGGACAAGCCTTAACCTGGCTTCATATCTCTCTACATTAATATATTACTGATGCCATTTATGACTACCTCTAAAGTATGTTCTCCCACTTGAAGAAAAACTCCATGATCACTTAATTTTACTACCTCCGGACATAGGGCTGAACTGAGAGATTAACCCGTGCATACCTGGAGATCATTAGCAAACACTATTTTGGAGTGAGCAGATGTGTAAAAAGTTTTTCTCTCTGAATTATCAAGCAGTCATAGAAAACAACTTTAGACAGATAAGCAGCCCAAAAAAATCGAAAACAACTCTGTGCTATGCAGGCAATTGGGAGGAGGAGATAATTATTGAGCACTCAGCATTCAAAGCTATTCTGTCACATTGACTGTCCAGTTATCAGTCACTACCCTTGTCAGTCCAGCCCCATAATAATCTATCACATAGTGGGAGCCATCTGATGGGCCCACCACCTGGGCAGCTATAAGGATGATGTCTATTAACTGTCCTATAAACATGAAGCCCAATGTGCAGAACTTGAGTAAACCTGGAAAGCCAAGAGAATCTTTGCTTTTAGTGATTTGTTAACCAAATATTGAACAGGAAATGGATATTGACGAAAGATGGGATACACATTTTGAGATTTAGTGAATATTTCAGTGCGTAAAGGAAGTGTCATAACAGCCTCCATACTTTTGTTAAATTACAACAGGCTGCAATCATATATTGTTTGCAGTATACTGCATGCATGATACTAGTGGTGCCTCCATAACTAAATGTTCAACTTCTCAAAAATACAAATTTACCTATGGCTGGATATCCAAGATAGAATCTATCAATCCCAAACATCCCAAGAAATATTGATAGAAGCAAAGAGACTTCAAAGGAATATCCGTTCCTATAAAAATCCAAAGCAAAAAGCATTACATCATTCTTTTTTAATGAAGAACACCGATTTGAACTTAAATTCCATTATAAATATTATTTAATTAGTATTTTGAAAATCTTGAAAGGTCAATGACAAAAAAGAAAATTAATCACAAAAATAATAATATCAAATGAAAAATTAAAATTAATAACAAAGACTGCCCTTCCAACTAGAAGAGCACACATACTTACGTCCACTTACAAGGCACCTTCATTTTGAAGCCCACAGTAGAACCATTGTGTCTCATCACAGCATTGCTTGTACATGTCTCATCTATACAACCTTCACATTCAATATCTGGTGCTGGCATGCAACTGACTAGAATATAAAATGTAGAACAATTTAGCAATAACAATAACTTCTGAGCCATTGGACTAGTGAAACTGAACAAATATAAATATTCTGGACCCATGAACCATTTTACCATTATATCAAATAAAGCAATACTTCACTACTCTTACCATCTATTAACTGGTTTTCTTTGGTACAGCCTCTTGCTTGTTGGGTGTCTGGATCTATCTCAGGCTCTTTGCATTTATATCTGTGTTTCATCAAAGAAAAATGTACTATTTTTATGTATTGAAATATGAATGTATTGATATCATATGTATAAATGCCAGACTCCTAGTACTAATAAAGCTAACATGTATTAATGAATTGCACATTTGCCTCTGACCCATAAAGGAAGATTAAATAATCTCTCTCGTGTATGTTTTGACTTATATCAGTCATTTTTTGTGACTTTTTTCTTTCTAAAACTTTACCATACACTCATATACACTTTATACACTTATTAGCACAAGGATCAGACTAACAGGAGGATGTTTCCCCAAGACTTGTGTTCCAATAGCACAACGGTGCATATTTCATACATGCAGATAAGAGTGCTAGAGTGGGATTACGCAGACTATCAAGCCTCCTGTTAAATAATTACTCCAGGTATATCCTAGTTTGAGCCTCAGGTAAAACAAATTGTAAATTAATTTATTCTGGGTGTATTAGATTTATAATACATAAAGGATACTGTCCTTTCAGAAGATCTGAGCAGTGCTTTGTACATAAAGAACCAGGTAGTGCTAGAGTAACAAGCACATACCACCATAATACAGCCGAATGTGTATTCATAGTGTGAATGTGATAGTCAAGAGTACATCCTCTCTTCTGAGTTGTCTTAACTCCAAAGTGGGCACAAATTAAGCATAAATCAAGTACATCACATGGGTGCCTGCAAGATTTTAAATCGCAATTTATCGTCAGATCTACATTCTGAATAGAAACATCACAATCTGACGGTAGATCTAGCTCAAAACCAACTCCAATGCAGCGCAGCCTATTTTCAGAGGGTAAAAATCTTTCTTCCTCGAGCCCTAGACTTCGTCCGTCTTTTCCCTAGACCGTTGCACAGCAAAATTTTCTTCCTCCGCATACATAAAAAAAGCAAGATATCACACAACAAGAATAAACAACATCACTTCTGTTGTATTTGTGGACGTCAATCGTTATTCTGTTAAATGTGACTCCAACAATGCAACTACAACTTAGGTAAAACTCCAAGCGGATGCTGTGGAGCGATTTACCGGAAGTTCGACCATTAAAGTAGTCCAGATTGCTGCAGGTACGAGGACACTCGGAAAACTTTTTTAATTTCGAAGTTAAGCGGTGGTCAGACAGCCAGGCCGTTGAGCCAGAGAGGAACAGGTATGTAAGAAAAGAACGTTAAATTCATAACTGCAGGTGTGATCCACAAATTAACTAATGGTTTATTTTAGTACGAAATATGTGGCACTCTTGACCAAACTTTGGTGACAATGTATGGGAATGACTGTTTTAACCCCGCCCAACTGGAGACCACATAGACCTGTAGGTGAAGTTTCAGATCAAATCTTTTAATTTTTTTAAATTAATGCGTGTTATGCATGTGCAAAGTAATTGAAGAGCTTTGACTGCTGACTGAATCTTTCTTCCGTGTAAGGGCAGTAACCTGTTGCATGCTGTTGAATTATTTATTTTCTCAATTTATCGCCATTTCGTTTTTAACTGTAGTGTATTGTTTTGAAATCATGCCAGATTCTAAGCCCTGTAAATCACACTAATTTTTGGAAAATTATGAGATTAAGTAACTGTCATAGCATGTCTTAGATTAAATTACTTGAGTAAAGAAATCATTTGCAGATACTACATATATTTCCTCAAATTAAATATAGAATACACACCAGGGTATGCATATTTGTGGTAAGCCAATAGGTATTAAAGTCAATGCCTATCCATCCATTTGGATAACTATTCATATATGTGATTAAACAGAGGAAAATTTGTTTTGATTTTGATAGTAATCTGACATTTCTACAGTTTTTTTTTTCGTGAAATCATAATAAATGAGTATCTGTTTAGTAAGTAACATCCTTACTACTAGTTGGATATTCACAAGACTTGGAACTGAGGTTATGAAGCTTTTTGCAATTAATTCTTAACAAGCAAAAAATTTAAAACTTCTAGTATTCATGTCTTCAGTGCATTCTAGATCTTAAGAAAAATGTTTGTTGTTTCATTGAGAAAATATACAGTTTGAAGCAAATTGCAGTTCTACTATGCTGGTCGCCCAAAAGAAAAAGCAAACTTGATCAGCAATGCAGATCACTTAAATCATTTTGAAAAGGCTTTGTTGATAAAGGTTGATTATAAATCCCTATCATCATGGATTAGCAGAGCAGTTGTGAATATATGTTATTGATATTTATCTCTGCTTAAAAAAGAAATAGAAAACTGTTGTGTTCTATATATAGATGGAAGTCTGCTTGCAGCAACCACAATTTCAATCAGAAAAAAATCATATAAAATGTGACTTTTGGTAAAATTCCAAAGCAATTTCCTATGATGCAACTTACAGAAAATTAATTTTTACCATTGTATCTTACTGACTTACCCAGAATTTTTCAAGGAGGGAGGAAAGGAGAAGTTATGTGTCCCCTGTCATCCTTAAAACTCTTGTGGCTATGTATTTTATAAGTCCATATTCTTAGTGGAGAAGCCCATTGTATTCCTGGTAGTAGACTGATAATATTTGGTGCAGGATTGCTTTGTAAGAATAAAGTTGAAACTGATTGCTAGCAAAATATGATTCTGGATGAGGAAACCTTCTCACTTGTGTAGATCAATTTCTAGGTAAGGTCAGATACGTGCAAACATTAACCCCAGATTGTAAACAAGTGGTATTTAGTTTTAGCCATAGCATAAACAGGAGTATAAATTGCAGATGTTTAAATTCCACAGTTGGCTCTTTGATGTGAAATAAATTGGTATATTTGACAGTGAGAAATTTACCTATTTAAACAGAGAAAGAAAGAAATTAAAGTTGTGAAAGAATTTAATCAGTTTGACATTAAACTTCTGATTAAGACCACACTGATTCAGTGAATTAAATTTATTGCTGTAGATTGATTTTCTGTTTTTTTTTCTTTGTTATATTATAGTAATGATATATTCATGGTGCTCTGTTACAGTTTAGCCTTAGAAGCAAAAATTCAATAGCTGAATTGTCCAACTCTCATATGGAGGATGTTGCATGACTATCGAGTTGTTCATCTTTGTGGTATTGCTGTAATTAGCTGCTGACAAATCTATGTTTCATGACTTTTCTTCAGAACCCTTGTACAGTATATTGGATATAGCATTATAAGCATTATTCAACTGTTTTCAGAGTTGCCATATCTGCTGACCTTGCCTAGACAATATATGAATGGGGTTATATACCAGGCTGTGTTAACCCAACAAGATGGCTCTCCAAGCAGGTATGTTTGGTTGGACTTGTTATCAAGTATTCGTCAAAAGTAATGGTCTTGAGAAACTGTTGTACCCTGCCTCATATTTAAACAATTTTTTACTAATATGTGTTTTAGCTAGTTAAATTATCATTAATAGCCAAATTTAAGTTTTGGTTCCAAACACTACTGCAGTTTCAATTGGCTTTTTTTTTCAGTTTGAACAATTCTAACAGCTAAAGATGTAAAAGTTTTAATTAGTATTAGGAATTGTGTTCAGGTGTATTTCTAATACTGTAGGAAGCAGTTATATAACAAACGTAGATTTATCCTAGTATCAGTTGATTAAAAAAATATTTGTCAATCTGAAGCATTTTGAGGGTCCTAAAAATTATTCCTGCTGGGGATTTTTCCTGCAGTTTTGATGTGTGTACTTCCATTTTAACGTAGAAAATAACAAAAATTTGTAAGCTGAAAGTGCGTGCATTAGATTTTCTTTTTCTTTCTCAGTAAGCATTATGTTGGAAATCTCTCAATGCCTCATTTTAAACAGGTTTCCATTATTCTGTCAATTTACACTTTGACAAGAACAATTCTAATAGTTTTTCCTTTTCTTGCAGACACTCAGCATGCTTTAGAGCTTTTGCTCCAGATTCAGGAGCAAATAAAAGACACCGGAGACCCTTCCCTAGAAGATGAGATAGCCTCTATCATTTGTATGCTAGACTCTCCAGTGTTCAGTCGTCTTCTCTCCATACAGACCTCTCTACAAGAGTTGAAACAAGTTCATGACACTCAGGGGTTGAGCGAAGAAGACTTTAACTTTTCTCCATCTGGAGACTTAGTTATCAGACCAGAGGTGGCAGAGAAGTAAGTTGGTCATGTGTTTATTATAATGGTAGCATATATACATAAAACTCGCCATTTTAACTTCAACCTGCAGTGCTAGTATGAATAATAGTTCTGAGAATATCACAGCAATATGCCCATGATACTAGTTTAAGTACCTTCTGACAGACAGTTGTTAAAAAGTGATTATGTTAAGAAAGTTGTCACTTCTATCATATTGTTAATGTATTTGAAAATTGGTTAATGGACTTGTTAAAAGAAGTCTATATTTTAGTTGAAAATTTCAGGCATTCTTAAAGAACGAAGGGTAACCTTACCTCCAAAGAAATATTGGTATCATTTTATAGTGATGAAATGTTTTTTGTTAGAGCTTTTTAAGTGACATAATATGGGATGATCTGCCAGTCTGCATTGCATTGGATACTCAACAAATCTCATGTATTGAGAAATTGATCCTGGGAATTCAGAGCAGCATGCAGACATAAATGGCTGTCAATCTTACAGATGCTCCAAGGAATATGCTCTATCACACATGCAGGGTCGGGCCTCTCACTCTGTATTTTTAATGTAAATGAAAATATAATGGCTGATTGATATAAATCCGATTTTTGTGCCACTTATTTCTTTTTAAGGTATGAGAATCAAGCGACTCTGCCACTGAACCGAAATGCTAGGCAAGAAGGTACTCCACCCCAAGAGCACCCAGCCCGACCGCTTACAGAAGAGGATTTCAGGGAGGCCATAGAAACTGCAGCACAAGGCAGACAGGTCATATATGTCCAGCTGACCAAAGAGGAGGGGAAGAGTCTTGGGTTCAGCGTGGTTGGCTTGAAAAGTGAAAATAGAGGAGAACTTGGGATTTTTGTTAAAGAGATCCAGCCAGGTGGAATAGCTGCTCAGTAAGTATAGGAATTGTTTAGTTTAGTTTTATTTGGAATGTTATGATGAGTGTATTTCATGTAGCAATATATACAGTAATATGTAAAATGGTAGATAATTCAGCAATTAAAAGATTCTTGTCCTGTGCATCATTGACTAGATATTTACAAATACTAAGTTCATCTTGCAATACACTAAGTGATCAGAATGAGATGTATTTCTATGTTTATTTTCAACCAGTTAATTATCATTATCCTTTCCTTGTTTTTCTGCTTTGAATTTTATAGCTATCACTTATACCTGTCTTGACTATTTTTAGTATTTTTAAAACCTCATAAACCATGGTCCACCTCAAGTGAACTTTTAATACTGTTTCCTCGACCTTGGCAATCATGTGTAAACATTAAGACTTAATTTATCTGAAAGGATGCTGATTAACATTCTAAAATTAATTTTCTGTATTTACACTAATCATAAAAAATCCCAAAGTGGCCATTTATTATATTGCTTTTAATTCTTGAGATATGTGGAGTCCTTATTTGAGTATAATGCCAGCAAATTGCTCCAGAGGGATTTTGTATTTACCTGAAATGTTTACTTATTTTGCTTTATCATGCCAATTTGTGTTCTAGTTGTTATTAAATTCATGGGTTACCAATCTCTTTAATTAGCTTTGCGTTGCACAATATGGGGCAAATTGCTTTGATTCTATGATTCCCAATTCCATTGTATGTAATACTGTTTTAAATATATGTGTTATGGTGTGTACGTAAAGCAATATTACTAGGCACAATTTTTGTTTCTTCAAAATAATTGGTTCATTCGTCCAATCTTTATTCAAACCTTCATGAGACGGTAAAAGTGTTATTTATCATGCTCAAGAGCAATTTTTTTCTAAACCTCTACCTTTTCCCCTTGTGCCACCCCTTCCCCCTAAACAAAATCATGGATCCACTAATGTCTCGGGGTAGATTCACATTGATGGCTCAATTATCAGAAGTGACATATAATTGTGAATGTTTACTTAATTGTAGCCCAGAAGTTTGCTTCTTTGGTAAAAAAAGAAAAAAAATGGAATGCTGAATTTTTGTGAGCTTGAAAATGTTCCTTCCAGGCATTGCATGGAATGACGTGTATAATTGAAGCAGAAGTGAATATCCACTTAAGCAAAATAAAATTTGTATGCATTGATGGTAATCTGTAAGAAAGAAGAAAAAGAAGTGAATTTGCTTGATTGTATATTTGAAGCAAAAGCAATATATAATTTATATACATTTAGCTTGATAGCAATCTATAATGAATATAAAAAAATTGAATGGGGATGGAATATTTATAGGGCTTAAAATGACAGGTTATTTCCTTAAGTGTTATGGTGTGTGGGGTAATGGTTTGTCTCATGTTCTAGTCTTTATATGCTTGTTTCATGTTACAGTCTATAGGTGTCAGCACGTATCATCTCTTAGTCTTCACTTGATCTGCTTTGTGTTTGAAGTTAAAAGAGAATTTTTAAAAAATATTTTTGTGATGGAGAAGTTCCTGGTTAAAGGATAATCAGTTTAAAGGTTTGGTATCCTCAGCACTTGTTTGTGTGAACTCTGTGTAGGCCTGGTCCTTTGCAGTGCAGCGCATGAAGGATGTTCCATGTTTTTATTGATTTTCAGGATATTATGTTGTTGGTGGGTTTTCTTTGCTTAATTCCCTTTACATTGGTTGTGTCAGTCCTCAGCTTGAGGGTATTGATTGCCTAGGTTGATTGTGTTTTCCCTGTGGTTGATGTTGCATTTCCATATTGATTGTGTTGTCTTGACATTAAATTGAAAGGTACTGAAATAAGATTTCTGGTATGAATCTGCAATTAGTTTAATGTACTGGGTGCTGGAAAGGTGGTCATATTACTGCTGGGTGCAGTTTCTTTTTGTATAATGGGAAGCAAGCATCATTTCTTCAGTGCTAAACAAAATGAATAAATAGCCTTCAACAAATTGTTTTGAAATGGACATAAGTGTCTTAGATGGAAAGCTGTAATTTGGATATAAGCCATGGTTGAATGTTAATTCCATGGATAAATTGTAATTGATAGTGTTTTAGGTAATTTGGGCTGTCATCATAGAAAGTGACAAAAGTAGTGTGGTAAAGCCCACATCCACATGGCAACCAACTTGGTGAATATCAATGGGACATGTTGCTTGGTTACCAAGTGCTTTTGTACAGCTTTTTTATTTGCTTTGTGTCAGCATCTTACTTTTATTTTTTGTTTGCTGGGAATGTATCACTTTGTGTAATAGTATTGATTTCCATTGTTTGTAAAAGTTAGTGATGATGGGTTAGGACACATATGATCAATTATAAAATGGAAAGAGAAAATATAATTTCGGGAATAGGGAAAGTTTCCTTTAGGGCAAGTTTCCTTTTGCCATTGCTATCCCATTCTTTGCTTTTAAAATTGGAAAAACTGAAGCTCAGACATTTTGTCCTGTGAAACCTCTGACAGCAGGACTATATATCAAAACGAGTCCTTTATCTGTTGAAGCAAAGTGCACCATAAGTCAAGTGATCATGTCAATGAATTGGGTATCCAGAATGAGTTACATAACAATACATGCTATGTTGACAATGTAATACTAAGTGAATTGACATACGTATCTCTGCAATCGATACTTATCTATTAACCTTACTCATCAATCAAGCTATCATTATAGACCTTTAATTGAGTCGATGCCACAACAGATACATCTATATGATATTGGATAAAAATATTTCTTATCGCAGTTGTGTTATATTTTTCTGGGAAGTCCGTAGCAACAAACTAGTATCAGCTCTGAAGCATGAACCGCAACTAATTGAAAAAAGAAACAGCTATTAGATGTGACCATTTTGAATTATTAATGAATCATCCCAGTTGTGCTATATTTAATTATAGGCAGCCCTGACATTAAACATTAAGTAGCATCTAGTTTAAGCAGTAGAATTAATTTACCCTGTGCATAGTCTGATTAGCGGGCAGCATTGAAATTGCCTACTAGGATGAATGTCATGCATGTGAATTCTCCAGATCCATTACTATTGTACAGAGTTTGCTTCTTAAACAAATTCCGGTCCATCTGCATCAATAACTTGCCTGTCCTATTTGCTGTGAAAACAAAATAACTGGGAAGAGTTAATAATACATTGATCAATATAGGTCTTTTTGACCTCATCTATTTTGCAAGATTTTGTCACCCTTGTTCGTCTATTCCAAATCTGACTTGGAACTAGCGTGTGAGTGGCCTCTGGCTGCTGGGCTCCTTTAGGAACTCCCAGGTCTTGGTCTTGCTTCCTCTGATATCCTTAAGGGCTGTCCCCTGGATATGGATTTGATAAGTTGACAAGGTAGATGAACTATTTACACATCAGACGTCATTTACATCTAGGCTCAATATCTTTCATCTACAACAGTCCAAGCATTATGGGAATTAAATGGTCTGCATTGAGACAGTTGCCACTGCGGCTGTGTTGCAGTGCATGATAAGGGCTCTGTAGTGTTTGGTGAAATTTCCAGGAAGATTCCTCTCAGTTTTTGTGACCATGTGACATTTTCTAAGGAGTCCTGATTCAGGAGACTAGACGGACTTCCTTGAAAATGAGCCAGAGAATGTAGTTTCATATGGATGAGTTATTGGTACAACTCTCTACAGGATGATAATTGCAGATTGGTTGATAGGTAGAAAAGCCAACCAGATCGGTTGCCAAGCATGTGGATGTAATGTAATATTTACCTGGAATTTCTAGAAATACCAGAGTCCAGGCATCAAATAAGTCAAGCTCAAAAGATATAAACTCCACTGCTTGATGGAAGGCAGGGATATTTGATTACAGTCAGTGCACATCTTGAGTGCTAAACCTTTCAACTTTACTGGGAATTAGAACACTGGCCAGCAGTCTATATTACTACATCAACTGTATAATATATTGGCCTGGTTTATTGAATGCTTTCTAAATATATGGGTGAAACATTCAGGTTGGATTGTAAAATGTTGAACAGAACTATAGAAGGAAGGTGTTGATTGCAGGTAGTAGGTAAGTACACAACCATGGAGGTTCTCCCTATTTGAGGTAGCTTTAACATCACCTTCCTCATGTTGTACTTTAAAGCATGGCTAATGCTTTGTATTGATTTTATATCTTTCATTGCTTTGAAATTCCCTATCATACCACTACAGCTGATGTGACTTAAATCTAAACAGCATTTTTTTTCGGCCATTACATTCTGGGTGTTGAAGCATACGGTCTTCTGGGTCAGCCTTGCCACATGTGTATTGCATTTTCACCTGAATGAAACACTGACAGACTGTAGATAATGCTACTATGATATGCTTTATTGTGTTTCCCTGAAATACTGGGTGTTTGGTTTCTGATAAATGGAACATTGGCATTATTTGTCTATTCAGCCATATTCCAGTCAGTGATGATGGGAAACATATAAATCAGAATGATTGCCTTGGATCCTGCACACAGGTAACTGTTGTGCAGGATGGAAAGGTGAAGCTGGCATGGGCTGTCCATTCATTTGATAATGTAGACCACAGCAATTGGGCCTCCTCCAAGTGATCATATAGAATGTTAATATCCCTTATGACTACAGGGTATTTATAATGAATATGGTAAGTCTCTGAAGTATTATTATGGTTAATTATTCCAAGAGAATATGTTTTATGCAATGATGTCTGGCACATACTATAAAAGCGGCATATTTCATAAGTGTGTAGTCTTGATGCTTGCACTTAAATGTCTGTTAAGCGTTGATCTATTGCTTGATGGAAGTGGGCCCACATTTAACTATATTATCTTCATATTAGCATTCTAAATACCGTTTATTCTCTCTGGAGTTTTGATGGCCTCATTGACAATGAGGCAATAAAGAATTTAGCCTTTAAATTTTCATCTTAAATACAGCATGTTGAGTTTCACTTGTTATATTTCTCTAACCAGGAAAACTTACTTTAGTAATTTTAAATTTACAGTATCAAAAGCTTTGTTTGAAAATGTAGATTTATTGCACAATAATGTTTTGCCATGTATATCACATACTCAGTGTCTAAAAGACAACCAGGATAAAAAGTGTCTGTTGTTTGCAGATTCTTGGCACTTTGTGTTATTATAAATCTGTGTGTCATTCGTTCAAATACTTGTGGCAGCCTAATTCTGAGAAGTACATTTGGTCAAAAAAGCCAAATTTATATCTCCCATTTCGCTTTCAGAATAAAAAACCTGACCTTGTATGCTGCTAAAGTTTTGTTATATTAAAAACATCAAATCTTTTTAAGTGTTGATTTATTCAATTTCTTACCAAGAAATTGTGGTAATTCAGTTTTAAAATGAAACCTTAATATAATTTGTATTATATCCCAATTTTTTCGTGATTTTTTCAGCATCATCATGACATATACTCCCCCCCCCCCACCCCCACTGGAGTCCCATATAAACAAATCCTTTCTGTACATTTCTTTTTCCAGAAAAGTCCTACTGGGACCTACAGAGTTGAATATTAGTCAATTATAAGTCAACTAATTCATTATAGGGAGGACTTTCTTTATTTATTTGAAGAAACTCATCAATATTTAATGGATATGTATGGCAGTAACATTTTGTTATACTGAGCTCTAATCATTCAACAAAAAGAACAGGAATAGACATACAGCAGTGAACCCTCTGTCCCAGATGATACTGTGTTTGTGACAAACAGGAACATTTAATTTCAGAAGACATAAATGTTAATTAAATTTGTGTCCAAGAATCAAAAGTGGAATCCTTTTAAAAAACTTTTTCAAGTCAATAATTCCTTAGTTGCATATAATACAGCTTTGCCCTGTTGAAATTCTTTAGTCATTCAACAATGTTACAAGGAAAAAAACATAAGCAAGTCCAGTTCAGAATTGTTTTTGAAATTTGTGTGACATAACAACAGCTGTTTCTTGTTTAATGAGTTGCACGTCTAGTTGATATAAAAGGCTCAATTAAGATGGAATTAACAGGTAAGAGCTAGGTGTCAAGACACTTTTATTGGAATCAATGAAAAAGGTGAAAGACCTAATTCTCTTAAAACACACGTTTTGACTTAATCAACTAATATTGGCAACAGTAATTATGGACAACTTGATCATTAATACCTCTGATCCTGCAGCTCCATCTGGAATTGTTCATTTATCATCTTGCTCTTATGCATGCCCTATAAGTGGATGCCCTGGCCTTTTCTGAATGGAACAGAACATGACAATATTTGCTTCCATGTACCAGAAACCCCCCATTTTTTTGTATTGGCTTTGGGGCTCGTCTCACTTGTGCTTGATGAGGAAAATAATTTAAAGATAAAATTCTATATTTTATATACAGATAAGGTATGTGGTACACTGTATTACTACCAAACCATATTTTCATTTTCAAATTTGCTGAGTGACTTTGTTGATAAGGCAGGTACATTTGAAAATCTGCATAATCATTTAATTTTTTACATAAGATTTTTTGGGTTATCTTTCGGTCTGTTTGCCCCCATAAGTTCGAATTTAAAACCATATATCTGTTGTATTTCAAAATTGCTGAGTGGCTTTAAAAAGACAGGTTCCTTTCAAAAATCAGTTTGATTATTTTTACAAAAGTTATTGTTAACTGGAATGTGCTGGTTTATATTAAAATTGACCACAGATAATGAATTATTTCTGTTAAGTGTCTGTATATTTTTTAGCTTTGCTGTCTAGTTAAATAAAAAACTTACATCAATTTTTTACCAGAGTTATAATGTCTTTAGAAATAATGAGCATTCCCCTGATGAAACTTTTGTATATTGTATATTGATTGTGCTCTGTTGTCCTTAAATCCACATTTTTTATGACCCTCTCTCATCAGAATAGGATTTTAAAAGTGCCTGAATGATCCTGATTTAAATCTGCCATTTTCTACGGAAAATATTTGAAGAGATGTACAGTATAGTCAATGTGGGTTAAAAAGTTGGCACATGTATAGATTTGTAAAAGGTATATAAATACATATATTGGCCTTGAAATTAATGCCTTACGAGCTTAGTCACTAGTGCACATACTGTTTATGTTGCCAGTTGCCATCATTCGTTCAATCATTTTTTAAAATAAGAGTTTGTTTTGATATGGTGAGTTATGTATTAATGACCCATAGAATGAAATGTAACAGTCTAATGAGGATGAAGTAAAACCTTTTCTTGACTGCATGTGTTTCAGTAGCATGAATCATAATTTCATTCTATGGCAATGCCCTTTCTGTTTTTTTTAAACCCATGGGCACAAAGTTGATTGTATGTTTGCATGATTGTACAGATTCATAATTATACAGAATTGTTGGAAAAAGGTCTCTTTTCTTTTTGCTTCATTTAATCCCATTGCTAAGATGTTGTCTGCAGGCTGCCGATGACTTGATCTTATTTCTTATCATTTAACACGTAGCAAGTTCTGCCTTTTAGCTAAAAGAAAAGAGTAAAATGTTTTTAAACTACAAATAATAGGTCATTTTTTCAGTAGTTTAGGAGCAAAAACAAACCTGTTGAAAGTGTTAAAGACCTCACACATTAAATTTCTTTGAAGAAACCATGTTATACTATGCACATAATGTAGCATTTTTGAAGGTGTTAGTTAAGATTCTTTAGAGAAAGTATTTCGCTGTAGAATCTGATGTATTTTAAGAAACGGTGCCATTTTTATATTAAAGTGACTTTCTGCTTTTTCCATTTTCCTCGTTACTCACATATGGGTTGAAGATCAAGCAGAAGTTTCTGAATACTTGCAGCCAACACAAAGATGCTGTAGTCATCCGTAGATAGCTGTATTTTGTGGCCAACCCTAGACACAATAGTACACTGAAAGATGAGATCCTAGCAGCAATTTTCTAAAAAGGAATGTAGGGCAAAATTGTCCACTGTTACAATTGCTGCCATAAGCTAAAAAGATTGACTTGCATAATGTGTGGTTTGCGTGATTTTTATGTCTCTGTATATATATTCTGACCATGTAGTATTCAGTCCATCAAGAAGCTTGATGATAAGAGACACAATGTTCAGCATCAGAACAATTGCACATCTTACAGTGAATATTGTTGTAGCTTTGGGATAGCCTGTGAAATTTCATTATGGGATGAAATAACCAAGTGCTCTTCTGATCCCCAATGATAAGCAGAGAATTGGTGATGTTCTTACCAATTCTATAGAACGACCTGGGAAGTGAAATCCCAGGACAGCGGGGAAAGACTTTCAACACCTGACGCTATACTCTCAAGCTAATTCTTGTATATTTGAATAGTAATGCTGTTAGGAGGGGCAAGGGAAAATTCTAACCTACGGCATATCAAAAAAGCTTTAAATAGCAGGGAGCCTTTTGGCTAGAGTTTGTTCTATGTAACTCCTCATACACCTTTGAAAAACCAATTTCTTGAATAGGCTGGAACTAGCAAGATTTGTGTGAGAACAATCTATTGAGATTGTAAGTATTGTGTTTGTGTCTTAAAATGAAGATTTAGATGATATAAGTAGACTTAATTTCAATTGCTAAAGAAGAGAATGCTAAGGATGATCATAATTTTGTCAAAAATAAGTAGCATGATTTATTTGCATTTTTATTTTCACCAACCTTCTCAGATCTTTGTTATTTTTTTATTAACTAAATGAATTATCTGGTAGATGCAAGCCTTTACTGTTTGTCAGTAAATAATAATAATAATAATAATAATAATAATAATAATCTTTTCTTCAAGCATAACTTTGAATGAAAGCAGAATGATGAATGATGCATGTAGCTTTTTCATATGTAAGGCATAAAATTGTAAAATTTAGTAGAGCTCTGCTCTTGAATTCTTCCAACTGGGCTTTTCCACAGTGGATTACAACCGTAAGATTGACCATCTAAGCTGAAGATCCCATTATCTTATTACCACATCCATTACAGTAATGGACCAGTGCAGTTTTAAATGAATTATTTGTTTGATCAACACCTTGTAGTCATTGACTGTGTTGGTAGCAAAAGTTTTTTTTTTTGACCTAGGAGGAATAAATTGTGCACCTTATGGGATAATTTTAGAGTTTGTCATTGGGTTGAGGAAATGCATATGTTTTCAATAGCACAACAGGCCCATAGCAAGCAATTTCGAAGGGGGGGGGTCTTTTTGTAAAAAAGTGGATCTTTTACCATAAAACCTCCATGTACCTAGATCAAATTTTACCTAGAGCAGGCCTTTTTCCCTGCCAAAAAGGGCAGTTCATATCAACCCCAGTAAGTCCCCCCCCCCTTTCACTGGCAAGCATTTAACCATCTGTTGTGCAGTGATCCAATACCCATTTGTATTACTTTTAAGACATTTGATGAAATTGCTAAAAATCATTTTGAATATGCCAATAGTTATCCAGTTAATTTGCCTTACAATTCTATAGATGGCATGGGATTAACAAAATAGAACCAATTTCACTCATTGTGGAGGCCCACTTTCTTGATGTCATCCACTTCTGACAATTTTTATGTCTTCCAATTTTGACAATTATGTCTTCCAGTCATGATTGATTCAAAGAGAGATATATAATAGCAATACAGTTTTAAATCAACAGAAAAAGCAATAGATTTAAAACTCAAAAATGTCATTTTTAAACTACTTGGTATTAAACTGCAGCGCCCATTGCATTCAAGAACAAAGATGAAACTGCAAACATTCCCAAAAATGTGTGCCATTACCAGGACATCAAGCTGACTCCATACACCTTCACTTCTTTAGTTCATTTTGTTTACTAGTAGGTAAACCATCATAAGGTACCCTATGCATCATGCATTTGTTCTGTTATTTGAGGCAGCAGAATTTTTTATGTTTTGCTTAATGCATTGCTGAAGACTTTTTGGTGGCGATAAACCCATTTTCAAAATTCATAGAAATAAAAGACCCCAGGCTTGTTTCCAATAAGTAGAATATTACCATTCCAGACCATTTATAATTTTTTTCATGGGCTGTTGTTCAGTTTTCTGAGAAAGTCAGTTGTGGCATTGATGGCATCCCCACACGTCTACTTCATTTTGTTAAAAATATAAAAATCTGTATAAATATATGTGGCATTCAAAGGTTTGGAGAATTGTGGCATGTGTCAATTTATTTCATTGTGTGAATTTTGTCCAAGTATTTTATTTTTTATTATTATTTTTTTAAAACTAGCTATAGCATTTGCTCTGAATTAAAGTTATTAAAATGCAAATTGTCATTGCCAGATAACAGGAAAGATCATTGAATGTCTGTCTCTCTCTGTCCGTCTCTAGCTTTGAGTTTTACAGAAGACTGAAGTCTGTTGAATGCAACACGAAGATGAATATCACTCATCTCCAATTTGCTGTTGTCCCTCTTGTGCCTTGGCCAAGATCACCATTTTCTTTTATTGAAGTGGCATATCCTCCCTTTTCATTTTAAAACTGAATTCATTATCCAGTCAAACAGATACTGAACGGATTGGATTAGGCTTTCAGTAACTTCTCTCCTTGTGTTGCAGCCCATGCTGGGCATGAACCTTTAGAAAGGATTAGCAAGAAACAGTCATGGTGTCTCATATTTTTCTCATTACCAGAATGTTCTCCTCGCGTTTTTTTTCTTTCTTTTTTATACAGCAAATGTGAAATGTGGATAGTGTATGTCAAATCATCAGCTTTTAAGTCTGAAATGGGGGAAATCCTACTATCTTTGCTGGTTTCAGGATGTACTGAAGATACCTCAAACAAGACCTTTCAGTTGCTTTTAATAACATTTAATCAAGAGTTGTCATGTTTCATGGAAATGGATGATGATATATGAGAAAACATCCTCTGTTGAAGTTTTGCAGGTGACAGTTATGAATACTGCAGGTGAAAAGATTGAACAATTGCCTGACTTTTAATTCAAAGGAGAAACTGAACATTTGCTTGACTATTGTTTATTTAAAAATAAAGTTGCATGCTAATTTTTTATTCAAAGATGAAAATAGAACTATTGCTTGCTTATTTTTTGTTCAAAGAATAGGTAAATGTATTGTTTTTTTTAAAGACAAGCATATTGGTTTGATTATTTTGGTGCTCGCTATTGACATCAATATAATGGTCTTTTGTGTGACATTATCGCATCTCAGCTGTGATATTTATCTTCAGTTGCGTTGGTGAATTTATGTTTTTGTTCAGATTAAGAAAATGATCAAAAATGATCACCAAGTGATGTTTAAAAGAGAAGCAGGAGCACCGATGCTAATGGCTTGGAAAAAATCCTAAGAGAGAGAGAAATGGTGATTATGGTATCCTTAGAGTATTGTATAATCTTTGGAACTATCTGTTTATGATTTGGTCATATCTATAGAGACTCCACTATTCAGGGATTACATGTGTCATGGTTAATAGAGAAGATACTTTACCCTGGTGACTTTACAACATTTTAGCCTTACTTGAGTGAAAATTTGATCTTTTGGAAGTCTGTATAAACTTGAAATATGCTTGTATAACACACTGGATTATTTAATTTCTCTGTCAACTTGGGGAGGACTATTTGGACTGAAGGACTTGGCCTGTCTTAGCCTTGTTGGCTGTTTTGGTACATGTTGGTTATTGTGGTCTGTGTTCAACTTGTATTGTAATTGTTTCAAATAATTAAGTCTTCTACCACCTGCTTGTGAGTATCAGATCATGGGATGTTTGAACTGTTTTGTTCTTCGTTGTTTACTGATAAATTCATTTTGTTTGTTTCAGAGATGGTCAGCTCCAGGAAAGTGACCAGATACTGGCCATAGACAAGCAGCCCTTGGCAAACAACATCTCCCACCAAAACGCCATAAGCATTTTACAAAAGGCAACAGGATTGGTGGAACTTGTGTTAGCCAGGGGCCCCATCCCAAGATCTGACCACTCAGGACCACCGTCTGCTGACAAGACACCAACAACTCTTGGACCTGACTCCGACATGGTGGTGAGTTTAAGAGTTTACAGGGGAAAAAATGATGGTCACTTATTTCTGTGAAGTCTGAGTCACGTGACATGCAAGGCATGTTACAATCGTGGGATGTAAATGGGATTTTTAGGTCCTTATTTCTATGTACTGGGCGGGTGTTTGGTGTTGTGAAAGTGGTGTTTTTGTGTATCATTTCCAACAAAAACTTTTCCAACAAAAACTGCTTTTTATGCCCCTTTAAGATTGCAAGTATCTTGGTCAGATAGACATTGTGTTAGGTGCGACAGAGGCTATGCCATGGTTACCCCAAAATTGGTATGAATAAGTATATTTGGCCAAAGTCATTGCAAATTGGAAACAGATATGATCTGATTCAAAAAGAAAAACTTAAGTGTCAAAGGAAAAGCATTCCAGCTGGATTATGTGGAATGAGAGAAGGAAGTTCTCTGGAAAAAAGACAGAGCAAATTTTTTGAAGATGAGTCTTTGAAGTGTGCATTCAGATAATTCGATCAGCATTTAATATAGCAGTGTTGCCTTCTGTAATGCAAACAAATTTCTATTATGAGAGCAAGTAGGAAGGTTTTTCAAGTTTGCTGGGGGATGTATTAATCATGGTTAAGAACCAAATTGAATAAATGTTTCTTTTGCCTGTGGTCACCTCTTATTAAGCATTGAGGGGTGAAAAGGGTTGAAGGTTTCTTACACGCTCTCTGAGAGAAAAAGCAATTTAGTATTGATCCTCAGTCAAGTTTCATGTCCAATACAATCCTGAAGGCTTAAAAAATAAGGTTCATTTATAAAGTTGTATTTCTAACCATCACAAGCTGGCGTATTATAGATTGGGAAGATGTCACAGAAGTGTCTGAGAAACCCTTTATAAATGATCTAAATTGCAGTTGGGGTTGAAGAAGGTTCAGAATAGTAAGAATGGAATCCAGGCAGTAAAAAAACAGACAGGCCAAAACTGTCAGTGGATTTAGCAGTTATTGAAGAATTCCAGAATCGGTGTACACAATGTGATATGTAACATTTGGAATACAACATTTTTTTTGCATCACATAATCATTGTATTTTTATCACGGATGTTTGATGAGTGCTTTAATGCAGAAGTGGCTGACTATGGTGGTGATAATGGGTTTGCACATGTAGGAATCTGGATAAAGCAGACACCATATTTGCCCTGCTGTTTGAATTCTATGCCAGTGCTTCAGAATTCAAAAACTGAATGCAAGCATACTGAGCTTGAAACTATTATTTGAAGGGCTTTATTGGAGGACTAATGGAACATGTTCATGCTTTCACAGTTGTTTAAAAGGAAGAGGTTATTTTTCATTTTCAGGCTGAATGTTCGAGTTGTGTGAACAATATTGAGTGTCAGATTATAAGGCCTACAGGAAATTAGAGAGGAATTTAGTTATGTGGATTCTTAGAATCATTGTAACGCTATCAAACATAAAGTATCAAAGGGAAGCTTTCATGGTTTTTTTTTTATTCACCTGATATTTGTTGTGGTCACAGACCAATAGAATAATGTAGCCATTGTATTTGGATGTTATACTGAAAGGTCATTTAAGGTTTTGAAAATGTATGGTTAAGCAAAGAGGGAAGTATGTAACAAAACATCAAAGTAAAAAAAGTTGGTTGGCAAGGAGTGAAAGTTGTTTCTTTAGCCCTGTTCTTAATGGTTGCAAGCCAACATCCCTAATTTTATTTTCCTTTGGGAACAACATTGTCCTCCTGATTGCACTATTGTTTACCTGATTTAATCATTGGCTTTGGAACACTGTGGAAAAACATTTATTACACGGGGAACTGAAAGCCGTGGCAGCTCATGAGAAATTTCTCTGAAAACGGACAGCACATCATTTACAAGTTCACTTGGAAAATATTCCAATGGCTTTGAGTCATAATGATATGGAACTAAGCGTTGCATACTGCAGTGCTATTTTGACGGCAGTTTATGTGGTTCGTGAACGACGTCATAACCTCGAAGGATTGAATCTTCAGGTAAAATCCATACCTATGGTAATTCTGAGGTTGATCCCTTGTCATTGTAATACTATGGTGTATTGTTAAAAGCCTCTGTGTATTCATTAGATGCTCTGTTTTGGCTAACAGTTCATATCTTAATTCCCATAAGTGATTAATTCACAATCCAGCATGTTTAACATCTTCATGCAACTGCCATTTTGCAATTTTTATGTTTGTATCTTGTTCTGAATGTGCATGTGGAAAGTAAATGGGGTAGAACTAGGGACATTCTAGGAACTCGCTATAAGACCAGTTGCCAGTTTGCATCCTTTTCAGTGTTGCTGTGAAACCTGTAAAAGACTTACGTGTTGCTTTTATGGCGTGTTGGAAAGAATTTGCAGGATGAAAAAATACATTGCAGGAAATTTGGTTAAGATTACTCTGTATATTGTTTCCTTTTGAGACCCTAAGGGAATTAATGATTAGCAGTCATTGCTTTCCCTGTGACTTGAGATGTCTCCTGTTTCTGAAGAAAGCTTATTTGATAGAACATATAATCCAATGTCTCAGAATTGTTTTAGGTGCCCAGTTTGTTAATTAATCACTTAAAGATTGGCAGATGTCCCGATTTCTTATCGTACTTATTGCAGGAATGACTGTTACTTTACCATCATTTCAGTTTATTGGCAATTTTGTGAGTTTATTTATGCCACTTATCTGGATACATAGTCTTTATAACTTAATTCCTGGATTTATAACCCTGATTAATGCTTAACAAAATGAAGGGCAATTATTACTTCAATGCTTTTAAGATTTTGCCCTTTCCTACGTTGATTCTTGCAATGTAAAACTGATAACGTCCTTTCTTTCAAAAGAATAATTCAGTAAATTATTGCTGTCGGTTAATTTAAATAGCAATCAAATTCGTGAATGAAAAGGGCGAGTTTGGTCAATTTTTTTCAGACAGCCAAATAACTCATTTGCATGAGAATAATGTGTGTCATCTCATTGTATACTAGGGTGATCCTAATAACTTTGTTTTTTGGTCATGTTATTACAATTACCAGCATACCATTAACCTTTATCTTAAGTTTAAATAATTGAGCTGGAAATTTACCATCATTGACATACTTATATTATTAATTTGGTTTCTTAAAACAGTAAAGTAAGCATTAATTTGTGTTTTCATATTTTTCATAAAAACATATTGTACCAACTTAGTAGAATTACTTTATTTGATTTAATGTATAAAGATACAGTTCATTTGTTTCAAAAATTCGGGAAAGGGGGGGGTCAAAGGCACTTGCAGGTGTTTGTAAATTAATTGAAAAAGCTCTATTATGGTAACTGGTGTGTTATCACATGCACTGACCACATACTCTTTGCTTTTTCAGATAAGCACAGAATGGACTCAAATCGAAGTAATTGACCTTCTTAATGATGGTAGTGGCCTTGGGTTTGGCATTATTGGAGGCAAGAGCACTGGTGTGGTGGTGAAGACCATTCTTCCTGGTGGAGTTGCTGACAAGGTAAAATTTGACTGCAATCAAAATCTTGTGTTTTTTTTTTTTTTTTTTTAGTAAAGGTTGAAGTCTGACAGCACTATGTCAGTTTGGTGTTTTTGTTGATGTTTTATTTCTCTTGTGAGGAACCCATACTTGTTGATAATATATTAATGTCAGTAATTACTAATTGTATTATCCCATTGACTTTTTATAGCATTTAATGTTTATGAAGTCAGTAGAAATAGACAAGGATAATTCATTGTGCATGTCTCCAGAAGAAGCTGATCAGATGTCGATATGGTTGATTTATATTTTAATTGATATAATAAGGTATAAAATCTAGTTTAGAAAGGGAATAGGGAGGTTTTCATTGGATTTGGTGACTGTCCATCACAGTATTATGTAGCCTTTTAGTATACTAAATGTAGTCTGTTAGATTAAAATGTAGTCTTAACACTTTTTTTTAAGTGCAGAGATTAAGACATAGAACTTGGGGATCTCTCCCCAAAGTTAAGAAGTTAAAGGAATCTCCCCCAACAGTTTTCTTTACCCTTAGTCCCTGCAGTATTGGAGACCTCAAAGTAAAACCTAGGTCCCAACTACGTTTTGCATGCACGGTTTTTTGGTTCCTTGCGTCCGGCTAGGACGTAGCTAGATTGCATGTAGCGGCTGTTGATCATGTCGAAAAGTTCCTACGTGCTGTTTGCGTCCTCCAAAAGTCGCACGATGGACGTGCTCCTCATGCACAAACTCCTTCCCGATCCCTTCCCTGCGATCTAGCTACGTCCTAGATGGACGCAAGGAACCTAAAAACCGTGCATCCAAAATGTAGTTGGGACCTAGGATTTAAACACAGGATCCAATCTGACATAATCTTAAGAAAATATGATACTCTTCATCTCCAATTATTGCTTTAAATTTGTAGAATGGCCGACTGCACAGCGGAGACCACATCCTCCAGATTGGGGACGTTAACGTACGCGGCATGGGTTCTGAGCAGGTGGCTGCAGTGTTGCGCCAATCGGGGAGTCATGTCCGCCTTGTTGTGGCCCGGGGTGTGACCGAGCCTCCCACGGCACAGAACCCACTGGCTCCCATTGTCCCCACACATGAACTGGACGAGCACCTGCAGCATCTGTATGCCACGCTATTGGAGGTGGAGAGTCATGACCAGTTAATAGACTATGGCCTGATGCATGGACACATTGATCCCCTCACTGGGCAGCTGACCTCGGAGTATATTGAACAGGCTCAAGTACATGAGGTAATGGAGGTCATATTTGAGTTCACTTGTGGAAAGAGTAAACCTGTTGGTGTATAGGTCTCTTGTTTCTGTATGATGTGTCATAGCAGCTGGGTGTTGTTTGATGTTAGATATCATCCTAGTGGAATGTGTACTGGGGAATGGTGTACTTAACATAGGCAAGTTTCCAGGGTATATTTGAAAACTTAAAGAAACTGTAAAAGTTTTTGATTTTTTTTTATATATCATGGTTACTTTTTTCATTTGCATATATGTCTTTCAAGCCTCTGTCTACAGTAAGTGTTAACCCCTCCTCACATGAATGATACCAAAACAACCATAACTGTTCTAAGATTATGAATGATTTTTTGTTCCATTTGTTTTATGATGATATGTGGAACATGTACCTATTGTAAAAATACTGGGACACTTGGTGACTAGGTGGACACTAGATGGACAGGAGGTGGACATAAGCTGGAAACCTCTGCAGATATTTAATATTTGCAATTTGCTACCTGACTAGAGGCTCCACCTGATGTAAAACACAGACCAGAGGCAATTCCCAAACCTGTGTATACCTTGTCTTCAATTGTCTTAGTATTTTTGTTTCAGTAGGATATTTCTCATGTTATCAATCATTTTTATATATAATGTATTTCAAATATGAAACCACACTTGCTCACAATACAAGAAACTTAGTCCTGAACCTTTTATTTCATGTACATTTGTTGTTTTGTTGGTTAGTAACACAGACAGTTATGTTTTATATATTACAGGGTTATGAATACTTCATTGAGGTAGATACACCCCCTGAAAGCTTTGTGCATGAACAATTACCCTTTTTCACTCCCAGCATGTTTATTCCCAGCATTCTGCAACAATATTGGTCACATGTATATTTATAGTCTCAAAATGAGCTTGTCACTGTATTTGTTCAATGTTATCAAATGATTAGCCTGATGTTTTGTCTCTAAGGCGCTTTTCATGTTTTTTGAATCCAATACCAAAGTCTGTGTAATTAAAATGTTGAAAACTTTTTTCATAAGATTTGCATGATAAGCTTTTTTTTTCTTGCAATGCTCTTTTGATTTTCTTCTGCATTAAATTATTAAAATCAAATCTCCTCGTTTTCTGATGCACATCACTGCAGATACGGCAAGCAGTTGAAATATCTGATCTGTCTGGATGCAGAGGCGTATCTCTGTCTGAGTGCTTTATCTATATGAAAGGCTAAATGAGTGATTGCATGTCGCAACATCAAGAATAGTAGGAGTATCAATTAGTAATCAAAAGCACTCACATGAGGAGCTGTTTGATTGTTCATGATTATAGATGCCCTCTGAGCTGATATGATGTGTGCTTTCGACTTATTGGCCTTGATTGCCTGCTTTTGAAAAGAAGTAAAAAGTAAACTTCTATAGCAACTAATATAGAAAAGTCTTTGGTTGAAATGCAATGTAGATACTTTTGCTACGCGTTTTGGATATGAGTGTTTATCACCTCTCATCTGTTAAATAAAATTGGTGAAACTTAATAGATGGGTAAAACCCCTGTTGTCTTATAATAAAGGTAAATTATCAATTCATGTTTCATCTTTAACTATATTTTCCTGATATTTTTCCTTTAAGAAAGATGCCATAGAAATTTTACTTAGTTGTGTGACAAATAGGAAAAAAATACATATAAAATGCATTTACCATTTGATCATTCTGCTCTTAGCCTCCAAGGGAACCTGAGGTTGAGGAAGACCCAGAGGTGGAGTATTTTGAGGTGGAACTTTCCAAAGGCTCCCAAGGTCTGGGGATTACCATAGCTGGTTATGTGGGGGACAAGTCTGCAGGTAAAAACGTGGAAAAAGCTGTGAGAAAGCTAGCAGTATAGTCTGATGTAAATGTGTCGTGTGTATCACATTTCTCTATGGAAAAGAAAATTACTTGATGTTGGTCAGAGCTTTGGGTCTTGTTAGGGGATGATGTTTAGTTTTGAAATTAATTTTGTGGAAAATTGAAGGATGTTATATTTATTGACAGACATCCTAAAGGAGGTTATTGTCTCTTTACTTTCTTTTATCTCAGTCAGTTTGGAAACATTACAATGGTTGCCATTTTAGTCTCTATGCAGTAGAAATCAATAGACGTTTGTAGTTGAATTTTTTTGACATTTCATTTCAGAACTGTCTGGAATCTTTGTGAAAAGTGTTGCTGAGGGAAGTGCTGCAGACGTTGAAGGCAGAATAAGAGTAAATGATCAAATCATACAGGTAAGAGAATGACTCATAACAACTGGTATTGATGATATTTCTATATAATGTAGACCCCCCCCCCAAAAAAAAAATAATAATAATAATAAATAATAAAAAAGAAAATAAAAATAAATAAAGTAAATTAGGCAGCATTAAATTGTACATTCTGTAACATGAATGTTAGGACAGAAAGTTTGCTATATATATACCTTATTCAGCTATATATCCTCACACATAATGGGTACAGTAACAGATGTTCTTATTTAGTTGTAATCATCGTCATTCTTTTAAATATGAACACTGTCTGAACTGTTTGTTCTAGGTGGATGGCCAGTCCCTTGAAGGCTATTCCAACCACCAAGCAGTGGAGGTGCTCAGACACACAGGGCAGGTGGTGCGCCTCAAGCTGGCCAGGTACCATAAGGGAGCCAAATATGAACAGTTACAGCAGTATGCAGGTAAGGCATTCTAGGTGTTTCAAGAGTTTGTTGGTGTTTGGGGTTTTCAAATTTCAGCTCAAAGTCTCTCATCTTTCACATTGAAAATGTGCTTGTCTGGAAGTAGAATTAACTGGGAAATATTCTTATAAGCCAATGGTATTTCCTGCATGACCCATGTGGTAATATAAATGGAGATAAGTTTCACATAATATATATATATATATTTTTTTTTTGTGAATTGCAAAAAGAATATGTTTAAAGAATATGACTGAATGTAATTTTTTCTCTCTCCCTTCATCTCATAGTACAACTTGCTGTGCTAGTCTACACTGGGGTGGAAGAGCAAGGTGTGTCTAAGACTGGCACGTCTATATGCTTCATGGTTTTTTACTTTATGGTAGTTGGTACATGCCATGTCCACTTTGTACTTCATTTGCAGCAGTTCATGTGGTAGACTTATTATGGCTTTCCTATTGAAGTATGCGGCTCTGTTGGTAGCACCAAAGTAATGCTTCAGTTTTAGAATATAATTTTATATCTAAACAGCAAACCAGTGGCATCTTAATACTATATTAGTGGCAGACTTAATGGTATTGCTTTTGTCCATGACCGTCTATCATGTATTGTGAGATTATTTGATTCTGTCAACATTGATCGATTTTCATATTGAAAAAAGTGGTGTTATGTAATAACCCTTTCTTAGGGTTCTGCATAAGACATTTTACAAAATGCATTTGAAGCCCCTAAAGCATATTAAATGTCAAGTCTGCAGGTTGTCAAACTATTGAAACCACAGTTTTGTTTTCTTTCAAATAGTGACAGATATATCTATTTTAAGAAATTCAGAGCATAAACATATTGTAAACATAAACATATTATAACTGCACTGGCATTAATGCATGCATTACCTTATATTAGATGCCTTGATAATTTTTAATTTCATTATATTTAAGATATAGTTCTATTTTTATTTAGAATGATTTGAAACTTTCCTTTTTAAAATCGTGTTTTTGATTCAACATGATTTGTTCTGTTACCTCATTCTTTTTAATGGTTTTTAACAGTCTGAAAAGTATGTTGCATTGAGCTGGTGATATTTGTTCTGCCCATTGGCCATTTTGTAGATCAGCAACTGCATTATTGTCAGAGGTGAAAGGGCTCTCAAAGCAGTGCACCTAATATTGCTTTTACACATACGTCGGTATTTGGAGGGTATTGAAGATAATACAAATAATTCCAAAATTACTAGATTCTAATACATGATTGTAACCCAATTATTTATAGGAGTATCCACATTATTGAATATTTTTTGCCACTTAATTCTTGTCAGTGTCTCATTTAGTAGAAGGAAGATAATAATCAAGTTTATTGAGACAAAACCATTTGCTTGCTTGGTTTACCTATCATCTGAGTGTACATTTTAAATGGCCATATGAGTTTTAAGTTATGTGTTGAGTTTAAAGAAAAAGTTTGGCATGTTTTATGCATGTTTTCCCTTACAGAGTTTCAACCTGTGCATGGCTATGCCAGGCCTTTGCTTTAGTGCCAACTCGGGAGATTAAATAATTTCCGAACCTGTGTAAACTTCAGCTCATGTCTCTTGCATCCCTTCTTTTCAGCCCACACTGCTGCTAAGGCTGCTGCTGCTGCTGCTCTGGCTGCTGGAGAGGCTCAGCATGTGTCATCATCCCCCACCCCCTCCTCTCCACCCTCCAGGTCTCCCCCACCACCCCCACATGACCAGTATGAGGAGGAAAATGAAACATACAGGGCCGTCAAACAAGACGTTTCTGAAGAAGTGACCAAAGATGTCGACATCAATGATCTAAGCATGTACTTAGATGAAGATTACAGTAAGTTTTCAGGTCGTGTGTGTGTGTGTGTGTGTGTGTGTGTGTGTGTGTGTGTGTGTGTGTGTGTGTGTGTGTGTGTGTGTGTGTGTGTACATTCTCTCATTGACAGAAAATTTGTCCGAATTTCATTTGATATATTTTCAGTTTGTTGCATCTTTCTCCATTCTTTTCTGTTTATATATATATATATATATATATATTTTTTTTTTTTTTCATGAACTGTTAACAAACACTTATGAAGCTTTCTGTCCCCCTTGTAATCAGTGTCTAATGATACAAAACTTACCAATAGGTGGCATGAGTGAGACAATGCAGTAACTGTTCAGTCAGAACAGCAGTCACACTGAATTGAATGGCATTTGAAAGAATTGATTGTTCTTTTCTAAAAAGTTCTGTATGCATCTTGGCACAAGCTTGTATCTGTGAGCCTCAAAGGAAATGCTACATATCAACTCCCCATGCCATTGATGTGTTATGAGATGTACTGCTTGCCAGAATTTTGTTTTTACTGAAGTGTGTGGGCCTTTGAAAGTAACTATTATAAAATCTCTGCAGGAAGCTTGGTGTTGAGTGTGGTGACATGCCATTTTCTACTTATGGTCTCTGGCAATGGCAGAGAGTATATGACATTTCCATCATGGGCTATTTCATTAAAGGAACTACCAGAAAGTAAAAGGTTTTCATTAGATAAAAGTAATACATATGTCAGGCAGTTCTGATTTAGCAGTCATTTATGGTAATGGAATAGGGATTTTTTTTTCCTTTTATTGTTCATATTCTTCTGTAAATTCTGTAAAAAGGTTTCTAAAAACTATATGGATGATAGAAATAGGTCCTGAGGGTGCTTTTTAGTCACTATACAGCACTGGCATAGAACATAAAAATGGGTATAAAATGCAATTTAATGTTGGTGTAAATTAGACCTTATTCCAAATTTTAAAGGTACATATGAACCGAGCATCGGTGGAGCGTGGATTCCCAATAACACATGTAAACCACTTCTACTAGATTCTTATATGACTCAAATAAATTCGACATGCCAAGGGATAAACTGAATAGATCACTCGATCAGCCATAAAAGACCTTTAGACTGCTCCTTTCTTTAAATTTTTGGTTGTAAATTCAACCTACTTTCGTGCCCTTATTTCCTGCCCCATTGACATACAGCTTAGAATGCCAGCAGAAAAATCCGTTCAAATATCATTTTCGGGTAAAATTAAACAATGCCTTTTGGTAATTCTCTTAGTTATACTACTTGAAACTATAAGCTGGCGTTTGGTTGGTTTTTGTGACAAAAAATTGACTTTGTATACATCTTTAAGGTTCTTTAGTTGTTGTTTTTTTCTGAGCATTTGCAATGAATCTGTAAAGCCCATGGGGGTTTAAAAAAAAAAAAAAAAAAAAGGCAAAAATGAGTTGAAGAAACAGGTAGTTAACAGAAGAAATGGCTGTATCTAAAGCATAAAACTTCCAGGGCAGGGAATTTCCATTAAGAACTGAATTGAATTTCGTTGTCGTTCAAATTCATTATGGTGGTTAACAAAAGGCGAACAGGGTTCTGATTACTGATTGAAGGCCAGATGTACGATCACCTATTGTACATTTAACGATAGGTTTTGCTAATGAAGACTGGCGGAAATTATTTTGTATTAACAGACTGTATTGGCAGTGTGGATGCTAATGAAGCTTGGTCAAGGTCATTTTGGTTGATACTGGTTATTGTGAAGTTTGGTTTTGTAAGTGCATTTTCAGGTTCTCTGGCAAAAACATGCATAGTGCATTACACATGTCAGAAACGTCTTCATTATGAGCTAAAATATATCACAAACAATCGTCGTGATGTAGCATTGTTGAATGGCAAGCAATAATGATTTTTTTTTTCATTTTTATGCATGATTTTCAGCTCTATGACTTATCTAGGATTAGTCTTGCAGCAACATACATATCACTTGAATGAGGATGATAAAATTTTAATAGGCCATTGAAAGGAGAACATTCTTCAAGTATGGCTGATGCTATTCTCTAATGATTAATCTTTGAAATTCAGCTTACAACCTCGTTGAACAAGTTTTGCTGTTTAGAATACTTCATTACACAGCAGAGATGAAATTCATCATTATAGGTGATTGCTAGTGGAGAGTCTGTCATTGATTTTCATATAGTTGGAGAAATGTTGAAGCTTGTTGTGTGAAAGCACCAAAATTTCTTTTGGTTCAGCAACAGTTAAGTGACTATTGTAAACCAGAAGCAAGCGCATCTTTTGATGCTGCTTGCTGTTCCCAAATGAGACCCTGTCTGTCAATTCATCAATATTTGTCTACGGAATTGATAAAGTTCACTGGTTGGACAATTTTCAGGGATTGATGGTTTGGCATCCATCTTAAAAGTTTTGATTCATCATCCTGGCTGTTAAGAATCCCTAAAACTCAACTGAATGTGTATTTATGGCAATTAACACTAACTCAAAGCTTTGATAATAAGTGGAAGAAAGAAAAAACACCAGCAATGTGAGCTTGCATTTTCATATATTATTCTGTATAATATTAAAAATAAAAAAGAAAAAGAAAACATTAAAGCTTTTCCATCTGTGCTGTTTAATGTGTGGTGGCTTATTATAGATGCACTAAAGCTGCATTTGTGTACTATAACTCTTTCTAGACTGGTAATTTCCTGTGCTGTCACCATGCCAAAGAGCCTACTTGATCATCCTATGGGCTGCTGTGCAGTTTGCAAGAAAAACCATCATTGTGCATTTTTGGCATCATAAGGTCTTCCGAGATTTAGCATTAAGTTTTTATAGTTTCTTTCAAGCATGCAGTGAAGTTTGCCAATATTGTGCATGCATTTGAACTCCATTAACTCTGAGCATCAAAACCCAAGACATGAGCATTGCATCTCAACTTCATAAACCATCTGATCATTGACCTAAATCAAATACAAATACATGGAGAAACTCTTATGATTTCCTCTTTATACTGTTTTATTTTTAATATAATATAAATAATGTTTATGTACCAGTATCCATATAAAGCTTAAGAGCATTTCATTTGTCAAATTGTAAACAAAAAAGAAAATTTGATATTGGATCATGTCAAATTAGTTCTAGTGCTTGTGACAGTAAAAGCACTCCTGAATATAATTCCCTCATGCAAAGTATAGATCACAGGACATTCAGTAGGAAGATTGGTAGAGATAAATAATGCAGTATTGCATTAAAGGTATTGTAGAATTGTCAGTATGAACAATTTATCAAATCTTAGTAAATGAAACCACCTTTAAATTATGTAAACTGAAATTGTTAAATGGTGGGTTTGAGGCTGTATCTTGAATTTTCATAGCTAGTTTTAGGTTGGCATACTTACAGTTTTAAAGGTAATATTCAGAGACATAATTTACAGAAATGACACCCTTGTTGCGATCAATGTAGAGAGAACTGTTTTCTCTGAACAGCTTTTGGTTTTGCAGTAGAATTTTTTAATGTGTAGATTACTCTGGCTGATTATTGTAGCTGGTTTGTATTTCTCTCTTTCTCTCTCTGAGCTGTTTTGTTCTGTTGCCTGTTCTGAATGTTTGTCTAAATCAGTTGGGACACACTTCCCAGACTTAGTAAAAAGCATTTTATTGAAACATTTTCCAGAATTTCTAGCACTTCATGGAATGAATTTCATCATGTTTAAGTTCTGATAGTCGTTGAATAAATGATCTTTCAACCTTCTTTTGGGTTTGAAATTTAGCAAGGCTTTGACAAGATGTTTACACAGACTGTTCTTGAAATTGGTGTCTGTATGCTCCGTGTTGATATTTCATTATTGTCTCTGGGAGTATCGCAAGATGGTTACTGAAGCATAGGTATATGTCTTTTCTGAGAATTGTGGAAGAAAAAAGGAGAAACAGAAGTAACTTGGAACCAAAGCATTCAATTCAAAACATCACTGGTTCAAAGCTAGTGATTGAAAAAGGTGTCAATACGCAGTGGGAGGTTGTTCTCCATAGTGATCAGTCTCTAATTAGTGAGCACCTGATAGGCCAAAAAGAGGCCATGAAATGGACTGGCGTTCACATTTTCCTCACAGCAGCTATCAGTGCTGTTTGCTCCAGTTTCACCTGTTGAAGTTGTGCACTGGGGTGAGACCATGTGTCACATGTCACATCAGATTTACATACTATAATCCTGCCCTGACTTTAAGCGATGCCGGGGCACCAAGATATTCCATTAGTAGCAAGTCTTTTATGATTGTAGTCTAAGTTGTAGTATTGGAAAGGACAACTGGTGTTCCCTGGCATAAGGAGAGGTCTTCTTCTTACAGTCAAGTCGCAAATCAGCAACTGAGAACCTGGAGGCTGTCACTGAAGATGAACAATAATTCTGTGAACATAATTGGATCAATGGTATAACAGACCCTGAGGAATAAATAATTCATTGCGGAATAAACAGACAAAGCAGTCTCGGTGCCTCTGTCACATAAGTGTGCGAAAGAAGTGAGCAATCAGATACTGTACATGTCTATGTGTGTGCAGATAGTTTTGTTTGCCGATGGCACTGATTGAAGTAAGCATTGGCCTTTAACTTACAACAGGTAGCATTACAGTTAATTGAGTGATCATGCTATCAGCCAGCATTACTCCCATCATGACTGTGGGTAGCAGGAGACATAAACGTGGGAAGAAAATGAAAAAGAAATGTATTGGTAAGTGAAAAAAGGAAAAAAAAAATTAAAGTCATGAAAATAAAGAATTTACTTGGTTTACTGGATGTTAATGTTTTGCAGAATTCATGTTATTGGATGATTTAGTAGTGCAGGTTGTTTCCAAGTTTTGTAATTGCTAGAAGGTAAATGGGTACAAAATGTGTAAGTGGCAAGTAAGTTAAATTGTGTTTAATGTCTGTGTTATGCTAAAACCAAGAAGTAATACGTTCATCTACAAGAATGTATACGATTAACCTGGGAGAAGGACAGGTGTGCATTAAGTATTTGGCATTTTGATCAAGCTGCCAAAAGCTACAGGTATAATGACAGTTGAACTTAGTGCCTAAGCAATCATTTATTGAAACTTGAGTGGTATACAAATAGACATATATAGTCCAGCCAGTAGTATATGGGTTACGTTCATAAATTATTCACAGTTAGTCACCAATAAGGACTTGAATAGTTATTGTGGTTTTGCAGTCATGTAGATATTATGCACGGGATGAGGGATGGAGGTTTAATGTGGTCTGTTTGTATGTTGGTGTGGGTTGATGTATGTGTGCGTGCAGGCAAGACACGTACTCAAACACATAACTATGGCATTGACAATACCCAAATGCCACCTTAAATCATGAATTCCATTTGGCATTTAGTTAAAAGGTGTCTGAAATATCACAATGTTATCTGCAGGCATGCACAACCTTAGGTAATGGGTTGCTAGAGTGTGATAATAGGGAAGAAAGTATAATAAAGGCACATTAGAAGATACTACATCAGTGCTTATTGCTAAGGAATAAGTGTTTATGTATATCTTTATTTCATTTAATCCTGAACCATTCTAGCAATATGCAGGCTGCCTACAATATTGTCATGTTTTATTATTAGCTACCAGGATATTGAATATTGAATTTGAGTATTTTGTATATAATTAAGAGGCAGAGACATGATATGAAGAACACCTGTGCAATAAAGGAATCCTTTAAAAAATGAAAACCCTTTTATAACTTTTGTCAATTTACAACTTTTTATCAGTTAAAAAAACCCTGACAAATACCTCAGTTAGTGCATAATGCTGTTTAGAATTTTGACATCATGAAGAGTATAAATTTTAACTCTGGTGTATAGTTCATATTGAATGCAATAGAATTCCGCCAGACCAGCTCATCTACCATTATATTTCCCTACTGTGCTTGGTTGTAAATAATATACCAACCCCACTTCCTACTTCCATGTGCTCTCTTCAGTATTTTGGGAATATTCTGTTTCAAAATATATGATTTGGATTTATGGAAGAACTAGATTTTCCATACTGATGTAGACTATTAACTTCTAGTTAATAAGACTTTTTAGAATTAGTTTTTACCTTGCCATTATAGTTGATTCAATATCAAAGTGGTCTAACAATTGGCATGACATTATAGTTGATTAATATAAAAGTGGTCTAATAATTGACAGGCATGATTTCATTAATAATTGACATTTGTCTGAAAAATGCTTTATTTTTATGGCCAACTTTTAATATGGGATCTCATATTTAGGCCTTTGTGAAATGATGAAATTGCTAACTAAATTTATTAATTTTTTATTTTAAAATTTAATAATTTTTATTTTATTTCGGAATTTTATAATGTATTTTTTGTTGTTGTTGAAAAGGTGGCAGTGCATAAAAGTTTTTTAAAACTTATTTTTAGGCTCTAATATCCCAGTCAAACAGCAGTATAACATTATAAAGCCATACTCAGCAGGCTTTCATTAAAGTACTTCTCCACCTCCCAAGGTATTCTTGAACTGGTAACTAGTAACAGGGACTTGAAATGATCCACCGCAGTGAATTCAAATCAGTAATTGTTTGGTGCTGTAATCATATAATGATTGAAACTAATGGACTACTGCTGTTGTTTGGAGGCTGAACAAGTGTGGTTCAGGTGCGTGGACCAACCCCTGCTGATTTGATGGCCAAATAAAGATTGGGAGGGAGAGTTACAAGAGAGAGAGTTTGCTGATTGATATGTTTATGGGTATTAAAGCTCATAATATTTGCTATAACACCTAGACATTGATTTCATGAAAGTCAATATTTCATAACAGAGAGAGCAGAATTGTCTACCCATTACTCTATAAAGTCTATAAAGAACAAACTCCCGACAGATCCCCCCCCCTCCCCCAACCTATTTTAGAGCAGGTGAGGGTGCTACATTCACATTCTGTTTAGAAGATAAAAAATTATATTTGTAACATGTTCTTCACATATTTAACATAATTTCACATACCTGGTTCAGTATTCAAGGATCTCTGGAAAAATGGAGAATTAAAGTGGTGTCAGCCCAGACAGGGATGCCCTGGTCGTGATTTAATTGGTTTACAGTAAATTTTAGATGCTGTAACAAAAACAAGGATTGTCTTCTTACTTTTTAACTAGTCATTATTGGTGGTATGTTGTAGTGACTTTCAAAGTAACTTCAGTTTATTAGTCTATTTTGAAGTTTCACATGACTCTCTGCTACGTTTTGAATAACTTCCTGAAATAATTCCTTCACAATGATTAGGTTGTATCTTTTTAAACTAGGTGTGTTTTAACAATGCTGAACCTGCAATCTGTTTTATATTTTAGTGGTCTTAAATAGATTAAGCTTTGGTTTTAGCCTACCTTGTAGTATCATTATAAATGTACAGATTGTTTGCTTGTGGTGAATGGAGTTAGTTATAGACAACTCTTTGAAAAAAAAGGGTGTTAGGACTTGTTGCAAGAGAGGATTTTAGTCACTGTTTATGGCAAATAAAGTAGGTCCTAAACATTTCTTTGAAAAAATAAGGGGGGGGGGGGGGGGGGGGTGAAAGCTCAACATAAATCCTTAACATTTGTGGTTATAGAAACCTGTATTTTTTGCTTGTTTTTAAACAACAGTCCTTCTTTTCCTCTTTCCAGGCATTCCATTGTCAAAGGAAGTAGAGGAGGCCTTAAAAGCCACTTGGCAGCCCATGGTTGGTGATGAATACGAAGTTGTGGTAAGTGAAAAATATCAGTGAATATAGCTATATATGTTGTCACTTATCTGTTGGCTAAAAATAACACATTCTCCAAGGGAAAGCTATCCTTTCTCATTAACACTCCAGCTGAAGCTAGGCAGATGTAAGATATCCCCAACTTCTAGCATCTGTACTTTCCACTGAGTCTCGATCCCTTTACTCAGATGGTTTACAGCTAGGCTGGTGACTGTGTGATTACCACATATAACTTGTTTTATATGAGAAATAGAAAACTTCCTAACACATTTTGTGCCAGTATGACATATCTGTTTCTTATTTGGTTATAGAAAAAAAATGCAGTTGCTTGCATGCAAAATATTCTGCGCATAGCCTCTTTGACATCACTGAATTATTCCACAAATGAATATAAAGGAATAGATACATATTGACAAAAAGAAAGAATAGTTATAATAGGAAATGACAGCTAAATTGATGATATTGTCCTTAATTTGAGGTTTGCCATGGGGAAGTGATTCTGTACTTGATGAAGCCTGATAGTGCTATGTGGCAGTCAATCAGTAACTTCCATTATTGAACCTTGCAGGACAGAAGGACATTTCTATAATGCAAGGAAACACAATTCTGGAAAAGACTTGACTGGTGTATTCTTTATGGCATTGATGTGTTTGTACCAGAATGACCTTGAGCTCATTAAGTGTATCTTGCTTCACATTGGCCAAGAAATAACTCGTGTTTCATAACATTCAATATCAGGTTTTTTCATAGTTTTTTAGGCACTAATATCTCGAAAGTATTTTGAGAAAAAATTGAGTTTTAATCTTGTTTGAGTTGGCTTCCTCAGGAGTTTGTGTATAGAGTATAAGATTAGGAAGCAATTGATTGATGTGTTATAAAGTGATATAAAAAAATAAACTTTTCAATTTGGTAACACGATTGGTTCTATATTTTGAAGCCTAGAGCCAAGTTAAAATGAGTAGATTTAGTTTTTTTATGAAAACCCTTAATTCTGTTTGACATATTTACAAATTGGGTTGCCGTTTATTCTAGGTTGCCCAGTTGTCCAAGTTCCGTGAGGGCGGAGGCCTGGGTATAAGTTTAGAGGGTACAGTGGATGTAGAAAATGGCCATGAGGTGCGTCCTCATCATTTCATACGCTCCATACTCCCAGATGGACCTGTGGGGGCCAACGGAAAGCTGGAGAGTGGGGATGAACTGCTGGAGGTAGTATGACATCATGCTAGTAGAATTGATGGACTTACAGAAGAAATTAATATAAATTCTGTATTTATTTCAGGAAATTTTCAAGAATTACTGAAAGCTTTTTTTTTTTTTTTGCATATGATTAAAGGCTTTGATTTTGGAATTTTGTTGAGAATGTTTCATATCAGCAGACATTACCTTGATAGTTTGAATTATTCACTTTTGAAATGTACATTAAAAATAACTGTAGGATATTAGTTTGAGAGAGGAGATAAACATTAACATGATATATTGACTGTCTTTGCTTATAGGTAAATGGCCGTAAGCTCCTGGGGTTGAGTCATGTTGACGTGGTCAAGATACTTAAAGAACTACCGCAACATGTCCGCATCATCTGTGCGCGGCGGAAACATTCACAGACAGACTTCAGCTATGCACAAAAGCGCGACGAGTTCTTCCAGACACCACTTCCTCCTGCACCATTTTCAGTGGGTCCCGTGCGTGGACCTGACCGCTTGGTTAAAGCCAAGTCAGAACAGACACTCAATGTTACTGAAGTGCCGCAATTAAATAAAAATAAATCTCGTTCTCTAGAGCCCCTGACTGGCCTGGCTATGTGGAGTAGTGAGCCAGTGGTAATAGAGCTTGTTAAGGGGGACAGAGGTCTGGGCTTTAGTATATTGGACTACCAGGTAAGTGTGATTGTCAGTCCACCAGGTGAGCATGTTTAGATGCTAACACACTTGTCTTTTGAACTATTAGGTACTGGTATGATTAATTAATTTTTTAGTGACTTGAAGTATATTCATAGATCAAAATATGATAATTATGACAGGAAAACCAGCAGTGAGTTATTATTTCTGCTTGGCCTATAAAGCAAATGTGTATACATGATACCTCCTGTGTTACCCTTTTGAATTTTTCATATTTACAACATAGTATTCTATAAAATACTCTGGTTACTTTGAAAGTAACAATGTTGAAGGTCTTATTTTTCACATTTTTTTGCAGGATCCACTTAATCCCTCAGAGACTGTGATAGTGATCCGCAGCCTGGTCCCCGGGGGAGTGGCACAAGTCGATGGGAGACTGGTGCCCGGGGACCGCCTCATGTTCGTTAATGAGATCAACCTAGAGAATGCCACACTGGACCAAGCTGTGCAAGCCTTGAAAGGTGCTCCCAAGGGAGTAGTACAGATAGGAGTGGCCAAACCCTTGCCTGTGCCTGACACCAGCCTCAGTAGCCAGCCAGAAATGGTGGTAAGTCTAGTCTCTCTCTTGTTCTCTGTCCAAGGAAGCCTTGCCCCACCTGCTGCACCCTGAGTGCTACTGGAAGTGCCATGATTCCCCTTTCTAAGTGCTTTTCGCAGCCATTAACATCCTGGCCATGTGTGTGCCCCAGCCCCTTGTACATACTAATGCCCAGTTTGCTGCCTGTGTTTTCCCTGTTGTTAACCATAATATTATTGCCTGTGTTTCCTTACTACCCTGCATGTTACATGTATAACCTGTCTTGGTGCCTTATAAATTTTTTGACTATTAAAACATGACTTGTTGCATGGGTTTTGTTGTACTAAAAGTCTTATAATTCAGATTTTTGCCCCAGTCAGTTTGAAGTTATCAGAAATGTTTAATTGAATTTTTTTGTGAGAAAGAGAGGAGGCATGTAGTGCACAAAGTGGATCAATTTCTTATGGCATTTGAGCCAATATTTCATCACAGTTGCACATTGAAGCGCAGAATTGAATTAACCAAGTTGTTTGAATTTGGCCCATCAGTGTCTCCAATGAGGAAGGAGGTATACTATTCAATTCAGTAATTCCACTAAGGAGCAAACGAAGGTTTATAGGTTTACCATAGATTGCTTTGTGTCTTGCCAGGATATATATTGTATTTAGGCTTGGGCCTTAGTTATTGAGTTATGCCTCCTTTATAGCTTATTTTATTAACACTAATGAGTGAATGCCTTTGCATGGCTAGCTCTGACTTAATATATGACCACTGGGACATACAACGGTTTCTTGAATTGAAACGGGATAGTTCCCCTGGGAAGGCAGAGACTGGGGTGGAGGGAGTTAGTTGAGATATAGGATAGAAGTTAGACTCTGCTTGTGGCACATATTGTATGATTTGTGTTAGGCATATTTAATATAGTTATGTAGGACTTTTATAGCAGTTGAGATCAATGCCCCAAACTGCATATCTCCCATAGCATAGTTGCATTCATGTGCCACCGTGTGTACTCGTGCATGTGTGCATACGCACGCACACACACACACACACACACACACACACACACACACACACACACCTTACTTTTTAGTCTACCTTAGTACACATAGATTGCAGTGGATTTGTGCTATTAATCTTTGAACAAAATTGAAAATGTCACTCAGCAAGAAGCCGGACTACTTCTGTGCTACAGCCTATATCCATTAAATGAGGTTTAGTGATTTGCCTACCCAATCATGAATAGATGGAAATTTAAACAAGCCCATTTTTTTTTAATCATAAGCTTGTGGTTGCATATATTTTGAAGTCTAGAGCCAAGTTAGAATAGCCAAATTTAATTTTTCATGAAAGCCTCTAATTCTGTTTGACATAGTAAATTTTTTTTATTATTAACAATGTTCCATATATTTATATAATTCTATTTATAGTCATAAAATTATTAACCTGTGAAGGATGCAAACAAACTTAGAAGTGTTTTCTCTTATAGTTTACTAATGTGTGAGGAAAAAGGTATTTTACATATTTACTAACATAATTGCATCAGTTTTAACCTTACTGCTTTCATGCTAATTTCACCTCATTCAGATGCTATTTTGCAAATGCACCTAACTAAAAGCTTTATTATACTTGTGGCTTAGATATGCAATATCAGTTTATTATGAAATAACTATAAGTAACCATTAACTGTTTGTAGACAAAGCATTTTTAATTTAGTGCAAACAAGCAAACATATTTCTGTTAATCTGTAAAAAATATTTATTTTCCCATTAATTGAAATGGAAAGTACTATAAAATTACCACCTCCTTACATTAGTTGTTGGAACATCTTTATGTAAACAACCATTTCTCTCATATTTGGACTCTTTTTGTTCTTATTGAAGAAACTTGAGTTGTACAACTTGCATAAAGTCAAATTTTCAATTTTCATATTACAGGGGTCGTCATAAAAAAATGTGTCACTTTCTGAAGGATCATTCCATCTGACAATTTCCTGATACATTGATCTAGTCTGTCACTAGCATGTACACTAGTCACTTTTAATGCACACCTATACATATATCACTGTTAATCATTTTCCATCAAACAGAATGTCACATTTGTATGATAAACAGAGTTAGAAAATAACTAACAGTTACTGTAGCTTATTAAGATACTAGAATTATGTGCTTGTACACAAGGTTTTACTAGTGTTTTATGTAATTTTTTTAGAAAGTGGTGTTAAGTTGCTTTAAGTATATGGCATATTAACTCTCTTAAGAGTGGAAAGTTTTATTCTTTTTTGGGTGTGTGGGGAAAATAAATGTATGTTATATATGATAGACTAATAAGACGGCACAGAAATAACTCACCACTTGGCTAAATATTAATAGCTTGATTTCATAAAACTAATACCTTCTTAGATGTCTGGTTATTTGCATATAAGATAGTTGAAAAGAATGAATTACAGCCTTCCTTCATTTCTTGAAAAGAATATCCAGTTTGGGACATTTCTCACAACCAGTTTGCTGCTTACCATGCATTACCCAATATAATATCAGTTATCTACCTATATTTGGCACACAGATAAGAAGTTTTTCAGGCCTTCATTCCTAGCTTTTTTATTTATTTCAAAGACATCCCAACGCCAGTAGTTGAATGAATGTTGTTGTCTGTTGATGTGTCAACAGTGTATTGCATGTTATCTGTTCCCGTGTTTGTCATAAGCCTGTTGTAATGTCATGTAGAATAACACTTGACCCGTTTTATTTAAAAGCCATGTAGTCTTTTTATATGATAACTGGCCTTGTACTTGCTTTGCCTGCAGATGTCCATGCCCACTTACACTGAAGCTGAAATTGGAGCTAGTTATGAGAGTGCTGTGTTTTCCTCCCAGCATGTCGAGCCGCATGCCAATGCCTTATACATGCATGAGTCCCCTCCCCCTCCACAAGAGCATCGTCTTGAGGTGGAGTTTGTAGCCACACCCCCTGTCAATCATGATGCATTGATTGACACTGTGCCACCCAGGGATGACCCCTCAGCTCCTCTGGAAGAGCACCAGGTAGGTATTGGAACCAGGAATATTTACCAGGCATCTTGTTCTTTAGAGTATGATTTTACTGCATTGAGAATTTTGTGAGATTTTAAAGATGGGGTTGACCTAGAAGATGTCATAGAAGTCATTTCTATTAAAACTTTTCAGCTGTTAAAAATGGCAACAATTTTGAATTCATCAAATTCTAGCAGGCTCAAAACATATTAATCTAAAAATGTCCATATCAATCTTCCTGTATATTATAGAATGATCTTTAACAGCACTGTATCATTTTCATAAATATGTAGGAGTTGATGAAAGTAAGTTCCCACATTAAAGGAATCCATTTAGTTTGAAGTTATGCGTTTTCGTGTTGTGCAGAAATGTTTCAAAATGATTTTGTGTTTCTGATATCTCCCTGAAATTGTCACATTTTTATTTCTATAAAAAATGTCTTTAAAAAAAGCTTATGATGGGAATGGGATACCTAAAAAAAAATTAATGCATGACATTTTGTATGCATATTAAATGTAAAATGGCTTTCTAATGATGTGAGTGAGTGAAATTATTGCCTTTTGTTATGCTTTTGACTTTTATTTAGCATTTAACACACACCAGTGTTTTTGAGTATGGAATTGCAAAATCACTAAGTAATATTGTATATGTTATGATATTATAATGTGTATGTTATTTCCTTTAATTAAAAGAAAAGTTATGAATAAGAAAATAAGTTTGTCATTTAAGGATTACATTTCTTTTTCGAATGGAAAATTTATGGCATGAAAAAATTATCCTTTTTTTTCTATCAGACATAGCAGTTAAACTATTATCACAAAATGTTCATTTTAGCTAACGGAAGAGATTTTCCGGGAACTTGAAGCTAGACATGAAAAGGAAGGCAGTGATAGTAGCAGTGGTTCGTACAAAAAGGAACAACCACAAAATCTGGACAACCATGTGCAGGAGGAATGGGAAGACCAACAGGTGGAAGAAGAAGAGGTAACTCTTTCACACAGGGCCTTTTTTCTTAAACAGAATAATGTGTACACATTTTGTAATACTAAATATCTGATCGACATCTGTGACAATTTTTTTTGAGAATTATTGAGTCTTTTCTTCGTATATTGATTCATAAAGTTAATTTTTAATGTACATCAGACAGCTTCACTGACAAGTGATGCCTCAAGAGAAGTATACCAAGTGTGTGTTTTTCATATGCAACATGAGGTTGACATTTTTATGTTCATGTTTTAATTGTATTTGCCATCAAATACAGTTATGTGCCTTTCTCTAATAGACCTTGATTTAGTTCTCTTTAGGTTTTAGAACTGGTGTTTTGCTGCTTTTCTCAACTTGCTGATTGCTGCTTCCTGCTATTATGATACTAATATCATATTCTAATTGAGGGGGGGGGGTAATTAATGTGACATTTAACAAGCAAATTGAAAAACGTGCATTATATTAATACAGGACCAACTTCCTCATTTGTAACCAAGGCAATTTGATCCTTGTTGCATGCATGTCACATTAATTGTGAATTTTAAATAATGAAGTCATAGAAATGGAAAGCATGAGTCATGTTGTCTGCAGTAGTGTAACTTTGAACCAGTTTCATTGTACCCTTCCTCAAATCCTAGCATTTGAAAGCTGATACGAAATGTGACTGATCATGATTAGATAAGCTTATTTTGATGTCACACTGTTCCATATGGCTATTTGGTATCATCGTGGGAACTGTGTGACACCAGCATTACAAACACATATGATTTTTCAGAGAATATGATCCATGTTTATAACTCCATTAAATACTGAGAAATAAACGTGCTTTCTTGGAAGCTTGTCAACGCTTATGATAACTGTTTATTATAACTATGACACGGAGCCAAGAAATCACCCATCTTGTTAAATGCACATAACTGCTGTGTTATAATAGTGAGTTGACAATAGAATGATTTTACACCCACCTGGATAACCTTCCTCTTCATCGTATTTGTGTGTGAGAGTGTCTGATTTTCTAGATCTTTTGAAATTATCTCTTTGGTCTCCAATAGGTGATTTATTTAATCTTACGGTATCAAATATGGCACCATGTAGAAAGTAGTAAAGACAATCTTCATGATTGCAGTTCTCCTTCACTTTTTGTTCAATCAGAGTGAGTTCTTTTACTAAACTATTGAAAAGTAGAAATGAACTTCTTGGTGAGTTGCTGTAGGTCTTTTAACACTGATCCTAATGCTCAGTTTGAATAATTTCTTGGCTAAGAGCTGTAAGAATCACTTTTTGCTTAATATAATCATGATAGTCTCTGATCATTTGTGCTGTTCTTAGTGTAGCATTTTAGATAGTGATTTTCAAGCACTTTCACCCCACTAAGTCCACCATGTTTCCCTACTGTGTAGTGATAGATCAGTCTAAAAACCACTAGAAAGTACCTTGCTTTTAACAGCTTCTGCTGATGAACCCTTTGTGTTTAAAGAACTAAAAAAAGTGAATTCAATGTGAGCATTTTCTGTAGATAATCAAAACAGAAATATTGAGGGACAGGAAAGTGGCAGAAGAGGAGAGAAGGGACTCCGTGTCCTCTACCAGCTCTGGCGATATTCCCAAGATGCAAGAGTTCATGGCAGCAGCCGCCATGGCTGATGTATCTCAAGATGATGTAGATGCTGGGATGGAAGAAGAAGAAGAACTGAAAGAAGAAGTGCAGGAGGAGATCATTCAGCCACAGAAGAAGGCTGTAAAGAACCAAATAGATGCTGAGGGCTTCTTTTTGACTGAGGTCCCTGGTGAAGAAAAAAGGGAACCCTTACTTGAGAAATCTAAACCTGATGAGCCTGTAGTGGGTCAGGACGAACAAATAAAAGTCAAGGTATCAGAAAGAGGACCAACTTTTTATGCTGGTCTTCAGACAGCTAGTACCCCTCCTAGCATAGAAAGAACCACCCCTCAGTCCAAGCCCCATGTAGTGGGGGAGACTAGATCACCTAGTTTTTATGCTGTAGTTCAGAAAGAGGTGGAGGAAGTTAGGAGGCAGACACCGGTGGTGGAAACTAAAACTCAGGTACGCTAACAGAACTAATATTTGACAGATACTGATGATCTTTTAACTCTTAACAGCATGGTAAAAGTAAACAAAATGTGCATAAGAATACTAAGGATGCTTTGTGTTCATTATTGCTTGAATAAAATAATGCAGGTTTTCTTAAAACTTGGTAGGAATTTCCTTAAAGGGTGCCATACAGCACTTTCTTTACTCAAAACTTTTTGAAACCTCGTTTTATTTCTTTTTTTTGGATGCTGGAATGTTGTCAATTAATGCTTGTTATACAGCGTATGACGTGCCTGTTTAGTTTGCAGTTTCTGAAACCATAAAATGCATTGAAGATAACAGTCCTCGTTAACATACTAAAGCATGCTGTCTAACCCATCAAAGTGTGCCATTTATTGCAGCTAGAGTGGAATGAATAGTGAGTGTTCACGTCCTAAACCATGTTTCTATTACAGCTGGATCCCATTATAGCTATTCACCAAGTACATTTATATATTTTGTTTCAATACCTTACTAGCTTAGCTTCAAAGACACAAAAGCTTATACTACAGTAAGTTGTCTCTTAATATTCCATGCAGTTGTATGTATCATGAGGCTTTATATGATTTGGAAGAAGAAGACTGTCACTTCTTACGTCCTTGCTGATTTAGGGTCCCTTATACATTTGACAAATCCCCACCCTCCTCCCCCATTAACTGGATGCCCTTTTTATCATAGCAATATTTAATCACGATTGACCCATGTTATTTGTGTATGTCTATCCTTGCGTGTCTGTCTTTTTTTTTTTCTTTTTGTCAAATATTTCTGAAAATCAAATTCCTAACATGTTTAGATTTCTTGCTTGCCCATTCCAGCATTGTGTCATGCATGTACCAGTAATAGAAGATAACCAGCCACAATATTTGAGTCAAAGATTATTAATTTTCTATAATGATAATATAGACTTTGGTTGGTATTGCACATGAATTGTAGACTTGAGCCACACACTTATGCTTCCTTTATCATACTGATCTCTGTTCATGGTGTTGGGTTATAATGATTGATGAAATTTTCAGCATGATATTTCCAGAACAACCTCTTCCTTAAAAAAGGCCAATAACAAGTAAACAGTGTAACTATTTCAGCAGCATGGATTGCAGTGTTGTAGTGAAGAATGATGCCTGAAATGATAATACCCACCAATATTAACTTAACACACTCTGTTTGAGTTTTTTTTTTTAGTTATCATCTTTTTATACTTGGATGTTTTGCTTTTTTTAAGTCAAATATTTCATACTTTTATACACTTTTAAATTTGTGATTAATTTGATTATTACTCTAGCTTTTTTTTTTTTTAGTATTTGTATAGTCTTGTTGATATGATCAACTTTTTGCAATAGTTATATATCAAACTCTGGCTAGCTTTTGTTTCAACTGTCCTCATACTATGCACGTGTGTTTCTGTCCTTGCCTGCCATAGGTGTCAGGGGACTTCTCACGACCCAAAAAGACACCACCTCCCGTCCCACCCAAGCCCAAGTGGCTGTATTCACCTCGGACGTCGCAAACCTCGTTGGAGCAGGTATGCAGGTGTTTTGTACACAGGTGTTTTGTGCACTCGTGGTGGTGGTGGTAGGGCAATGCACTGTACTCTGTTTGGTCGGGAATGATGGCTATATATGGATACAAGATGATTTGGCTGATTGATATATACATGGGCAATGTTTTTTAATGTATTTAAAAATTGAAATAGACTAGAAAGATTTTAGAAATGTGAAGGACCTCTCATTTCTTTTGTTCTAGTATATCTGTCCTTTCATTATTTTGGTGAGGTCATCTTTATGTATGAAAGGGTATGAAGAAATCAATAATATGGAATAGAAGTATGATAGGTAATTTTGTTTTTGGTTATAGATGATTTGGGAATAGGAGCAAAAATTTATATTGATGACTCCATTTTGTAATGGACTTTCAAATTGTAGATGATCATGTTTATGTGTCACCATAATTTGTTGTCACTGATTTGCGAATTTTTTTATTTTCATTGTGGGATTATTAGTTAGAATTACATTTTGATTTCATTTCATTAAATTGATTAAAAAAAAAAGTCAATTGAAATTCTGTCCATGAGTGACTAGTAAAGATATAACAGTGATTATTATGCACCAAGCATTTGTATTTATTAACTTGGGCTGAAAGAAATGGCATACATTGTTATTACCAGACTGAAAAATGATCACTATGCACAGTGGAAATAATTAATCTTTTGTGTATTTTATGTAGATGAATATATCTGTTTGTGTCTTTTCAGTATGTAGAGGTTTATATTATGAAATTGTAGACTTTACATTGAAACAGAGATATTGAAGAGGTGATATTCATTTTAACCCATTTCCAGGATATAGGATGTCGAGTATTACAGCAACAAAGAGTCTAGGTGTTGAAAATTCCATTGATTCAAAGCTAGATTTTTTCAACACTTGGTGAACTACATATATTGTCTAGATATAACTTGATATTCATGCATATGCATATAAAGATGCCCTGCCCCTTTGTTTCACTTTTCATCTATTCTTTTTATTCATGTTACAGATAACCAAAACATGGCTAGGCATTTGAACACCTGCATTGGCCACGTCATAACAAGTGCTAGTACTCCTTTACCATTTTTATTCCATCTGCTATTTTTATTCTGACCCTGCAGGACATGGGTTCTCCAGTACATCCAGTGTCACCGCCACAAATGCCTGAGCAGACTTCCCAAATCACAAGTGACCTTAGCAAGACCTCGTCGTCCCCTTCTTCCTCGGTGGGCTCCACCCCCCACATGTCCCCAGTCTTGAGTGGGTGGAGGGCACAGCACAGCCTGGCACACATTCCACCCCTACCCTCTGCCCTGGAGAGGAAGGCCAAGATTAACAAGGGCAATGAGCAATTAGGTATGTGCTGCATGGGTTTTGAATTTGTTTATGTTTTACAATCATTGTAATTGTAAGAATGCTTAAGTCAAGTTAAAGTTAGACTGAAATTTTATTTGGTTTTGAAAAGTTTTCAACTCAGTAGTTTGGAATTTTGTGACAAGTAGAAGTGAAAATTTGTGTTGACTGAAGAGTAAGTTTTATCTTGAAAAGGGTAACCATATGCCATATGCATTTTAATGTAAAACTAATGTGAAATAGCAATTTTTCATGAGCTTTTATCTTGCATGGCTCAATGCGAAGGTAGCTTTTAATGGACTGTGAAGCTGTCCTGTGTTGTTTTCTAGCAGTTCTGATTTCCATTTCATCGTTGTACATACAAGTGAAACCACAGTTTTTTATCGTTGATATACCAGGACTGTGCATGCATTTACTTGAACAGGACAAACCTAAATGTCTTTTGACTTACTAATCACTTTCCTGGTACATATACATACAGGACTTGAAGTTGAAGCAAGTGATAGCTGGATGCATCTCGTAGGCAGAGTTCATCGCTGTGTTAGGTGTTATTGGTCGCATTCCACACATGGTAACACCCTTGTGTTGGTGTTGACCTCTTTGTTTATGTTGTCCCATTTGCATCCCATAACATCAAATTATGTGATATATTAAATAACCACAATTTTGATTATTCCTCACCTGCATGTGTTTTAGGGGAAAAAAAGAAAATGATAACCTCTAATCCACTATGATATTTTTTTACATTTGTAAATAATTGCATGTGACTGAAATATTTCCTAATTTTATTACAAGGCATAGAAAGGGTGTATTTGAGGCAGGTATGAAAGTGATTATGAATGGCTGCATGTAAGGAACATGAAAAGTGATTTTCATTACTAGCATTACATAAAATGTCACTACAAATTAAACTTTTTTTGTTGTTAGTATAGATACTGTTGGGGTCATCATACATATCCTTTGATGTTTTTGTAAAAAAAATGTTAGCTCCATAAGAAACTTACCATACATGTTTTAATGGTTGACTACTAGATCATTTTTCTCTGCGTGTGACTGCAGGTGTGGGTGGGCGTATGCTTGTGCACGCACATGTGCACTGTATGGTCTTGGATTTTCTTTCATATCACTCTGTAGTTTATCCATAAGTTTATCCACAATGTATTTATTTCTCTGTCATTACCTTTTGCATAGTTTTAAGTAGGTAGTGTAGATACAATAGTTGCAACAACATTGAAAAAAAAGGAAAACATGTGAAACTTTGTTATTGATTTATAGTCAGTCGTATGTTGGTGGTAAACTTTTAAAGACTTGGTTTCAAGTAGAACTGTAAATTAAAAGCTATGAGAAGAACCGGGAATGCCATTTGCATGCTAAATTTTTAATTCTTTTTGGTTTCTGTTTGCCTTGCCTTGAAAAAAATTATTGCTTGCTTTATGAACAGCAACATTTTCATAATCATTTTAAAGCATGCCTTCTAACATTCATGTAAAGAATAATAAGCTTGGATGTAAACTTGTAAAATAAACATGTAACAATCTAAATCTATTATGTATTTGATCCTAAAAAATGTTACAATATTTCCAGGTTTGAATGTGGATGCAATAGATAAAGGAGTGAATGGCTGCATAGTGAAGAGCATCAGCAGAAGTGGAGCGGTAGCCCGTGAGGGCAGCATTCAAGTGGGAGACTACATTGTTATGGTCAACAATGAAAACATGCGCAATATTACTAATGCTCAAGCCAGGGCTATTCTCCGCAGGGCTGCCCTTGTGGGGACAGAAATCAGGTGTGGTAAACCTCATGGAATTCTGATCAATCTTAGTGTCATAAAATAAGGACATTTTCTTTAATTAGATTAATACAAATGTCAAAATTACCCATGGGGGACAAGTGTTGTGCAAGTTTAAGGGAATGAATATATTTGCAATGATTCTGCTGTTAAAAATGTTCTGATCTATCAAAAAATTGCATGCTTAAGATTTATGGAATCCTATTTTTGTGTGTTTCATAGAATATTTGTAAAGTAAATGCTTGTATTGATCAATTTTTATTTATTTATTTTGACCAACTTATACCTGGGAATGATATTATTCTGTTGCTTTTGTAACCCCATTCCACCAAGTCCTAGAGTTAGATCAATATTGGTTTGCACAGAATCTTATTTCATTTTGAGCGGGGTCCTGGCCTATTTCATTTCTTTGCAACACCCAAAGGATTGAGATTTAGCTTGTTTGGTGGTGTGTAGAGACCAATTAATCAATAGTAGGCTCTGCACAACAAGAAATTGAAGATAAAGTGATGCTTGTGAATAGCACAGATTATTTGTGATGGAACTCTTCTTTGCTAGGCTCATTTCTTTATGCAGTTTCAAGCTTTGGATGTAGCACATTTAAGTTGAAGATGTCATGACATTTATGTCATGTCATAAATGTTGGTCTGTACAGCTGTAGACAAGAAGTGCCACCATGTAGAGCAGTCCTTCAAATATAAATATTAACATTCACTTCTGGTACATAGACTGGTGTTTCGTAAAAGAAGTCCGTTGAAAAGATGGTTTTACTTGCTAGTATATTAACTGAACCATCAATTTCACATTTACGTACACCTGCATAAAATATTTTTCTTAAAAGCATTGCTGGGCATGTTGCCAGGGTTAGATGAGCTTCAAAGGTAAAGTGCATGGTATATGCTGGTTTGCTGGTTGTCTGTGGAAATTGAAGTGATTGCAGTATAGAAGGGGAAGGATTAGGCATGAGTAAGAATGGGTGTTCCAAGTCAATTTTAACAAGTGATGTGAAATGGGGGGTTTTATATGCGGGAGAAGAGTGAGAAATGATAAAGACGTTTGTGGACTAAGAAACAAAGTGGGCAGTGCTAGGGGCAGGGGAGCAACAGCAATGAAGGCCAGGTAAATCAGGAGTGCAACGGAGGGAATTGAAGAGATTTGGAAGTTATTTTTTTGAGGGAAATATGAAATGCAGGCCCGTAGCCAGCAATTTCAAAAGGGGGGTTCTTTTTTCTGAAAAAGTGGACCTTTTCCCATAAAACGTCATGTACCTAGATCAAATTTTACCCAGAGTGGACCTTTTCCCAGCAAAAGGGGCGGTTCTTTCGACCCCCCGAACCCCCCCTGGCTACGGGCCTGTAATGTCTCAACAGGTGTACATTAAACCTACAACCACATGGGCCTGAAAGGAAATTATTGATGATGTTAAGTCTCTTGATATTCATTATATAAAAATAGTGATTTTTAAACTTGATTTTGTATTTTTTATTCTTCTATTTCTCCAGCATCGTATATATTCCTGGCCAAGATGCAGCAGTTCACAGAGATTGCTATATGATAGCTGAAAGGGAACAGAACACAGAGGAGGACATGCCCATAGTCACATCCCCAAGGTAAATCATTCACAAGAACTATCATTCTGTATAATTCCAGTGATGACCACAACTATTTCAAAACTCTATTACTTCTTAATATTGGTTTATTTTGATTTTATTTATTTTACCTTGATTTGTGAACTTGAATCTGGGTGTTTGAGACTGAGATATTTACTTTTGAACTTTGACTCTATCTATGGTTATGGAGTACATGCACCCCACGTCCAGTAGTGAAATAGTAGAACAGCTGTGCATTATCATGGTGCATGATATGTCACAGAATTTAGGAACTTTATTTGTGGCCAACACTGCACATCTAGGTTTCAGAAGGGAGAATTGGTTTGAAAGACTCTGTGTAAGGTAGTTGGTAAAATGTGGAAAACAAATCTATGATAACAGGTTTTTACTTTTATTTCCTTTAAAATACTACTAGTTTTTTCAGTTTTTGTATCATTTACTAGCTACAAGTAGCTCTGATTCTTGCAGAACTTGGGTGTTTCTTTTACTGTTTGTCTGTTGTTATCTTACATATGTATTTTTTTTCAAATGTATTATGGCTATTTAAAAAGATGGCATCATTACTTGATTGATTGAAAAAAATGATATTAGCAAAATTGTTGCTATAACTTTCATAATATTTTGCCTTTATCTTATTGCCTATTTACCAAGTATATTTATTTTGCTTAGCAACTGCATAATGTGTTTGTAGCAGATATTTTTCTGTTTACATATAATGTTGATTTTTATTTCTTCATTTATTATTTATTACATTTTCTGTGCTGCCAGGATTTTTCCTAAATTCTATCGGTAAGGCACAAAAAGCCAGTTTATGTTACAAGTGTGAAAGATCTACCCCCACTAAATGTGCACTGCTCACCCTTTTCCATGTATGGCCAGTCTTGTGCTACTAGTCTCAAAACTGATTCAAAGATTTGTGAAAGTTTGTAAATTTGACTGGAGTCTGACACTGACAGGAAGATAGTCTGAACATGTTGTTCAATTATCTGCTCTTATGCAGATTTGTAGATATTTTTATGTGGATATTGGTGAAAAAAAATGATGTAACTATATTGAGATAATTCGTCATTGTCAGATTGAGCCAGTCTCTCATCACTGTTATATTTTTGAGCACCATGTTATATTATATCCCCATCTTTGAACTACAAGTTTTGTACTTGGTATTGTAAATCCTCAGTTTTCCCATAGCTACCTTGTAATAAGATCTTTGAAAATTTGTGAAACTTTTTTTTTTTTCATTTGGTGATAGTGGTCAAGAAGCTGTCAAAATTGACCTCAAACCTCATAGCATATCATTTGACATCAATTTGTAAATGTTTTGCCTAGAAAAATATAAATTTTCAAGTAAGACAGCTATTTTCCATTTATTTTGATTTCTTAGTGTTTTCATTTTTTATATTTTCTTTCATATTTTATGCAGTACCAGCTTATTATGTGTGTTCTTGCTGCATGTTTTTATTTAATGCTTGGAAGTCTCTATTCGTGTATGTATTGTTTTGCCATTTATATATATATATAATTATATGTGAGGCATGGAATATTGTTGCTGTTAGTCAATGGAATTCACAGCGAAATAGTTAGCTTGATTCAAATGCAGTTGAATTATTTTATATCTCCCATTGTGATTCACATGTATAACAAAAATAAAAGTTGTGTAGAGATGAAGTCCATAATGAATTCCACAATCATGCCAATCATTCTTTCCTGATGGAAAAGCATTATAATTTTTATGTGTTTTAAATATGTAACACTCAATCATCAGATGCACCAGGCATGATTCAGGAAAATTATACATATTTAAAAAGATATATATTCTGCATATTCTGAGGGGGAAATAATGTTTATAGTGATGAAAGCACTGGGTTTATTAGAGGAAACATGACTGAAGTGGTCAAGGTAATATTCAGTAGTGCTAAAATGTACTTAAACGTATTGGTGCTACAGTTATATTTGCAAAAAAAGAGGGTATGTAAGATCTGTACTTGAGAGTTTACAGTGTGTATAGTTATATTTATCTGACATGTTTGACTATTGCTAAGACTGAAATAAAAGAAATGATCTTTTTTGAATTTGAGACTGTGACGTATCTGTTTTTCTTTGTTGCATCATGTACTGCTTGACAAATATTACATTATTATTCTGTCCATTAATGAACTGTGTTCAGACAGGTTATAAATGTATTTTAATTACATGATTGCAAAACAAACTACTTTTGTTTTTTGAGTTAAGCTTTTTTTTGCAGTGAAAGAAAGCAAATTCATATATTCTGAAAAACATTTCATAATTTCAACACAGTATTTTTTACACGAATCCCATCAATTGTATCAAAATGCTTTTGTTAAGGTTTATATCAATCGATATTTTTTTCCTTTTTAATTCTGAGGGGGTGGGAAATGATTATAAGAAACTGCATGGGTTATGGCTCCTGAGGATGACATTTTTCCATATACACTGAACCTTCTACGGCTCCTTTGCTGAATACATGCAATTCCATCTCGGGTGACCAATGATGGAAAGCCTACCACAGGAGAAGCAATCCAGTTCAGTTGGCGTACAAAATTTAATTGACTTGCCATGATTGTGGCTTTCATATTTCAAGCACCTGCATTCTTGAAAGGGATATTCCAGGAGTTTGAGTTTACATGTGCAACGGGTGTGGTCTCAACCATTCTTATGCTTGTTTTATATTGTAATGTTCTTGATCTATGCATGCACTAGTCTTTTCTTTACTTGGAATTTGAGGAAAGAGAAGAAGCTTTTACTGTTCTGTGTACAGAAATTTAAGGAGATTTTTTTCTGTTTTTAACTAACCTGATTGTGCTCATAACTGATTTTTATCATTTTCCTTGGAATTAGTGTAAATGAAGTGAGTACCTATACTTTTATAAGTAAAACCATTTGAATTAATTAAGATGTATGTAACTGTAACTTAATTATATGCCATCATGTTGTCTGTAGTGTTAACTAACTATTAGAAACTTGTCACAGACTTGACACTCACGATAAAAAGGGGGGGGGGGGGGGGGGGGGGGGAACTGAACCATTCCTTTACCAATAATGTATATATTGATTAACTCTGTTTTCCTAAAATTATGCATGTTTATTGTTGCAATCCTCTTACTAAGAAAATGATTGTATTTTGATTAAGATCATCTATTTAACATACTCACTTTTGGATTGATAGTTCTAATTTACATTTTCAAAAAAAATCTCTGTGATTTCATGATCTAAGAAATAGCACTGGTGTACTGTTCTTCTAAAATTACTCATATTATTCCCCATTTTCAGGTCATGCTCTCTGGCAAAAATGAAGTCTGCTTGCACAGTGTACTACTATGAATTAACACATTGCATCATGTTACATAGTTTTACCTATTACACCACTAGCTTATCATTAGTCCAGATGGTGTCAAGTTCCCATAGAAAGAAATCTTAAAGTTCTCTCAACATAATACAGCATGCATTTCATGAATCATTTGTCTGGCGTACGGAACATTGCTGGATAAAGAGAAATTAAAAGGCAATTTCTGGGTTATAACTCCCAGTCAACCCTGTTTTAAATGTCTTTTCCCATCTCACCTCCTGGCCCTACATGTACAAGTCTGTGACAAGTTCCTCCCAGTAGTGAGTAGTAAACCAGTCTCTGCTGAATGCATGCAGCACCTGGTGCAGATGGGTTTGTTTCTGATTTTTCCATGCAGCTCACAGTTTTCTACCAGCAGCAGCGAGTCCTCCCCTACCAAAGATCCCAAGCCAGTGATCAGGACACGGGATGCTGACTTGATGGTAACGCCCCCTCTTAGTCCACTAAGGAAGGATGAGGCACAGAAAATGAATCAGGCCTGGGGACCCCCTCGCACTGTGTACTTAGAGAGACAGCCTGGACAGAGCTTGGGGATAAGTATAGTGGGTAAGTCTGAAAAACAGAAGATACAGATTAGAGCACATTTAGAACAGCAGACTAATAGATCCGCAGATCAAATATGGCGACCTACTAAAAAGCTTGCTGATTGATTCCTGATTAGACAATGAATAGATTCCCTGCGGGGATTATGCAACAAGCATTCAAGGCCATAGTGGGTCTGCTGATCTGTTAGTCTGCTGTTCTGATTGTGCTTGAAAAAGTATCGCTACGGCATGTATAAAAACTTCTTTTGGAGGAAAAATGGAAATTATTTGATTTGATAAAATGTGTGTTGAAATAGTAGTATAACATTTGCATTTGTACATGACTTAACTGTCATTAATTGTCTTGATGTACTGTTCAGATTTTCACTGAATACTTCACTATATAAAATGGTTCTCTTTTTATATTTGAATAATACTGCAGTTCATTCTAAACTACTTTCATTTCCAGCAAAAAATATACTTCTCCTTCAAAAAACCTATAGGTGCAATCCACATGTAGTGAGCTGTTTATCTAGCTGCTCCCATTATGTGGAATGTTACTGGTATGAAGCAGGCAAAGCATAAGTCCATTGTTTTGAATCTTTCAGGAGGTAAAGTGGACCTGTTCCATGTGTCCCCAGAGCACACCATCACTGGGATCTTCATCAAGCATGTCCTGGAGGGCAGTCCCGCTGGCAAGAGTGGACAGCTAAAGACTGGGGACAGGATACTTGAGGTAAGGATGGTGTCTACAGCATGTGCTAAGTTAGGTGGCAATATTCTGGGTAATGTTTCCAGACTACCAGATTATGCACTGGGACAGTAGATTGCAGTGTATAAGAAACAGACTTGACTTTAACTTAAATTTACAAAACATTATCAACTTAATGAGCATAGAATCTGCTGTACTGGCACAGTTGAAACTATATGAATGACTGTCTGTCAAGTGGGCCACATATACCATTGGTTTTGTATATGTAAACAAGTGCCTTTTAGGATTAGTCCTTGGTAGTTCAAGGGGTTGGACTGCACATTCTATAGAAATTTCTCAAAGCACGGTCTGATAATGTGGCACTTTTCTTCAGGTTGATGGAGTAGAGTTAAAAGATGCAACTCATGACCAAGCAGTGGCTGCTATAAGGAATGCAAACTCTCCTGTAAAATTTGTGATTCAGAGCATCATGGATAAAGCACCTGTAAGTAGACTTCATGAATTCTATGGAAACATCCCATCCCACACTTAAAAATAAATAGACTGTAAAGCAATATATCTAGCTTAGTAGAAATAAATAGTAAAAAATAAAAGTGCATGTTCAATTAAAATTATATCCAAGTGACATCTTTTTTATAAGGTAAGGGTAAAGTTAATAGCTTCCTAAGAAAGATTCTTCTAAAATGTAAAAATCAAAGCTTCCCATAAATGGTTATACATAGAAAACACTTCTATGATCCTCAAATTATTCGGAATTTATTTGTTTTCAGCCTAGTGATAGGGAGTCTAGCTCCCAGAACTCTACTGTGATACCTGATCGTAGCCCCTTGCCTCATGCTGTGCGGAAACTCCACTTACAACAAGAACCTCATATGTCGCCATTGGATGAGTCTGTGTTGACAATAGAGACACCTGGTGAGAGTACCACTGACCAACCACATGATTCCTCAGACAGTGAATCTGATGATGAATTTGGATATACCTACAGTAAGCATTATTATTCAAAATATACGAAACTTATCAAATAAGCTTGGCATTTTATTACCCTAATTGTGGTACATTAGATTTGGTAGACTTCCATTGATTAGCTTTGGAATTGCTTAACCCAGTTATCTTACTGGAAATGAAATATTGAATATGTTTTGATGATTATCTGCTAAAAAGCACCATTATTGAATTAAGCAACAGGAGGGGAAAAGAGACAATCAAAATTAAATCTGTGATTCTAGGCACCTTTCCCATAGATAGGTAGATTACCACATCAACTGCATTGTCATGTCTACTGTTAATTTTTAATCAAAAATGTAATAATCTAAACAAATTTTACTGCTTTGGTTACTGTCAGATAATGTTTGTAAGAAGTAAAGTATAGAAAATTCGATAGGTATCAGGAACTGTCATTTGGCACAGCTTTGTGTATGTTATCTGGAAAGCTAATTCTCAAGGTATTGTAGGTATTTTTATGTACAGACACAATATGTCATGGAGATTGTAAATGGAGCCATCACCTGCACCTGCCTCTTGTGCTTTTTACTGTTAAGGCAATGGATGGATGTCTTCAAACTTACTGGAATGATTTGTAAAATACAGGCTGAGTTTGAATATCATCTTGATCAGACCATTCTTGCTAAATCATCCTGTTGTTTCAAAATTTTTGTCATCCTTGTTTTCAATATTATATCCTTCACAATGCAGTTAATGTATAAACCAAGTAAATTATTTCTCTCAAACTTACTACAGTGATTCATAACATCTGAAGGGTCAACCTGGAATATCAGCTAGTCTCAGTAACTCACATACATGATAAGATAAAAAAACAACTATAATTGTACCACCAGCGTTAGCGCTGGCGGTACACATGGTTTCGGTCTCGTCCGGATCGTTCCGCCGGCTCCGCCGGCCCTGCCGGACGGCTACCGTTACTGCTTCTCCTCCTAGACAGTAAGGGCCCCCGTACCCATCTCTTGGATTTAGGTCACCTATAATCTCAGCTCGTTCCACGTAAAATTTGGGCTTTGCCGGTATTGGGGTCTGGGTGTGGCACTCATTGCAATGCACCCTTGTCCAAAAATGGCAAAATTAAATGCTAATTATCTACCCTACAGAAGGGGTTATGGGAAAAATTTCTACAGACGGCTTTCCAAAAGTCATATGTGTAGATTTCAAATATGCCCTTGGATTTGACCTTTGACCTTTACTTCAAGGTCAAACGGGCCAAAATTTTCAAAAAAATAATATTTTTTATGAAAAAAAATTTTTTGCCCTGTTATTCAGACACCACACAGACTTAACCAATAATATTATTGGAAAGTGTTATTCTTCAGGTCATCTTTCATCTCCGTGAATTTGGGGTCAATCGGTGCATTTTCACTGGAGTAACGGCCATAAGATGCCGAAACTGAAAACTGTCTCTAATTCGGGAACCGTTAATGCTAGAGACCCATTCTTTTTTGCATTTTGTAGAGCATGTAAAGCCCAACACTGGAGGTTGTCTCCGTTTTTTTTGTATTCCAAACGGTTTTCGAGTTACGCTATCAAAAAGTACATATTGGTGGTGAAAGCAAAATGTGCAGTAGTCAGGTGGCTCAGTCCAAATTTTTTCCAGAATTGTGCAATAGATGATAAAAGCATGAAACTTTCCCCGATGAATAACCATTGGGTGTTCATCTATTTTGGATCAGGGGGTTGACAAACACCCAATGGTCATTCATCGTGGAAAATTTCATGCTGTTATCATCTTTTGCACAATTCTGGATAAAATTCGGACTGAGCCGCCTGACTACTTTTCACCATGAACTAAACTTTGCATATTTTACTTCCCTTTCATATCCAAAACTGGCAGAGATAGGTCCATAGTTACTATTGAACTTGAATAGGAAGTCATATACTGGCAATCTAAATGTGACCTTGAAATTGACCTTTGACCTACTTTTCACCATGAACTAACCTTTGCAAATTTTGTTTCCCTTTTATCTCCAAAACTGGCAGAGATAGGTCCATAGTTACTATTGAATTTGAATAGGAAGTCATATACTGGCAATCTAAATGTGACCTTGAAATTGACCTTTGACCTACATTTCACCATGAACTGAACTTTGCAAATTTTGCTTCCCTTTTATCTCCCAAACTGGCAGAGATAGGTCCATAGTTACTATTGAACTTGAATGGGAAGTCATATACTGGCAATCTAAATGTGACCTTGAAATTGACCTTTGACCTACTTTTTACCATGAACTGAACTCTGCAAATTTTGCTGCCCTTTTATCTCCAAAACTGGCAGAGATAGGTCCATAGTTACTATTGAACTTTAATAGGAAGTCATATACTGGCAATCCAAATGTGACCTTGAAATTGACATTTGACCTACTTTTCACCATGAACTGAACTTTGCAAATTTTGCTGCCCTTTTATCTCCAAAACTGGCAGAGATAGGTCCATAGTTACTGTTGAACTTTAATAGGAAGTCATATACTGGCAATCCAAATGTGACCTTGAAATTGACCTTTGACGTACTTTTCACCATGAACTGAACTTTGCAAATTTTGCTTCCCTTTTATCTCCAAAACTGGCAGAGATAGGTCCATAGTTTGTATTGAACTTGAATAGGAAGTCATACACTGGCAATCTAATTGTGACCTTGAAATTGACCTTTGACCTACTTTTCACCATGAACTGAACTTTCCAAATTTTGCTTCCCTTTTATCTCCAAAACTGGCAGAGATAGGTCCATAGTTACTATTGAAGTTGAATATAAAGTCATACACTGGCAATCTAAATGTGACCTTGAAATTGACCTTTGACCTTCTTTTCACCATGAACTGAATTTTGCAAATTTTGCTTCCCTTTCATATCCAAAACTGGCAGAGATAGGTTCATAGTTACTATTGAAGTTGAATAGGAAGTCATATACTGGCAATCTAAATGTGACCTTGAAATTGACTTTTGACCTACTTTTCACCATGAACTGAACTTTGCAAATTTTGCTTCCCTTTTATCTCCCAAACTGGCAGAGATAGGTCCAAAGTTACTTTTGAAGTTGAATAGGAAGTCATATACTGGCAATCTTACTGTGAAATTGACCTTTTACCTACCTTTTGATGAACTTTTGATATTTTTTTTTGCATATTTTGAAAATTCTTGTTGATTGCATTTTTACAGCTTGTCAAGCAAAAGACTGGTGGCTGTGTCCCTTATTTTGTGTATGTGGGGGTCTATACGAATGCGCTTGCTCCAGCTGGTGGTACAATATTCGGAGGCGGTATCGCCTCTCTGATCCTCTAGTGTATTATTCTTTTTGCCATTTATTTCGTTAAGTTTAAGGGATATTTATCAATGTTTCACCTAATACTTATTGGTATTTAAGCTGTTCTGTAACTGATTTTGGTCTGTACATTTGGCAGCTCTGCTGCCTTGTTCAAAGCTAGCTTTAAATATATCCATGGCAGTTAACATGGTTATTATGCAAGCAAATATAAGTGTGCGATATCCTTTCATATTTATGAAAAATTCACATTGAAGCTACACTGTACCTGCATTATGTCATGTATGTTACAGATATCATTCTGAATCGATATATATATAATTGATAGTAAAAACACTGATTTTGGACAAATTGCTTTTATCCACCTACGTGCTGCAACCTTGCATTACACTATTTGTATTTAGTCTGTCACTGTGACTCACAATTCTTTGTATTGGGAATAGTTTAGGCATGGGTACAGGTAAATCATGATGGAGCCTTGATCCAATTCTTGCTCAAGGGTTGCCTGCAAATTGTTTTTCCAAAGTCTATACAAGACACCCCAAATGTTTGGGTTTCACTAAACTAATGGCATATTAAGAGTAATTTAGTAAGATGTAGTAGAAGGTTAAGTAAGCAAAAGAAACATAAGCAGTGAAAGGGAGGACATGGTAAAATTCAAGCTGATGTACTGAAACATATGTCAGTGAAGTCAGTCTCTCTCTCTCTCTCTCTCTCTCTCTCTCTCCTAGATGTATTGATTACTTGTGGCTGATACTAAATACAAACAACAACAAGTTTTTGCCTGTTAGTTTAGATAGCATTGACCTTTGATTTTGGCATTTGCGGTGTGATGCTGGATCAATGGGAATTGGTACTGTTAATGGTATGCAGTAAAACCAATATGGAAAATATATGGACCAAGGACATCAGTAAAAGAGTTTAACAAAAATACAACTATTTCAAAATTGATTGGCATCTTTTTTTTTTATTTGGAGTCTGCAGAAAATGATTGGTTTTAGGATTTACAGCTCAGATTAGCACACATTTCCTCATTCTTTCCAAAATTATTAAATATTGAAGTTTGGGATGCCCTACATATATTGATTTTTATTTCAAGGTGAAAAACTGCATCTCTTTAGTTTACTGTAACATGAAAAAAAAGGGCCCTAAGTGGCATTTATGATTCTTATTTTGCCATCAGCTTGAGCACTGGGTGTAACCTTGGTTTTACCTCCAAACTTGCACTTCTGGTGCCTGTCATCAGATACAAGTCCTCATTACTGCATCTCACCATAGATTACTGAGGCTTGTGTCTTCATCTAAAGGGATTAGGTCACATATGCTTTCCTTGAACCTGCTAGATTTTTTTTATCAGCCTTTGCATTTGCATAGGTGTGATGTGTGTTGCAATGCACCCTTATTCAATGTAAAAAATATCTCCCAAATTAAAGGATTGAAATATGGGGAGATCAGAAATAGAAGACCAAACCATGGACGTTTCAAATCTGACCTTGGATTTGGGTTTGACTTATGAATTATTTTTGAGGATTGCAATAAAATTTGAAATTTCAAATTTGAATGTAAAATTTGTTTCTGCAGGTTTCCCAAACAAAACAGTCATGTAAGTGTGGGGTTAGTGGGTGGCAGTCATTAAATTAAAAAAAAAAAACAACAAAAAAAAAACTGAAAATAACTTTTGGGGGCCATTGTTCTTTGCATTTTAGAGCAGTCCAAACCCAATACTGAAGGGAGTGTCTCTCTTTTATTTTCTGAAGGAGTTCCATTATTTCAAAAGAGTCTTATCGCATATTTGCAGTTCGTTCCATTTGGAATTGAATTTGTAACATCTCATTATTCAAAGGAAAAGGGTATAGACATTACAGAAGTTGAATAAGAAGTTATGTGGAGATTTTCAAATCTGACCTTGGCACTGTAAAATTTTGTAGAGTTTGCCAAGGAGTTGTGTTATTTCAAATATGAGCAATTACATCTTTCCATCTAGTCTTTGTCTGTTATCTGAAATTGCCAGCAACTGCACTACAGGGTGACCAAAAAGTAATTGCCTTAGATAGAAAGGCAAAAGAACTATAATTTGCCCTAGAGCACTTTCACATATAGCTTGTTTCAATACTAGGAATGATGTCAAAGTTTTTTTAATATTATTGATATTTCCTTTTTTGTGCCATTTTTATCTCAAATTTGAATAAAAAAATTTACTGAGAGCATACACTGGGGTAAGAAGAAACCTACACTGGTTTAAAATGGCAGTCCATTATTTCCTTTAAATTTTTAAAAGCAAACTCAAGATTAAATGTGTGTTTATAAGAGAGGGGGGGGGGGGGGGAGAAGAAGGAAGATCTGTATTGTGAAAAGCTGAAACCTTTTTTTGTGAATAATTGCTAATTCACATTAGAAAAAAAAAAATGGAAGAGGTTGGCTTCTTCCAGATTGATCTGTCCTGATATAATAGCAAGGAATTAGTTCTATTTTCTCATGTCATATGGGACAGCATGTCTAGGGCTCAGCAGTTGGAAGATTGAAGAGCAATCAGTTGAAGGATAAACAGCTGATTAAATTTGAAAGAGCAGATTCAAGTCCTAGGAACACATTTGGTCTACAGAGCACATTGGATTGAGTGTAGTGATACCACACTTGATCAGTGCTGTGATAGGGAAATAGTTAGGGTTTTGCGGGTAGAACTGCTGCATCAGTTACATAGCTTAATAATTACCTATACTAGCAGTGGTATGCTTTGGTATGCTATGTATTGCAGTGCAGCTGGTGAAGTATGCAGCAGATTTTATATACATGAAGTTTGGGTACATGCAGGCAAATTTTAAGTAGTGCTTTGAGTTCCTCTGCAAGAGAAAGTATTTTATCCTTCTGGTATCAGCTTGCACACAATGGGGCATTGATTATGAAGGAACCATTAAGTGGGTTATGTAAAATTGAATTATGTGCTTGCAAGATGTTTTTTTTTTTTTTTAAGAAGAGTTGATGCTGTGTTGTAATTCCTCATTGGTCAATCACTTTTGCAGAGAGAAAATTGCTTACAGCTTGAAAGGTAGAAAATCAATCTTTTCTCGCAGAGGGTTTCAATTTAGGTGAAAACAGCCCCTTAATAGCTGTTGATGTTGAGCTTTTAGAGTAGTTTTGGAGACCGCGCCTGTGGAGTGAAGTGAAGGAGATCCCAATGTTTCTTTATGCAGATGTGGTATTCAGATGTGGCATTGATTTTTATAATAGGGGGCCATAGCCTGAACTGTTGATGGAACCCGCCTTACGCGAGGCATTTCTACCGCATATTGACACATATGTAACCCAGGATCAGTTATGACTTGGCAGTTAAGTTTTACAATGGGACAGACCAGGATATTAGACCAAAGTTTCTCTCATACCTTGGTTCCACAGAGGAGCTGGACTCTGGCTGATTGAATCCAAAACAGCAACTTTTGGCATTCAATACCTGCTGGGCTTCCTTTGGGGAAAATCAAAGCTTTCCAGCAATGTAATAGAAATTGTATTGAAAACCCACACTCTGGCAGACAGATACTGGAAATATGAATTTGCATCTTTATGAGACTTACTGGGGTAGGTACTCTTTGTCAAGTTTTATTTGTGGATATGCAGATCTGAAGTTGGCCTTCAACTCTTCATTTAGGAGCAGGTTTGCAGGAGAGCCTGTGTATTCTGTTCATGGGAGGAAGTTAGAAAAAAAGAAGATTCAAACACGCCAGTTATGTTTCAGTAGCTCTGTATTGCAACCCTGTAACTGGTGTTATTCCATTCCTGACGTTTTTGTCTTATTTTTTATTTTATTTATTTTATTTTTTGTCAATTATTCATTTAAAAACAATATGCACATGTGATAAAGCAACAGGGTAGAAGTATTATTGCAGTCTTTATGTTAGTGGATTGCAAGTTATATCAGAATAAATGTTTATAACTTAAGTCATTTTTTGTGATTAAGCCCCTGGATGCTGGCAACCATTCCTTTTTTTTTTTAGAAGAGATGATCTCTGATAAAAGCTATCTAATGCTATCATTAAGTACATTGTACATTCATAGGTATTTATTTTTTTACTTTTATTCAGTTAAATTGTTTAATTTTGAAAATTTTCATCAAATACACTTAATAGTTAATGAAAGTTTTTTTATACACTAATTTCTTGATTATTTCTCTGCTCCCTTGAACTTTCTCAGTTTTTATATTCGGTGGGTGAAAACCTACTTACAGTTTGGTATTCTTTGTTTTATTATTCTGTGCTAGGTAATATATTACTTAATGTTACTTCAAGTAAAATTGCAATGATCATTGTTGTTTCCTTGTTTACAAATATGTTTATTTTTCACACTCACAGTGACAATATTGTTAAATGTAGTCAGTATATCTTGCTTTGAGTTACTTACAGGTATGACAGACTGTACTTTAACATTTCAGCAACATTTTATCAAAGAATTTCATTATTTTCAGAAAAGCTCCAGCGTAAATATGGTGACCTAAATGGAGTTCTCCACCTGCTGGAGATAGAGCGTGGCAGCAATGGGCTCGGGCTGAGTCTGGCAGGAAACAAGGATAGAAGCACAATGAGCGTATTTGTTGTGGGCATTGATAAAGATGGGCTAGCCTTCCAAGATGGCAGAATCCGAATTGGAGATGAACTCCTGGAGGTAAAGTGAAACATTTTTACATCTCCGATGCCCACGTCTGTAGCGCAATTTAAGAATACTGTAAGTTGCAATATAAAACAATTTACAAAGTAATCCTTTTTGCTACAATAGTCCTGAAATGAGCTTTAATGTGTGCAGCAACATCTGTCAGCAAACAAATACGAGCACAAAGACTAATAGTACACTGAATTGATTTTAGAAGCAGCCTCCTGCAATAAGTTGTTCTAGTATGAGCCATTGTCAATGAGATTAAAAAATCTGCCAGCAGTATTGACTAAGCCTGTCATTTATATCACTCGCATATAGAGTAAGAGCAAATCCCATAGCTAAATTTTTTCGACTCTTTGTATTATACACTCGACCAAAAAATCTTGAAAACATTGTTATTTTCAATAATTATAAAATAACCATATGAGCTAAGGTAAATATTTTAACCAAATACTGATGGATAATGGACCCACCATTCATTACTTTTTTATATACACTGAAGATTTTCCACTAAATTACATAGTTTTTTAATTGTTAAAAAACAATTTCTGGTTTCCGAACTTTTTGGTTGAGTGTAGAATGCAGAAGAACGAGTTTCACATAACAAGATAAATATTTTTTTAATCTACTGGTATGCAGATATTTCTAAAAGTTGAAGTATGTAGTATATGGCAGTTTGTTTTCAATTGGTAGAAAATGAAATTTTATTTTGAAGCTCAAAAGGTTTGTCAAGAAATATTTTAGCAACTAGATATAATTTTATCTTTTCTTAGGTCAATGGCCAAGTACTGTATGGAAGGAGCCATTTGAATGCCTCAGCCATCATAAAGGGCATCACTCATCCCATCATCAAGCTTGTATTATTAAGGTATGCTCATTTACAGCCAAATGTACTTTTTATCTTATCTGGTAATGAATTAGACAGACATCCGTACTGATAGTTGACTCCTTATAGATTTGAACAGATAAACAACTGAGGCAGACTTGAAGTGTCAGGATTTTTTTTTTTGAGATTCTTTTTAAACTGCTTATGGCTGCTGTGAGACTGCATGGGAGAATATCACCCTAGATTACTGTAGTCTTTCTGCAGCGAGTACTTGTGATACTTCACCCCCGCCTTCCTATCCCTGGATTTTTTATGTTTCATCAACTACAAAGCACCGAGTGCTGACAGCCATAAAGATAGCTAGTCTCAAGAGGGAAAGAGAGACCTTCTGTATTATTTGTCCAGTTATAATTTGTTCATAGTGTAATTATGTTGCTAATCTGTGTTATGTTTCAAATAGTCATTTTTTTTTCAAACCAGTAAGTTGGCAAACCCTTGATGGAATGGTGAATGGCTGCATTTTGTTTTTGGTTTAAAAAAAAAAATAGTAGGTCTAGTTGAATGATGCCTTAAATGTTTGAAAACCAAGTCATTTTAAAGATACCCTATACTTTTTCCTGGACCAGAAATATTAGGATTTTTTTTATTCTAATGTACACAGTTGGTAATATTTACTGGTATAGTACTCACCGGGGTTCTAGCAACAGTTTTTATCAATAATAACATGTCTGTCAGTGCATTGTGAGCAACTTATGTATCTACACATGATGACATCTGACGTGAATGTGTTTTTCTGGGTAAATATAAAAGACAAATGATGGTGTTAATCAAGCTTTTTAAAAACAAGACTGTAAGCAACTCCCCATGCAGCCATAATAAGTGTCAGCCTGCCATATCTCACAGTTTAGAAATGACATATCTGACAGGGAAAAAAAATTTCAGCTTCTTCTGTTATTATTATAATTCCCAGTACTTTCCACAGGCCGGTGCAGTGGTGTTCATCACTGGTGGTTGCCATCAGTATTGATTAATCAGTACTAGGGAGGCAGCAGTTGTGATTGATGGTGCTTTTAGCTAGTTAAAAGTGTCTCTGAAAGTACTTAACTATAGCCCGTGGTAGTTTGTTGTGGCATAAACACAGTAATGACAATTGTTGGAATACTTAGAAGTTGTTAAACACTAAGAACAATAATGCGCTCTGGCCGTTACCAGTAATGGGATCAGTGCCGGAATGTCGGTTTTTTGATTGTTGAGATATTTTCTTTGGCTTATGATAAGACAAAAGCGTTACAGAGTTTAGCACTTAATTTTTACTGTGTTATTGAATAGCTGAAGCATTAACATTCACATGCCCTAGGAATTTTTTTTGCCAGATCCTTGATTACAGATTCCCTATGGATGGCATAATATATTGCAATGGCAATTTCATTTTGAAGTATGGAAGTGCTCCATCTGATGAAACCCTTGATTGTACTGGGTTGTATTTAATTAGAGGCAAAACCCAGGCATTGAGGAGACAAAGTACTGCTGATGAAATTGTAGTGTGTTCTAAGTTTGACCATAAAATTGGCAAGATTGAACAAAACTTGGCATTTTATGAATAAGATGATTGTCTTTCCGATAAAACTTAATATTCAAAATGATTTTTAGAATTGTATTTTTTGAAAGAGGATTTTATTCTCTCTCAAACACGCACGCACATGCCCAAGTGTGCATACACACTTTTTTTACTGCTGTATGCACCAGTATGCCATATCTTATATAATTCAAAACATCTGTCGGTAAAACAATCCAAGTGTTCCGATAGTATTTAAAATTAGACATTGATCTTCATTTATTTGAATACAGATTATTCCCCTCTGATATGAATCCCCGTTCATTGTGTGATTTGAAGTCTTATGTTCCCTCATTTACATTCAGAATCTTTGAGTAATTTCACAGTGAATCTTGGAACAAAATTTGATTACCACTGCTCAGCATGTAAAAGTAGGAGTGAAGAGGAAATGTTTCAATCCAGGGAGACTGTGCAGTTTTATAGTTTGAGGTGTAGGTGTTTCTTAATACTACCTTACTGTCTGAAATGGAGATTTCTGAAAATTCACTCCAATATGTATGCAGTGTAAAAAGCATTGGTGCGTAGTTTTAAACAGTTTCTCTGTAACCAGGGTCAAATATCACCTGGGATAGTTATCAGCCTCACACTTATTTAAGCAGAGATTATGCTTATTGATTACGTTTTTATTCATTTAGATTGCTGTTTTCTTCCCAAACCATACCTTAGGCCAACCAGCACCTCCTACAGTGTTCATTTTTGTATCTACTGAATACAGATATTCACTGAAGTGCAATTAATGGTAATCGTTTTTCTGAAAAGTGAAAAATGACCAGGAAAAGGGGATTTTTATGTAAAAAGGACACTTTACACAAGAATGCACATTATGGCATCCTGCTGCCATGGATTCTTGTGTTGAAGCATCACCTCAGTGATACAGGCAAGCAGACGCTCCAGTGGACTTGTGACAGGATTGCTTACCATCACTGTGGGGGTTGACAGATTAGCTTGAAATTAAATCAGAGTATTGAGGCTTCTACTTTTCTCTTATCTGTCCATGATACTAGGCTCTGAAGTTGCATTTTCCTCCTGATGAGACAGAAAATAGATTGGAGGTTTATTTGATAATATTCAGCTGTTGGCATTGAGTCATCATTGGATTTTGTCGTAATGAGACACGTGAAATGTGTAAAAAGATTAAAGGCAACTAAAAAGAAAATTTGTGTCTACATGTACTAGGAAAGCTGCTGGAAACATAAAACAAGTTTGAGTGCAGTTACAGATCTAGAGTACCATGACTCATTTGAGTTTTTCATTTTGTATTTCAGGAGAGAAGACTTCCTAGAACATGTTGCTGTCAAGCCATTAGACAATGCAGTTTCCACAGAGGTGAAACCCACTTTTCATCCCCTTTTTATGTCCATTAAGGAAAGGAAATAACTTGTTGAAGTTTAAAAACACCAGAATAATAGTTGTAAAAGTGTTATGGTCATTGTTGTGATGCCTCCCCCCTCCCAAGTATAAGTATACCAACAAATTGAATAATTACATGTAATTTGTCCATTTAAATAGTTCTGATTATTGTAGGATGTTAGCATCAACTCTACCAGTCCCTCCTCCCCCTCCTCAAACCGTGAAGACACAATATCATCCAGAACTGAGCAAGACTTCTCCACATTTCCAGATGTCACAACTGTCACAATTGATAAGGTAAGGTCACAGCTTTACTGATTTGAAGTCATAGGAATTTTTATGTTACCATCACAGCTGGTATTGAAAAGTGAGGTATTCAACTTTAATCTGGTTCAGAATTGATCCTAAGAGAAAATTGTCCCCAATTTCATTATTTGAAAGCAATAACATTTACTTTATCATAGTATAATGAATGGAACAGGCAGAAAATATCAGATGGGGCTTCCGCACTATAACATTGTAAAAGTACACTTGTACACAATGCCTTTCTGCCAGAAGATTTTGAGATTTTTTTTCTCTCAGTCTTTCAGTTGTGCAACTAAAGCAGAAATAATGGCACACAAGTTAAAATTCTATTCTAGTTTATTTTTTCTCATATTTTTTCTCAATAGCACATGTTTTAAATGTTTAAATTGTATAGTTACAAGAAATGAACCTGGGTTATTTGGTTTAAGGGTCCTGCACGCCTTGGTCTTGCTATCATGGAGGGCAGTGTGGAGGGTCAGCCTGGGATATATATCAAGTCCATCACCCCAGGGAGTCCTGCTGAACATGAAGGACATTTGGCCGTCGGTGACCAAATCTTAGCTGTAGATGACCAGTCTCTGGTGGCTGTGTCTTATGACAAAGTATGTACGCTTGGATGGTACAAGAATAATATGTTCTTGATTGTACTTATGCTTATGATAGGCAATTATCAAAACAATTTTAGTCAAATAAGTAACGAAATTGGGCAAGATTATGAAATATTTGGATTTTCAAATGAAATAAAATTCCTGTTGGAATTATTATTATTATGAAACAAGATGTTCACAGATAAATGGTCACAGTTGTGTGTTATCATTTATGGATGAATAGCTGTCTTATTTATTTGAATAGCAGCAATTGCTTTAATGTTGTATGGACAGCTTTCCTAAATTTGGCTGAGTGACGACAGTAAAGTCTAAAAATATAAAAGCCATAGAAATTCCCAAAGTAGTTATCCATTGCAGATATTGCTCACTTGGGGAAAATGATTGATCAATTTAGGTGAAAATTGGCTGGATGTTTGCTTTAATGTTTGCACATTAATATTGCATATATTTCCCAGGCTTTAGACTTAGTGGGAATTAATATTTCCATAGATTTATGTGGGTTATTCGTGCATTAAGTCTTGTTTCTATGATACAGTATATAAGCTTAATCAAATTTTATTGTATCAATAAAATGTAGTCAGGTTGCTGGCTTTACCCTGGGTAAGCACACTAGTTTGTACAGGTATTATTTAAGTCAGTTACTGCATATTCCTGTAATAATATTATTCTTGTTATTTGCATAACATTCAGTGTTTGATAAGAACAGCAGACTGTGTCAAAAGAAAAGTGGTAAAATGTAAAAAAATATCTTTATACCTTTAAAGAAGAAGAAGAATAAAATCCCTTACATATTTTTAGGCTATTGAATTTCTGCGCAGTGCCCAAGGTACAGTGAAACTGACAGTGAGTAAACCAGGCGATTCCTCATCCGATACAGCATCTAACATTCCAGTAGATGAAGACTCGCAGGCTGGACTAGATGTGAGACAAATTAATGTTGAACCCGCCTCTCCCTTGGAAAGAGGCAAGTAAATCAGGATGTACAGTGTATGAGGAAGACATTTCAAAAAAGTGTTCATGTCCCTGTCATGCACCATAACCTTTATACACTTTCATTTTATCAAACTAATGCACATTTACTTTTTTATCTTATTTAAGTTTGATATTGTGATAACTTCATTCAAAAATAACCTGTCAGATAAAATCTAAACTAATAAGTGCTAAATCACATTTATCTCCAACTGCAAAACAAACACTAGATCACTGGCCTTACAAAGAGGTAAAGAAGACTTGTGTAACCTACAAAATTAAATTATTAAAATGCACTTAATTGCATTATATTTTAGGTAATTTTATTTGATGGAATGAAAACAAAGCTGGATCTGTTAGTGGCATTGACCACAACTTTGTCACTCATCCATGCATTGCAGTTTAATAGGATTATAAATATCCGCATATTACATGAACTACCATATCAATATGTACTGCCAGTCAGAATGGTAATTTTGTAGATAAGATATCAGCACCAGACTAGAGCAATATGAAAAAGTTCTGCTAGAAATAAGCATTCTAAATTGACAGCTAGCACAAATAATGCAAGAACTGGACAATATTGACACACGAAATGAGTCGTTTTTATGTTTCACTTCCAGAGCAATCTCAGGATACCACCACCTCGGACACAGGGCCAGAAATGGTGGACCCTCAAACGTGTCCTATCAAGATTGGTCAGGAGACCTGGCTTGAGATTGAGAAAGGGAAGTCTGGACTAGGACTCAGCATCGTAGGGGGATCTGATACAATGATTGTGAGTATATTGAAGTATGGACCAGTTCTTCAAGTTGTCATTCCAGAAAATGTGGTATTTGTTCTAAGGCAAAGTAAATACTTTTTTCCCAAAATTAAGACTTTATCATTCAAAGGACAACAAAATAATTCATTTTATACATGAAGTAATACAGTTTGTCATCTGTGTCAGCTTATTCAGATAGACATTCTAGAAAAAGGAGCAAATGTTTGTCGACAAAGCAATAATTTTTTTTTTCCAAAATGATATGTAGGAAAACAATTACATGCATTTTGTACATGAAGTAATGCGGAATACCAGCCTTGTACCATTTGTATTAGTCAAATGGCACTGCAACTAAATAATAAACCACACTAAGTGAGGAAATAATGGCAGCCAAGCTGGAGTCAGCAGTTTGCTTTGTTTTTCATTTTTGACTTTGAAGTATGCAATCAATAATACATAGGATACAATGGATAGTTTTCTAAGAATAAACTTTTTTATTGCAGAAGCTGTATTCCCAGAAGGCTTTAATTCCGTTAATGTAAAATGTCTATTCAAATTTTTCTCAAAAATTCAGATGTTTTCAGTTCAGGCATTAGAATAAATTTTGATTTCAATAATTTTGTTGGTACAGCCTATAAGTGAATTCATCATACTGGGAACAAAATCAGGTAGTTGTTTTGCTATGCTAACATCATCTTGATCATACACAGAGTATATGTATATAGTTAGAACTGATGGAGGCTGCTTAAACATATCACATGAATTAGTGCAAATGGAATTCTTGGAAAATTAAAGCCATTAATTATAGTGATTGTATCCCATTTGTTACATATTTCAGTTGGCCAGTCTCTGATATTAATTAATCAACAGCCCCACAGAAGTACCATTCTTTGACAGGCCAACATGTTTCATCATTTAAAAAATGAAATTTATTTCCACTTATACAAAATGTTTTATGGCAAACAGGGCATAGAGGCATTATTTATCACAATGTAATACACTTGAAAACAAGTCTTAACTACATGCAATAATCTACAAATTGTAATGAACCACCATTTTAGGGTGCCATCATCATCCATGAAGTCTATGAAGATGGAGCTGCAGCTAGAGATGGAAGACTGACTGCAGGAGACCAGATACTAGAGGTAGGAGCTCTTCAATGCAGTTGTACAATGTACTAATAATATTATCACACATCAGTGATAAAATTAATCTCTTTGGACATTTTAATGAAACACATTTTTTGCTCTTGTATGAAGGGCTAAATTAAGTTACTTGTTCCAACTCGACCTTCTATACTCTGAACATCCCAAGTAATGGTCAAAAGATGCCATTCTAGCGTCTCATTGTTTGTTGCAGGTTTGTGGGCAAGATTTACGTGATGCCACTCACGACAATGCTATTCAAGTTTTGAGACAAACACCGCCTGTAGTGACCATGTTGGTGTACAGAGACGATGCTCAGCTCAGAGAGGAAGATCTCTATGATATCTTTACAATAGATCTGTTGAAGAAACCAGGCAGAGGACTTGGGATAAGCATAGTTGGGAAAAGGAATGATGTTGGAGTGTACATATCAGACATTGTAAGCATGAGATCTACACATGCTCCTTATGGTCATTGCAAAAGAAAAAAAAACTTTGTGACATCATTTTGTAAAATTGGAACTGTGGTTTTCCACACCAGAATTTGAGATATGAAAAATTAATTTGTGTGGACAGTTTAAAAGTGTCACTGAGAACCATGTGCATTTTCATTCAAAGTGGGTACCTACAGTTTATTTTTTCTGTTAACAAGGTTAAAGGTGGAGTTGCTGAGGCAGATGGCCGTCTTATGCAGGGAGACCAGATCCTTTCTGTAAATGATGATAATATGAGAAATGCAACCCAAGACCATGCAGCAACTGTACTCAAGGTAAGGGATACATTTACACCTTCATTATTCAGAATTTTTTTCAAAACTTTTCTTTAAACTGAAGATTAAGCAGGTGACTGGATGTGAGTAACATGCTGAAAATTGGTTAAATGATAAAGACTTGATAATGAGTATGTTTCTGTAATTTTTTTCAGACAATTATGGGCAAAGTAACACTCACGATTGGTCGATTAAAAACTGGGTCAAGAGCTGGATCAACAATAGGTTCGCGAGCTTCTTCAAGACGCAGCTCTAGTGTAATGGATAAATCACTAAAAAAATCTAATTCATCTGCAAGCAGCAAAGGGAAATCACGGCACTCCAGAAGTAAGTGAATTTGAAGAAAAAAAAGTTTCATGTAGTACAAGCAGCAAAGCAAAATCACAGCACTCAAAAGGTGAAATGAGTTGTCATATAAGTATTTTTCTTATATGCAGCCTTACCTGTACTGAGGCTGAGCCAGGCTTAGTAGATCTATTTTATTTGTAAAGAATTCACCTTAGCCAACATGTGTGTGATAAAAGGACATTTATTCATGAAAGACAGTATTTTTTCCACCTTTCATTTTGTTTTAGTTTTCTTTATTTTCACTAATTTATACAGCCCTTTTTTCTGCTTAAAATGTGTTATCCTACTCTAAATTTTAATTTCTTATTTACTTATGGATTATTTTGCATTTCAGAAACTGCCAATTCTTCCAGTTACTAACACAATTCAGTCACACTTTGATTAATGTGCTCTAAAACACCTTTTCTTAATATTTTTTTTCTTGTTGATGTAGTGCTTTATTTTGACCCATTCAATCTGCCATAGTCTTGCTTTGGTTATACTATGAACTATTTCTTCATCTTTCAACATTTTGATGCTTTCTTACTAAACTGTGTATGGAAGTTAAAATTACTGGCACTTACTTTTCTATAAACCCTTCAGTTTTGATGTGGTTGTCTTTTGACATTTGAGAGTATCAGAGGCACACATACATATACCTACCCTGGGGTGTAATGGTAGTCAAAATGGTGCACAGATATATTATCCATATTTTCATTTTCTCTGATGAATAGCTGGAAGACCTACGAAGTAATTTTCTGTGAAATTTGCCCTCCCTGAGTAGAGTTTATGGGTTAACTATGAAAGTCTGCATGATGTTAAGAGAAAGTGGACCCCAAAACAATATATATACATCAGTACATGATGACTTCTGTGAGGCTCTTGTAAAAGCAATCATACTTTCAAATGAAAAACAAAAAAAAATTCAAATGAAAAAAAAAAAAAAAAAATCAATGGGTCAAGGTAAATAAACAGATGGCATGCATTTATTCATGCAGACTTTCAAAATGTTATAATGCCATCAATACAAGAGTTGTAAGTTTAACCTCCACCTGGTGCCGTGTACCCCATGCCTTTTCTGCTATATTGTGCGTAATATTAACAACTGGCCACAGAGCAGACGTCAGGAGGTGTGTGGGACAGGATGGTAGGTTGACAATTCTGGATTTGTGAAAAAGAAGGGTTGCAATAATGAGGTAAAATATATAAGGGGTTTCTCATGCCATACATTGAAATATATGAATATTATTTCTACACATTTTTCTCATTTCTTCCTCCTTGGAAAAAGAAAACTGAATTTAAATGGAAAAAGATTTTGGTGTTTTCCATAGATATGGGCTTTGAATGTGAAATGACTGACTAATAGCAGTGAGTGTAAAATATCTTGTTGCAGTTTTATAAGACACTTCAAGCATTAATACCTTTCCGTTTCTTCATTAAAAGTATATTGCTAAGTAATAAGTATCTAATTATGGATGGGAAAGTGAAGCACCACAGGTGTGGTTAAGAAGTAAATTCACAGGGAATTATCCTTGATAAAAAATTGATACTTTATACTACGTACACAGGAAATTCAATTATCAGTAGCATTTAGATACTGAATATTTTATGTTAGATTATAGCATGAGATACATGACGAAAACCATTTTATAAACTACAAATGCAATTCTATGTCAGATCTTTAAAATTTTAGATCCCAGTGACTTAGAAATATATAAATCTATACAACCTCCATGTTTGAAAGATAGGCTTTTATATTTTAGAAACCATCCTTAAAATGTGATTTTAAAGGATCATTTCTGAACAACAAGTAGACTGAAGGCTTGTGACATTTAAGCTTAAAACAAAAGAAAACCAATGTCAATGATTAGATGGTAATTTCAGCCTGTTATTTGAATTCACAAAGGCTCCTATCGATTCCTTTATCATGATTGTGTAAACTTTGTTATAGCAGCATACATTTGTAAAGGCTATGCACTCAATATAGACTCATCAAGTTATTGAGCAATTTTATAAATGTCAGCAATATATCTAGGCAACAGATTGTCTCACTTATGAACATGTGAAATCAAATTATCAGATATTCTCACTAGTACAGACAGAAGTGTATAAACAGAAGGTAAAACTTGGTTGAATTAGGCTCTTGTCCCAGCATCGTTCTGTTTAAGAAGTTTATATTGGAAGACAAATGTGTGCAGTCAAGTAGCTTAACATGTCTAAACATAGACTTGCATGCCAATCTTTAGCAGCATTAAGAAATCAGTCTTTCTGTGTAAAATCTGATTATTTAACATGATAGCTATATAATCCGGATGTCTGACGGATGACTTATTTTATTTCTCAGCACCAAGCCAGAGTAGTCAAACCTTGAGCAACATGCGTACAGTGGAACTTGAAAGAGATGAACAGGGCTCCTTAGGCATCAGCATTGCAGGAGGCATTGGAAGTCCAATAGGAGACACGCCCGTTTTGATAGCTAATCTTCAACCAAATGGGCCAGCGCAAAAGACAGGAAAACTCAAGGTATTTCCACTTTGATTTAACATGTCATGGTTCTGTACTGTACAGAAAAAGAGAACATTTGAATATTGTCAAATCTCCTTTATCTTCAAAATTTTTAATCACCATTATATTTTTTCCAACTGTTGAATAGCATCTGTGAGTAATTCATTAAAGCAAAATCATTTTATACCTGATTTTAACAGAAAAAAAAATAGAATTGCTAGTTTTGTATTAAAGAGTTTTCTGTCCTTTTTACATTAGGTTGGTGATCATATCATGAGTATAAATGGTCAACCCACAGAAGGTTTGACTCATCATGAAGCAGTCCAGCTTTTGAAACAATTTCAAGGAACTATCTCCTTGGTTGTCACTCAAGGTGAGGGAAAATACATTTAATATTTAACATATAACTAGCAAGTGTTAAACCTATTTGGACTGAAAGATATTTAATGCAAATTTAAATCTAGAATCAAAATTTTACTTATTACAATCCTTATTTTACTTGAAACCTCAAAAAAGGGGCTGCTCATGGGATATTTGTTTAAAGCTCCCTATTCCCTTTGCATAAAACCTGTGCTACTGCTCATGTGAAATATGTAATGAATACATTTGTATGCAAATTGAAAAGGCAAGGAATGCATGCAACCATACATCTGTAGCAGGTTATTTAAGTCCAGTGTGACAACCACTGGGAGTGCAATTATAATTCTCAGCTAGACACATCCTGCTCACGTCTAGGCCAGACAGATATGGCCCCATTCTGGCCCACAACAGTTTTCTGTAATTGTTTCATATGGTTTTTATATGAGTGATATGATGTCATTGCACATTGACACAAAATGTAAATCAATTGATGTTTATGGTCAAAAGACTAAAATTTATTTTTGAAAATTATATTTTTTCTACATTTATCATTTGATGTCAAAAAAATTCACATCTGTGCAATGTTTACTGGGAGGGTATAGAATGCAGTACATGTGGTCTGAAGCTTCTTCAAAATAGTTTTAAACTTGGTTAGGAGAATTTGTTTATTACCATTTTCTAGAGAAAATACCATATTATATGAGATCTTCAATTATGTGAAATTATTATTGATTTATTTTATTTCAATTTGATTTATCTAATCATTTATTTATTTCATTATTTATTGCTTCAGTAACTGCAGTGAGTATTATCAGCGTTTGCTATTGTCACTCTGGGTAACTTTATTCTTCTCCTTTTCAAAAGGTGAGGATGTTGTATTAGAAGTGAATGGGCACAGCAAAGTGTATGAACTGCCTAGCAACCAGCCAGAGCCAGAGGAAGATATGCCACAGGAAATATCTGGGTGAGTGACCAGATATTAAATTACATAAGTACAGCAGTATCAGTTTTAACGTATAAGGTTAAGGTGGTGTATTACGTAGTGTTGATAGAATTTTGGATCAAAACAATATCTATTACATTCAAGCTGATCAGAGATGTCCTATTACATTTTTCAGGCAGCAGCAAGTGAAGACCATATCTCTAGAGCGTGGGCCAGATGGTCTGGGATTTTCCATCGTTGGAGGGCATGGCAGTCCACATGGAGACCTGCCAATTTATGTGAAAACTGTGTTTGCCAAAGGAGCAGCAGCAGAAGATGGGAGGCTAAAACGTGGGGATCAGATACAAGCTGTCAATGGAGAAAGTCTAGAAGGAGTTACTCATGAGGAAGCAGTTGCTATTTTAAAGCGAGCTAAAGGAAAGATTGAATTGACTGTATTAACGTAGGTCTACACTGATCTTAAAGATATACAGCAGATAATTTCAAGCCAACAACATTTTTCTGAAAAACGTAACATGCATATTTTGTCAGCATTTGTCAAGGTTAAATGTTTCCTCCAATCTTGTTGACAATTAAAGTATTAAAATTTGATCAAAAACATTCACCGAATAAAGATTTCAGATAAGTTTTACAAAATTGAGTTACAACTAACTTCATGCGGTTGTGCTCTGTAGACAAACAAAAATCAGATCATGAAGATTATGTTTAAAATATTGCTATATCATTTTCAAAATAAAGAAAATATCGTAAATATTTAATTATATTAGTATTATTAATATAAGTGAACAGAATGGAAGTGAGGATGGTAAGAGTAAAGACTGAAGATTTTGCATTTTATCAACAGATCTGAGGTCAGAATGCTTCATTAAAATTTAGACGTCACTATCTTATCAAGTGCATTACAACAAACAGGAACTAAGCTGTGGAAGACCTGTAAGATAAATTTATCACAGCTAAAAATTTTATCATCACAAAAAAAAAAAATGCATTGGGAGCACACATACTGTCGGTATCAGACTTGTCTTCCTAAAGTAAACTTTCCATCCTTAAATGAAGAGACATATAGGAATGAGTATATATCATGAAGACCACACATTTTAAAGATTCACCTCCATTAATATCTAGATGACAAAATGATTATAGTGTATAGACATACACTAGGTTGCATTTACTACAGGAAGTACTTGTATTATGTAGTACTAAGAATGACTGGTGTTCAGCATTATTTGTCGAGCCAAAGTTGCAAGATTGAATGACATGAACATTACTTGACTTAGTTTATTAGAAATGAAGGTTTTGTTCATTTGAGACAACTTGTAGAGTCAAACCAAAGTAAACATTGAGATCACAAGTTTTTTAAATTAAAGATTAATCTTCACTTTTCTCTTGCTGAAAATTTTTATATTAATTAGTGATTTTATTTCAATGGGTTGTAAAATTGTCTCTGCTGAAGAGAGGGATGTACATAGTCTGTAAGTATAGTCTGTATATTTTAAATGGATACAGAAGGTAGCCATCCTTCACAGATGCTTTGCTAGAATAGCTTTTCTCCAATATGTTAAAATGTTAATTTTTTTGTCAGTATTTATGCGAGTATGCACTATCATAAGTAAAACTTCACTTTTAATAATTTTTCACAAAATACAAAATGTGCAAAACTTGAAATAAAATTTATCAAAACAGTGAAAACTGATTTTGTTCTTTGTGTTCACATATTAGATCAAGAAAAAAATCACTTGGTATTAATTAGTCTTAACAAATATTTCTTTTAACTATTGTAATTTATCTTTTATTATGATTATTATTATTATTACATTCTTTTAAACCTTTTGCTAAGTGGGTACTTGTCACTGGCAGGACTAATGTTGGAGCATGACGCATTTCTTTGGTTCAGTTTTTGTTCTAATACCAAAATGGTTCTTTTCAAGGATGAAACTTCCTTTTCATGTTCTTCCTTTATGTGTTTCAGTTTCTGGAAGTTAAAATTTGAAAAGGTGCACTTTTAACTTAGATTCTTCAATCCTCAAAATTAAGTGAAGGAAAAAAATCTGAAAAAATTTAGACTAAAGCTTTTGCTACCTTGAGCTCACAAGTTATTTCACCATTGTCAAACTTTTAAATCTAGAATCAAAATGAAATCTGCAATTTTTACCACTGGATTATCATTGCCCTCCCCCCCCCCCCCCCCCCCCTTCAAAATAATGCCTTACCTTTCTGAATATCTCACTGCCAGCAGAGTTTCCTTGACCTGTTTGTTGGATTTTGGCATTTTGTTTCTGAATTTTCAGCAATTTTCCATCGTACTTGTAAAAATGTAAAAACTGATTAAATTTTCCTATAAGGAACTATTGTTCAGTCTTTTCAGAACTTACCTTAACATATTCAAATACCAAGATACTGCTTTGTCTAAATTTATTTATTTAATTTATTTCATGAGACGTCTAAATGCTACTTTTAAAAAAGAAAATATCCATAACCAAACTGTCCATTAGACATTTTAGTGAAAATTTCAACAAATTTAAGGTATTCTACAAGATTCCCAAGCCACATCTGAATTGCCACACAAAATATTTTCTCCAACTCGACAGGCCCCTGCACTTGAATTTTCAGCATTTCTAATTTTCAAGTGACTTAGTTCTTAAGAATCATGATTCATTTAGACAGCCATAGTCTTCCTGACATTTCAGACGAAATAATGACATTGTGTACATTTTAGATGGGTTTTATTATTTTAAAGTTCTGCATTGGGAGGATAAGTAGCTTTGCAGAATATTCGGACAAAAATAATAATGGAAATTTGGAAATTTTCAAATGCATATAGTATACTCATAATTTAAATGCGAGGTCAAAAAGAAAATGGTTACCTCTGATCTTAGTCCAACTAGTTCTGCCTGTTTATCCTTCTCCAGCTGTGACATTTGATTTTTCAGTTTCTCAACCAACACCATCTTCTCTGACACAATTGTTTCTAGACGATCAATTTCAGCTTGACCTATTTTAGAATTAAAATTCAAATTATAATCCAGATGACTATTAAAACTATTACAGTCTCAAGACATTGTACTGCATTAAACAATACGTCATGTACTGGTTTTATTTTTCACCAAACTACTGAAACAGGATCCATGATCAACACTTGAGTATATTTGTTATTTCCACATTTTCTCCCTTAAAATTACAGTTTCTGGACCCAGCAACTGTGCAAATCAAAACGACTTGCTATAGGGACTCTTTTTCTACTTACACTTTTGCATCACATTTTTTTCAGTAGACGTCAACTCCTGTTGATGCTGATTCATAAGCTCAACCAATTTTGCTTGCATACTGTCAACTTTTTCTTGGTGATCCTAGGATGAAATTTATTATTGCTACAATTAATGAATAGACTAAGCAACTTAAGACAAATTCCAAATGCTGAAGATAAAGGGCAGTTTATATGCAGTTCTTTTTTTTATCTTGACATAACTTATTTTCAAAATTATACAGTTTCACAATTTCGTGGTAGTTTTATTTACATGGCAAACCTGTGAACCCTCTCCCAATTTTGGGAAATAAATATTGATGTTCAAACTTTTGCTACTTTTCTTAATATTCTTTTAAATACTTTTTAAATACAGTTTTCTTTCTTACTTCTGGCTTCCCCAATTTGGTCCTGAGATAATCATAACTACCTGATTTCTTTTGATATCATCTTCTTCCATTTCTTTTAATCTTTGTTTTAATTTTCTGTTTTCATCTGTTTTCAATTTTGGAAAAAAAGTTACCATTACTTTTCCATTACAGAAATAGTTTAACATATAATATCAAAGATCAATATCCTTTTTTAAGTAACTTGTTTTTCCTGGCAATATATAAAGTTGGTTACTGATAGTTTAACAGTCTAAAGATTCATGGTTTTGAAACTTTCTCGTGTTTGTTCAAGGAATCTTTGGTCCAAAGTATCAATAGCAAATGCTTTCAAAAAAATTAGTACCTTCACAGTCACATCTTTTACTTAAAGATCCTTGAATCTGGTCCACCATACATCTCAGGTGCCTTATTTCTTGAGGTGAAAAAAAAAATGAAGCTTAAATTAATGCACTCAATAAACATTAAACCTTTTAGCAAAACTTCAACTTTCCATAAAATTTCAGCACCTTTCCCTAAATCTAAAATCACCATATTTTTTTATCCAAAACAGCTTACATAATTATTTCTTAATTATAAGCTTTTTTCAGTTTCATTCAACTTTCTAGATTCTGGACAGATGTAAATTCTACTGTTTGGTACATGTATGTTCAGTAAGATATATACAGGGTATGCAGGGGCAGATCCAGGATTATTTGAAGGGGGAGGGGGGGTCCGCGAATGCCAAACCGACTCCCCCCCCTCACTTGGCGTGGGGTTAGGGGCCCATCAGAACATTTTTTGGTATTTAAGAAGACGACCGGTGCCATTTGGTATGGTTTAGGACTATGATTAAGCTTGTCAAAATTCTAATTTCAAGAGTGGACCAGATACCGAAGGGGGGGTCTGGACCCCTTGACCCCCCCTCTAAATCCGCCACTGTACAGTATATATGTACCATTTTTCAAAAATGTCTTGCTTTCTTCTGCATCTTCACAACATTTTCTGAGGATATTAACTTCCTTTTCCAGCAGTTTCTTGTTGGTATCTGTATCAATCATCAGCTGAAATATGTTAACTTTTATTTTAATTTTTTAAAGTGTAATCCTAGCCAATTAGCGTAAATGACCTGTTTAATATTTATCATTTAAAGAAAAAAATAGACTTAACAAATAAATGTGCTTTAACAAATTTTACATTGGTACATTCTTTTTCTGTAATTGTCTAACCAATGCTAGCACACTCTATATTAACGCTAATTGTCAAATATAGCATGACTAGCAAAATTGATTATGTCGTCTGCTTTTGCCAATTTACAACTTTCAAGGTTGCATTAATTTTTTAAGCTAAAATGTCTTATCATTATATTATACAAAAAATTGATATTCTGCTATGATACCTTATTCCACTGGGCAATTTCTTCTGCAACTGCATCTATATCGACACGCATAACAACCTTTTTCTCAGTTTCGTTACTTTTCGCCATGTTTTGTGGTCCAAACTTTTCTTTTTATTTTGCAACCGAAAGTGGCGCCATCTATCAATCGTGATTTGAACAACGGAACAAAATCCGAATCATAACTACACGAAGCATACACTCTTGATGTCATTTGCCCACTTTTTCGAGACACATTATTAAATTTTCATTTATATATATTACAACGAGAAGCCATCTAGTGTTTCTATATTATCAAATGTATTATAATTACCTCAGTTTGGTCATGTTTAATATTTCTTGGTCCCTTGACGAACTGCTGTTATGTGCAGTCGAGCTTCATTCTGTATAGGCGGGTGTTTTGATAAATAAGTAAACGTTTCAGTGGATCATTTTGAATGGTATGTCACGATTATTGTTTAAGAATGTGTGTTGTCGAGGAATTTATAGTGCAATCAATTTAGCATATATGATAGCATGCCTAATATATTATTGTAAAACTATCCAGCATTCAGTTATTTGCGAAATATCTGAATTAATTACCTCTCCAGTTTTGACATTATTAGTAGTTGTAGTAGTAGTAGTAGTAGTAATAGTAAAGAGGCCTTATTTGTAAATAATTCTTTACTGGAATGTTTAGAAAAATATGTCAGTGAGGGCCAAGAATAAGATTTTGGTTTTCATTTGAGACTCGGAGGGTAATAGTAGACTTAAAAATTATAAGTATAGTGCTGTTGTGTCGACGTCTTACTAGTAATACCAGTCTGTAGCATACAAAAGACAAATGCACTTGGCAAAAGACTTTGGGGGTGATTCGAAAAATCAATTGTCAACCTGGGGCGCAACACTAGCCAGCGACACTGTCTTATGTACAAACATTTTTTCTTTACCTATAGAAATGGGTGAAATGGGCTGTATCTTAATAATTGTGTAGGCCTTTATTGAAGCATGGTTTTATTCCTCAATGTTGCTGGCAGGAAGAAAGGGTTCAGGTGTCGAGAAATAATTATCAAGGGAACAAATTGATTTCATCAGTACTAGTATTTCATGGTACAGCCATAACAACCGGTTAAAAAGGCCAGAGAAATAACCCTTTAGCTGGAGATCCTAACATCTGTTTATGTAAATTATGGATGATATTAAAGGGTCAAATCACCAGTTACATACCACAATATCACTGAGTAGACCTACCAGTACTTGAATCCGTGTGTAACACAGGTACAAACTTTAACACCTGAAAGAGCCTTGGAAAACGATTGGACATTACTATTTAATCATTTTCCATTAAGTCACAAAGAGACATACAGTAGTATGTCCATTGCAGATTTGTTGCAAATCATTTTATTTTCAGATGTACCTTTTATAGTTCAAAGTCCTATTGACATCAGTACAATCCATCAACACTAGCAGTCAAGATGTCATTTATGAGAACAACAAAGGCAAAGCGAGCAACACCAGCTCTAAGTCATAAAAACAAAGTAAAGAAGAAGCCCAGAAAACCACAGTGGGATGTAAGTACAGGAGGTAGTGGTTTGATGAATAATTAATATTAGCATTTTCATGTTGTATTTTTCAAATATCAGTAGATAATTAAATTGAACTAAAAATTAAAAGGCAATATTACGGGAAAATAATGAGTGTTTTATGTGAAATCGCAAACATTTTTTTCGGATTATACAACTTTTGTATAAAAATTTGAATTAACAAACTAATATAAAAATTTGAAATAACAAACTAAAAGACTGTACAGATTTTTTTCCTTTTATAAAATTTTGGTTAAATTCACAATTTTTTTAGGATACTGTGAACGATCTAACTGTTTACAAAGCAAGTCCTGAGGAAGTTGTAAGTTTGATGATAAGTCATTTGAATTGAACAATATATAGTATAGTATATTAAGAAAATCAATTTTTGTTCCATTAAATTGGACTGTATTTATGCAAAATAATTCTTGCCAAATAGATCAGAAGAAAAAATAAAGCATTACAAACCATTTGATATAATTTGATACTATCACCAACTAGCATTAACAGTGAGTTGAGGAAATAAGTATTTTAATTTGCCCTCTATTTAGCAACGAAGAAAGGCAGTTCACAAGTCGAATAATTTAGAGGAAGTTAAGGAAGAACTCCAAAAAAAATCTATTGCAGCTGGTGAGTGAATCTTTGGGATTTTCAAGTATTTTTTCAAGTTTGATGGTATGTCCTTATGTAATGTGCTCGACTATATCTATAGCATTTTAAATCTTTGCTTTTACTTTTATCCTAAGCTTTATATTTTTTTACGTTTTTCAAGCAAGGAGAAGGCAGAATTCAAGCAGGACCTCACAGCAATCTGCCTTAATAAAAGAAGTGTTATATGATCAAAGCCAGGTAAAGTATATGCCTTGAAAGTACATACCATTAATAGTTTCAAGCAATTTTCTGGACATGGACTGATGTATGCTAGTAGGAAGCAGCAACATCAGCTTTATTGGATATATGGCAAATAAAATAACAGGCTTATCAAATGCTTTTAATACGAGCATTGTTTTCATTTATGGTCACAATAAAATAGTTGCATTGTGATTGGTGATATTTTGTATGGTACTGATTGTTAGAACATCTTTATTTTAATAAAATATATTGAAAGTTTAACTTTACAAAGTAATAGTCTGATATACCTGTTGATATTTAAATGACTTCATTTTAATATGTTTTTATATTCAAGTTGTTGGATGTGCTCTCGAGATCAGATAGAACTATGGCAGTCGTGAAAGACTTGTTTGGAGATGCACCACCAGTAAGATTGATAAAAAAATATTTTTTCAACTTCTCATTTTCATACATCATGAAACCCAGTAAGGATCCTTTTGTAAATGAACTGGATAGATATGTTTTTGAAAAATGTGTAGCTGTAACAAAGTGACAGAATAAGTTTAAATGATATTTTTGACAGATGTTTTATTTTATGAAATTTTTCAGCGTTACAAAGGTATTCCCAACATAACATGTGTACCAGACCAGACAAACCAATCCTTAATGAACAGGTAATGTGAATCACTTGTTTTTCGATAAGCAATGTTTTAAATTTTAAACATACATATAGATCATATAGATGGGCGAAACATCAACATCATTCCACGTTTGATTTAAAGGTGAAACTACTTTAATTCACAGCTTCATTTTCTGAAAAAAAAATGTTATTTGCATTATTTTTTACGTTTAGGTCAGAAGGACTGATATATCAGGAACCAGAAATATCCACCCAGATGGACATGCTCAGTCAGTCTCATATGGATAAAAGTGCACTGAATGAAATGGATGAGGAACAGTCTGAAGGTACCAAAAGATTTTATTTCACAATTCAAACAAAAAAAAAAACATTTGGTAAAGCTTTTCTTGTGTGATTATTGGCCCTGAAAAGAGCCTTTAAGAGCAATGATCTACTGAGGAGAGTAGATTCTGGGCTGGGTTTGCAGGAGCATTTCCATCATTTGTTGCTTTGAGTATTTGGCATGATCATAATAAAGTTGTCGAAGCTGCTCTGCTACAACTATCCTTGTCTTCAAGGTGTAAGTTAAAGACTTCTTCTTCAGTTTCTTGCCCCTGGAGTAGCGTACTTTCATGTCCTGCAATTTACTGTCAATGAGCTTGATCTGAGCCAAAGCTTTGAAGAACTTGGTTTCTGTTTCAAAGTACAGGGCAGGTAGTGTGTCAAGTGGGATCCCTGACAACGCAGAGTTCTTGCTTTCCATCCTTTCTGTTGAGTTACAATGTATTTGGTGTTCTCTTAATGATGGTCAGAGAATGAGTATCGAATAAGGAGAATCCAGCTTTATATATACAGCTGGATTCAAGAAATGACACCTGGTGCCATCCCAAGGGAAAAATCTTGGTTGCTATGGAAATAGAGTAGGTGTCACTGGGTATAACAGGTTGACCTGAGGAGATGATAATGATCAGAAGTTAATGAGTTAATGACCACTATAAGGACTAATCAGGACTGTTGTAGCAGTAACCAGATTATTAACTAATTCATTAAACTGGAGAAAAGAACCAGAGGTTAAGTGGGATCTGATATCAGATAAAGTTAAATGTTTTCCAGACCAAATCTGATAAAATTTATTCAGGAATTCTTAATGTTAACAAAAATCCTTAGGTATTTGGCATCATTCTTTTGGCCTCAGGCAAGATTTTGCCTAGTAACGGCTGATGCTTATCCCAGCTGAGCAATGATCCACAGCTACCCATTCACTTGTTGTTATTAATTATCTAAGGTGGACATGTTAAGGGTATATTTGTACTGTCCATGTTTAAATCTGTACCTTAGTCTTTCCTCTCTCTTCCAGCAGTCTTGTGCTGTTAGCAGTTATCAAAATGTGTCATATGATAAAATTAACATTTATACTATTGTGTAACTGCTAGAAGACCCTGGGAAAGAGCACACATTTCTGTGTCTACATCACCTGAAAAACTACTGATCATTCCTTATTTATACCTTTAATAAAACAATAAAGGCCTTCAAATAAAAGTACTAGTACCTGATTTTGATACTTTTTTACCAGAATTATACAATTAGACAGTGTAAACATTACAGGGAACAATTAAATCAAAATTCTTCAGTTCAAAATGGCATAAAACATCAAATCTAAGTGCAGGGATGGGTTGCACAGTGATTCAAGAGAGAAAAGAATGTTTTTTCAAGAAAATTTTATTTGGGGGATAAAATTCCAGAAAGGATAATTTTTACTTTTATGATGGGAAGTGTTTCCAAGGCAACCAAGATTGTGTTGTCACTGCTAGTTAGGTTGAAAATCAGTGCATAGAACTATTATCTTTGATGCTGTTATGTTTTTAAATGTTATATTTATTCAATGATAAAAATTATGTCAAATATACTTATTCCATTTTTTCTTATGTTAAAATTGCAACAGTAAATCAACATGACAATATCAAATGTTTTAATGAAAATAATTTGACTTATTGAACTAATGCTTAATTTTTCTTTAAATAAAAACCACTCGACAATATATTAAAATCACGGTTAAGATTTTATATTATTAGTATGACTGACATTTCTTGCCTGAGAACAAGTGATATCTGCTTACTGCTGTGAAATTTTCTTCCATCAGCAGTGAAGGTTTTTTTTTTCTTTTTTTGTCATACAATTGAACATTTCTTTTCTAGACGAGATGTGGGTTATAACTTATAGTATTGAATATCATAGGCTCCATTCAGAATAGGGGATTAACTAGTGCGAGTGTCAAATATGGCCAACCCACTTGAGTACTTCCCCACGGGATATCTGTTCATTGTCTATTAGTGGATTAGCCTTGTTGTGGGTCGCCATATTTGACCCTCAGACTAGTGAGTCCCCTATTCTGAATGGGGCCATATTTAAGGTAAGATATTTTAGGACCAGGATTAATAAATTTCCTTTTTAAAATGATAATAAAAGGTGTGATTTGACAACAGATTATAATTTTAAAATTTTTTTCCGTAATTATATGTTTACTAAATCATTGAATTAAAAATGGAATATCACAATGAATCAGAATACATGGAAGGGTTGAATAGTAGGGCATGAGTAGGAAAATATTGCTTTATTCACAAATAAATTTCATTTTGGTGGGTTATCATTTTTGAGTACTTAAATAAAATTAAAGAAAAAAAAATTGACATTTGGTAAAGCTTTTCTTGTGTGATTATTGGCCCTGAAAAGGGCCTTTAAGAGCAATGATCTGCTGAGGAGAGTAGATTCTGGGCTGGGTTTGCAGGAGCATTTCCATCATTTGTTGCTTTGAGTATTTGGCATGGTCATAATAAAGTTGTCGAAGCTGCTCGGCCACAACTATCCTTGTCTTCAAGGTGTAAGTTAAAGACTTTTTCTTCAGTTTCTTGCCCCTGGAGTAGCGCACTTTCATGTCCTGCAATTTACTGTCAATGAGCTTGATCTGAGCCAAAGCTTTGAAGAACTTGGTTTCTGTTTCAAAGTACAGGGCAGGTAGTGTGTCAAGTGGGATCCCTGACAGCACAGAGTTCTTGCTTTCCATCCTTTCTGTTGAGTTACAATGTATTTGGTGCTCTCTTAATGATGGTCAGAGAATGAGTGTGGTAAGAAGGAGAATCCAGCTTTATATATCCCGCAAAGCTACTAGTACTGATCTAGCTTCAAGAAATGACACCTGGTGCCTTCCCAGGGAAAAATCTTGGTTGCTATGGAAATAGAGTAGGTGTCACTGGGTATAACAGGTTGACCTGAGGAGATGATAATGATCAGAAGTTAATGAGTTAATGACCACTATAAGGACTAATCAGGACTGTTGTAGCAGTAACCAGATTATTAACAAATTCATTAAACTGGAGAAAAGAACCACAGGTAAAGTAGGATCTGATATCAGATAAAGTTAAATGTTTTCCAGACCAGATCTGATAAAAAGTATTCAGGAATTCTTAATGTTGACAAAAGCCCTCGGGTTATTGGCATCATTCTTTTGGCCTCAGGCAAGATTTTGCCTGTTAACAGCTAATGCTTATCCAAACTGAGCAATGGTCCACAGCTACCCACTCACTTGTTGGTATTAATTATCTAAGGTAGACATGTTAAGGGTATATTTGTACTGTCCATGCTTAAATCTGTACCTTAGTCTTTTCTTCTCTCTTCCAGCAGTCTTGTGATGTTAGCAGTTATCAAAATGTGTCATATAATAAAATTAACATTTATACTATTGTGTAACTGCTAGAAGACCCTGGGAAAGAGTACAAATTTCTGTGTCTACATCACCTGAAAAACTACTGATCATTCCTTATTTATACCTTTAATAAAACAATAAAGGCCTTCAAAGAAAAGTACTAGTACCTGATTTTGATACTTTTTTACCAGAATTATACAATTAGACAGTGTAAACATTACAGGGAACAATTAAATCAAAATTCTTCAGTTCAAAATGGCATAAAACATCAAATCTAAGTGCAGGGATAGGCCGCACAGTGATTCATGTATAGAAAAGAATGATTTTTCAAGAAAATTTTATTTGGGGGGATAAAATCCCAGAAAGGATAATTTTTACTTTTATGATGGGAAGTGTTTCCAAGGCAACCAAGATTGTGTTGTCACTGCTAGTTAGGTTGAAAATCAGTGCATAGAACTATTATCTTTGATGCTGTTATGTTTTTAAATGTTATATTTATTCAATGATAAAAATTATGTCAAAATATACTTATTCCGTTTTTTCTTATGTTAAAATTGCAACAATAAATCAACATGACAATATCAAATGTTTTAATGAAAATAATTTGACTTATTGAACTAATGCTTAATTTTTCTTTAAATAAAAACCACTCGACAATATATTAAAATCAAAGTTTAAGATTTTATATTATTAGTATGACTAACATTTCTTGCCTGAGAACAAGTGATATCTGCTTACTGCTGTGAAATTTTCTTCCATCAGCAGTGAAGGTTTTTTTTTTCTTTTTTGTCATACAATTGAACATTTCTTTTCTAGACGAGATGTGGGTTATAACTTATAGTATTGAATATCATAGGCTCCATTCAGAATAGGGGATTAACTAGTGCGAGTGTCAAATATGGCCAACCCACTTGAATACTTCCCCACGGGATATCTGTTCAGTGTTTATTAGTGGATTAGAAGGCAAGCTTTGTTGTGGGTCGCCATATTTGACCCTTAGACTAGTGAGTCCCCTATTCTGAATGGGGCCATATTTAAGGTAAGATATTTTAGGAACAGGATTAATAAATGTCCTTTTTAAATTGATGATAAAAGGTGAGATTTGACAACAGATTATAATTTTTAATTTTTTTTTCGTAATTATATGTGTACTAAATCATTGAATTAAAAATGGAATATCACAATGAATCAGAATACATGGAAGGGTTGAATAGTAGGGCATGAGTAGGAAAATATTGCTTTATTCACAAATAAATTTCATTTTGGTGGGTTATCATTTTTGAGTACTTAAATAAAATTAAAGAAAAAAAAATTGACATTTGGTAAAGCTTTTCTTGTGTGATTATTGGCCCTGAAAAGGGCCTTTTTGAGCAATGATCTACTGAGGAGAGTAGATTCTGGGCTGGGTTTGCAGGAGCATTTCCATCATTTGTTGCTTTGAGTATTTGGCATGGTCATAATAAAGTTGTCGAAGCTGCTCTGCCACAACTATCCTTGTCTTCAAGGTGTAAGTTAAAGACTTTTTCTTCAGTTTCTTGCCCCTGAGGTAGCGCACTTTCATGTCCTGCAATTTACTGTCAATGAGCTTGATCTGAGCCAAAGCTTTGAAGAACTTGGTTTCTGTTTCAAAGTACAGGGCAGGTAGTGTGTCAAGTGGGATCCCTGACAGCACAGAGTTCTTGCTTTCCATCCTTTCTGTTGAGTTACAATGTATTTGGTGCTCTCTTAATGATGGTCAGAGAATGAGTGTGGAAAGAAGGAGAATCCAGCTTTATATATCCCGCAAAGCTACTAGTACTGATCTAGCTTCTAGAAATGACACCTGGTGCCTTCCCAGGGAAAAATCTTGGTTGCTATGGAAATAGAGTAGGTGTCACTGGGTATAACAGGTTGACCTGAGGAGATGATAATGATCAGAAGTTAATGAGTTAATGACCACTATAAGGACTAATCAGGACTGTTGTAGCAGTAACCAGATTATTAACAAATTTATTAAACTGGAGAAAAGAACCACAGGTAAAGTAGGATCTGATATCAGATAAAGTTAAATGTTTTCCAGACCAGATCTGATAAAAAGTATTCAGGAATTCTTAATGTTGACAAAAGCCCTCGGGTTATTGGCATCATTCTTTTGGCCTCAGGCAAGATTTTGCCTGTTAACAGCTAATGCTTATCCAAACTGAGCAATGATCCACAGCTACCCACTCACTTGTTGTTATTAATTACCTGAGGTGGATATGTTAAGGTTATACTTGTACTGTCCACACTTAAATCTGTACCTTAGTCATTTCTTCTCTTATGACTTTTATGCTATTGTGAAACAGCTAAAAGACCCTGGGAAAGAGTATAAACTGTGGCAATTTATTCTGCAAAGCTATCCGTCTTTCCTAATTCAGACAATAAAACCGCTCAAATAAAAGAACCTGATTTTGATATTTTTACTAGAATTATACTAGAAGACATGGTGTTGTAAACATAACAGAAAACAATTAAATCAAATTGTTCAGTTCAAAATGGCATAAAACAGCAAATCTAAGTGCAAGGATGGGCCACACAATGTACCATGAAGAGAAAACAATATTTCAAGAAATTTTTGATTTAGGGTATAAAACCACAGAAAGGATAAATTAAACATTTATGACAGAGTCTTTCCAAGGCAACCAATATTGTGTTGTCACCTTTCGTTAGGTTGAAAGTAAATGTGTAGAACTATCATCTATGATACTGTTATGTTTTTAAAAGTCATATTTATTCAGAAATAAAAATTATGTCGAAATAAAATTATTCTATTTTCTACTCATATTAAATTTTCAACAATAAATTAGCATGACTTCATATTTAAACTTTTTAACAACAATAATTTGACTTATTGAACTAATGCTTTATTTTTTTAATAAAAGCCTTTCAACAATATATTAATCAAGGTGTTGATTTTATATTATTATTATGACTAACATGTCCCGGCGTTGTGGGGGAATTTTCTATATCTGCTTGTTACTTTGAAAGTTTCCTACATTGGCAGTAAAGGTTGAAGTTTCTCCACTCTTTTTATACAATTGCACATTGCTTTTCTGGTCTGGATGTGGGGTATCTTATTGAATGTGATGTTCAAGTTAAGATATTTTTGGAGCTGGACTTAATAAACATCCTTCATAAATTGATAAAAAAGAGGTGTCATTTGACAACAGATTAAAATATTTTTCCATAATTTTAATGTTCAATAAATCATTGAATTAGAAATGGAATAACAAAATGAATTGAAATATATGGAAGGGTTGAAAAATTGGCCATGAGTAGGAAAATGTCGCTTTATTCTCAAATAATTTCATTTTGGTGGATTAATTCATTTTTTGAGTACGTAAATAAATGTAGAAAAAATATGACATTTGGTACAGCTTTTCTTGTGTGATTATTGGCCCTGAAAAGGGCCTTTAAGAGCAATGATCTACTGAGGAGAGTAGATTCTGGGCTGGGTTTGCAGGAGCATTTCCATCATTTGTTGCTTTGAGTATTTGGCATGGTCATAATAAAGTTGTCGAAGCTGCTCGGCCACAACTATCCTTGTCTTCAAGGTGTAAGTTAAAGACTTCTTCTTCAGTTTCTTGCCCCTGGAGTAGCGCACTTTCATGTCATGCAATTTACTGTCAATGAGCTTGATCTGAGCCAAAGCTTTGAAGAACTTGGTTTCTGTTTCAAAGTACAGGGCAGGTAGTGTGTCAAGTGGGATCCCTGACAACGCAGAGTTCTTGCTTTCCATCCTTTCTGTTGAGTTACAATGTATTTGGTGCTCTCTTACTGATGGTCAGAGAATGAGTGTGGAAAGAAGGAGAATCCAGCTTTATATATCCCCCAAAGCTACTAGTACAGATCTAGCTTCAAGAAATGACACCTGGTGCCTTCCCAGGGAAAAATCTTGGTTGCTATGGAAATAGAGTAGGTGTCACTGAGTATAACAGGTTGACCTGAGGAGATAATAATAATCAGAAATTAATGAGTTAATGACTACTCTGAGGACTAATTTGGACTGTTACAAGTAGTAACCAGGTAATTAACTAATCTACAATTTGAATTTAGAACCAGAGGTTAAGTAGGATCTGATATCAGATCTGCAATTCTGCAATTCTCAATATTAAGGAAAGTCCCCAGGTAATTGGCAGCATCCTTTTGGCCTTGGGCAAGATTTGGCCTGTTAACTGCTAATTTTTATCCAAACTAGGCAATGGTCCACAGCTCCTCATTAACTTGTGGTTTTAATAATCTTAGCTAGACATTTTAAAGGTATACTATCCACATTTTAATCTCTACCAAAGTCATTTTTTGTCATTTCAAGACCCAGCTGTCTTGTAGCATTAGCAGTTACACAGTTATATAGAACAAATGCAAGTAACAATTATACAATTTTGTAAAAGCTGGAAGACCTCTAGAAAATAGTACAAATTTTATACCTAATTTGACTTACTGAGTTCATGTTTTGCAAAATAAATTTAATGTAGAAATGTTCAACAGTATATTAAGATCAATATTATAAATAAAGACTGGCATATCCATGCTTTGCCCTATCTTATTATAATATTTTCATCCATCAGCAGTTAACATTAGAGTTACTTCGCCCTTTTAATCATTCAATTGCACATTTCTTTTCTGGACTGGATGTGAGGTACTGTATTGAATATCAAAATAAAGTTTACATATTTTTGGGACTTACAGAAATTTCCTCCTTAAAAATAAAATGACATTGAACAACATTATGTTACACTGTGGACAAATATTTTCATAATATTTAGGTTAAGCGAAACATCAATTATAATACACTTCCGAGTTATCATTTATCTAAACTTTTGCAGTGTCGACTTTTGGACAAATAAGGGAACGACAAATTTCAAAATTGAAATGATTTATTGTTGATTAATCTTGCAATGAAAACCTTTCCTCAAGGTATCTGTGTACTAGTACTTTACCAAGCAAATGAGCCAAACTTGCACATAAATTATGGACATTATCAACTTCAGTATTTTGACTATGGCTAAGAAAGGCATTACTTAGCCTTCACAGAAAGTCATGACTGATGATATATCATTGATTGTTATAAGTTGAAAATAAATTTGAATGCATTCGGATAATGTTTTAACTGGTATAAGCAATCACACTGTTGGTTAATGGCTGATATATTTATTTTAGGAAGTAATTGGTTTGAGGAGTAACTTATTGACCTCTGAATAAGTAATTGGGCTAAGGAGAGGTTAATCCACCCCTGCTTGGGTTATTAAGCACTCAGTAATGTAATTAACCTGTTAACTACTGATGATTTTCATCTCCTAAGGTGAACTACTCAGTACCTGTGACACCTACTCTATCTCCATAGCAACCAAGATTTTCCCCTGGGATGGCACCAGGCGTTATTTCTTGAAGCTAGCTGTATATATAAAGCTGGATTCTCTTCCTTTCCACACTCATTCTCTGACCATCAGTAAGAACACAGCAAATACCTTGTACCTCATCAGATAGGATGGACAGAAAGAACTCTGTATTATCAGTGATCCCACTTGACACACTACCTGTCCAGTACTTTGAAACAGAAATCAAGTTCTTCAAAGCTTTGGCTCAGATCAAACTCATTGACATTAATTTGCAGGACATGAAAGTTCGCTACTCCAGGGGAAAGAAACAGCAAAAGAGGTCTATAACGTACAACTTGAGGACAAGGATAGTTGTTGCCGAGCAGCTTCGACAGCTTTATCACAACCATGCCAAATATTCTAAGCAAAAAATGCTGGCGATGCTTCTGCAAACCCAGCCCAGAATCTACTCCCCTCAGTAGTATTCTGCAAAAAAAAAGGCCCTTTTCAGGGCCACTAAACTGATCCAGGAAAGCTATACCACATATAGTTTTGTTTTTTAAAAAAAGAAAAGTAGTAAAAGTGATAACCTTAACAAGTAAAGTACAGCTTCCTTTCTGTTGCTTATTAATATATATTGCTCTCCTTTATGTTACTTTATATTTTATTAAACTATAAAGCCCCTCAGGGGCAACTGATTTAAAGGATATATGAATTTAGCATTGATTATATTGTTTGATGGTTGTTTGTTTTGTTGTGGCAGAAGTTCTAGTCCTAGGCCATTTGACTTTTTTAAATAGTGTTTGTTATGAGTATTTTATATTAATTTTTTGTAGAAGAAAGCACAGACTTACAATACCAACCTCAGATTGACTTGGACAGGTTTAGACATTTTCTTGAGAAGGAGAGGGCTGACCCTCAAGAGCTGAGTACTATCCAGGGAAGTCAAGTCACTGCAGTGCCACTGTCTGTGCAGCAAGGCCAAGCATCCAGTACATTTGTCCAAGGAAAAAAACCAGGTGAAATTTTTTCGCGTGATTTTTGAAAAAAAGAGAGCTTTTTTAACATTCTAGTTTATTCAAACTTTGAAAAAGTGTTGCTTTTTAAAACAAACATATAGATTTATTGTGTTATTAAATTGACTAAATATAAGTTCCTACAGTTCCTGCCACATCTGGTGGGCCATCACACTCACTGCCAACTGGAGATGAGGCAGTGTATACACCCAAACATACTGGTGATAGCTCGGGCGCTATCAATGGAACAGAAAAAGCTAAGAGAAGCAAAAGTAGGATGAACAAGTCCCAGTCCCCTCTGAATGTATCAGGACTGACAAATATCACAGCACTTAAGCAGGTCAGTGTAATGTATTGTTTAGGTGAACTGAAAACCAAGGTTGTATGAATAAGAATTTTCCTTGACATGAAATAGTTCAAATTTAAGTAGATTGAAGCTTGTGATAAGGTTTAATTCAATTATAGTAACATGACAGCATAAATAACAAGGGTTTAAGGATTACCTTCATACTGCTGGTTTGCATAAAATCTTTTACCATTTTATATTTATTTTGATTGAAATAAATTGCCAGTAACAAATTCCACGACATAACAAGATTGGGGTTGAAGTTTAAAATCATTTTGGACAAAAAACTATGAAATCAGCTGTGTTAGATATGGTATGTGACTGTTGGTTTGACTGCAGGTATTGGTATCACTGGAGAATGAGCTGGCAGACTATGAACAGAAGACTGGCAGACAGCCTGCAGCAGAGAGATTGTACACTGACACATTCTCTGGGTACACAGTGGCCATTGTAGATGCAGTGACAAGACTGGTTAGATATCTCAAACAGGTATACTGGGTCACTATTCTGAAAGGAAAATATTGGTATTGCCAGTGCTCACTAGTCATTTTGCCTAAATCTCTTACAGCATTCTGATTAATTTGATATTATGTTAACAGTCATAATGAATATATTTTATAATTAAACAGATGGAAAAAAGTCCCGTTAAAAAAAGCTATCCTGTTTATATTTGCTATGAATTTGGCATGATATCAGAGCTATTTAGTTACTTCTGCTATAGAATATTAAAGGATTTACTCTATTTTAAGACTGAAATCCAACTAGCCGCAGAGATGACAGTTAGAGAGCAGCTGTCACAAGAAGTGCAGCATTTAAACCAGCTAGTTGATGCAGTAACTTCAGTGAGTTACAGTATTTATAGTGCAAATTTGCATGTTGATAATATATTTTAAAGTCTTCTTATTTTTAAGTCTTTCTATTGGTAAATTTCCAATCACATGTATAATAAATTTTGTGTTTATTTCCACAATTTTTGGTTAAATTGTGGTTGTGTTACACTTTTCTTTTCAAAATTAATCTTGAAGTCATGTCTGATTTTAGGACATCATCAGTACACAAGAGGAGAATGTCAAAATAAGAGAAGAATTCGCCAAGTACAAGCAAAACACAGATGAGCAGTTTAACTATCTTAAGGTTTGATTTTCCAAGTTCTTTGAACTAATTAAGTTTTTGATTTTCGATCTTATGAAGTTTTTTTTAATGTAGCAGGTGTTAAAGCAGAGTTATCATTTTTCAGAAATAAAACTTTGTGATATATATTATTATAGATATTATAGATTATATATTATTATAAACAAACAGGAGTTTTTTTATGTCATTCTTGCCTGAAATAAATTTAAGAAGCTTTACTATATTTACGATCTAGAACATGTATTCAGAGATGAACAAAAGACCCATGAATTTATCAACTCCATCAACTGTAAACAGTGGAAGGAGGAGGTCGGAAAATAGACAGGGTAGGCAGATTGACTTCTCAGATCAAGACTAGGAATAACTCAAGTACTCAGCAAAATTTCATGGTCTATCAGTCATTTCTCTTCAGTCATAGCCATGGTCATCTTTTTCACACTTCTTTATTATTGAAGAATTTTATCAGTTGACTTTACTGTAAGCCTTTTTCTCTGCCCTGTTTATTGAAGATTCCCCTTCAGTTGATGAGCTAGCCAATCAGATGACAGAGGTTTTGAGTTCAGGGCCACATCAGAAGAGACCCGCTCCTCCAGTGATATCTACAGCAGCAACCACAGCAAGAGTGGATTCTTATGGTAATAAAAGCTGGAATCCAAAAATGACATCTTACACTGACAAAATTTCTAATATTTATTTTGTGGAACTTTGTAGAATTTTTCAATTTGATTGCAGAATTCTCATCTTGTGTTGTAAAGTAAGTCATAAGTATAATATTTATAGCTCACACCATGGATGCAACTTCAACCCATGCTTGACGTATGTACTTCCAGGATATAACAGTGCTATGCCAGGGACTGGTAATCTTCCCACCTGGTCCTCTGACAGCACCACAGCCCACGTCATTGTCCCGAGACCAGCGCCCCTAGTGACGCTGGACCATACTCATGGACATCAGCCACAACAACAGCCTTTGCAGACAGTACAGTCAACAGTGCGTGGACCCAGTCCTTCCCTTTCCCAGCAAAATATTTCAATGCCAGAGTATGCCTCACTTCCAGTCTCACAGCCTCAACAGTCCACACAGCAGTGGCGGCCTCTGAAGGAAGTCACCAACACTCAGCACCTGCAGGCTGCAGTGACTGAGGAGTCCAGGGAAAAGCTATTTAAGTCACAAATTTTACAAATAGCACAACAGGTATGGAATGTTGTTGAAGTATACCTTATTTAATATGGTTTGATTCATTTAATATTGTTGGTCTTCTCTGTGTCAGTTGATTGTAGGAAAATAGAACAAGTGGGGACTTATAAGAATTTTTTATATCCAATGCATTTGACATCATCAGCATTTTTAAATTGTTTGAATACTATTTATGTGCTGTTTTAAATGTATGTGTGTACCACCACTAGGTTGCAGTGCTGAATGAACAGCACAGCCAAGCACAGGACAGACTCCAGCAGCTACAGAGGGGTCTTTCACCAACTGGCCAGCTACAAGAGAATGGTCAAACATTAGACAAGGCAACAGCTCAGGGACAACAGTCTAATCTCCAGGTAAGCTGTCTAGCACAGAAGCAATTTCATACTGAATGCTTTAGAAAACTTAAGAATTTTTGCTAAAACAAACAAAGAAGTGCAAGAGTGCACCAAGATGCTTGCTAGTTTTAAAAAAGCCTTAGTCTTTAGGGAGTGATTTACATAAGATTGGCTTTGTTGATGATGTTTTTTACATGAATCTGTGGGTAGGTTCTTGCATATTAATGTGGAAAAGATGTAGCACAACAAAGGCGTTTTTATTCAAGAGACATGTTTTAACATTTTACAGTTTGTTTTGCTTCTGTTACAGACAATGAAACCAAATGCTGGTCATGGTGACAAAATGGAGAAAGAAAATCCATCTTTGCAGATACAGGAGTTAAATAAACAGCTTAAAGAAGCACAACAGAAAATGGCAGTTATATTGCAACAGCAGACAGTAAGTATTTAGTTTAACTTAATGTTAATAGAAAATATTTTAGAAATCTAATTTGGCAATATACATTCTTCTAAAAAAAGTTTTTAAACACCCCAGTCTTCATTTTCCTACATTTAGGTTAATCTGTAGTCCCTCTTGATTCATTAGACAGTATTTTAAGTGGACTTAAAGCTGCTCAGTGACATGGCTAGCATTACAAAATTGTTAGATTTATTTTTTAACATGTTTTTACCGTGTTTTAGAGAGCAGCCGTATCTCCTCCCATATCCCCTATACCAACAGAGAGTGCTAGGAACACACTGCAAACACCTACTTACTCTGTGCAGCCTCAGGTAAGAATAGATAATTTAAAAAAAAGGGAAAACAAGTTCCATTGACAAGATGTTGTTTAAAGATATTTGTTTATCAATGTGTGAATGATTTTTTCTTTCTGAAGTAGGAAGCCAATCGGCTAAATAACTGCAATAAATAATAAGTGTTTGTTCATTTCATGAGAGATAATATGTGTAGTATAACACTTTATTTTCACCTTCAGTGTTTTAAAATGTTTAAAAAGTACCCCATTATCTTTTGCAGCAGACATTACAACCTGGTCATAAAGGAATAACTGTAGCATTACCAAGGATAGAAGAGCTGGAGATATCTGCCACAAGTACGCCTTCTCCAAAGTCAGTTGAAAGCAGACGCAGCGGGTTGGTATATATATATTTTCTCATTTATGAAATAAAATAGTTTGTATATACCACGTCAGAAGTGTGTTATTTGACTTTGTATTTTGGAGGTTTGAAATTGTGAGTTATTTGAAAAGGAAATATTTCATATTTCACTGTTATGTTTTCATAAGTTTTCCAGTGAAATGGTTCAGTATGATTATTAGAATTCGTAGACTAAATGTCTGTCTGTGTAATCTGTGTACAACAACCCAAGCTGGTTACAATCCATCAATTTACTAGTAATACCCTCAATTCAGATGTCAAAAAATGTTCACCTAATTTTGCAGGATGCATGGACAAGTTCCTATAGTGTCAGTGTACAGTGGCCAAGGCAACCATTTTAGCTGAGGAATTTGGAGAAGAGTTTGTGTTAAACTTTGCCAGTCAATTTTCTCACAACAAAAAGACCTAGAGATCTGTTAAAAAGTTTCCCTGAATATTTAAGGAGATCGCACAGACAAGTTAAAGTGGAACATGCTAGTGTGTTGTATATAATATGAAAGTATCCCCATACAAGACATCTCCATTGTTATTTATCACAAAAACAAATTTAAAATCAGAATGAAAAATAAATAACCCAGTATGAATTGTAAATATTCATATTTTATGATTCTTCAGTAATTCTATGTTGGATTTAACCAAAAAATAGACAAAAGATGTAATATACTTGTAATTTTCTTTTTTTTTTTTGAATATCACTATGTTTTGCACATTTGCTGTTTTTTATATTTCTAAAAGTAGAGCAATGCTACAGATTTCATTGCCAATTATTGTTTGTCAGAAGCATAATAAGCAGTATAATACATCAATATACTTAATATATTACTAAGTTCCAGTGGATTCTGAGTATCTCGGAATGTGTGAAATGGGATTTTGTTGTAAAATGAGCTCAATAAAAGTTCTCTTATTTGATGTGAAAGTATTTCAGGGAAACCATCACGTTGCTTTTTCCACGAAATTTGATTAATTTTTGTCCTGGAAGAGCTTCTTGAGTGTGTTTTGTCATAGGAAGTGAACGCCAATCCAAAAGTATGTTGGGCAGGGAGGAGACTCCCTGACACTTGGTCTCCTTTCACAAGAAAAAAGAAAGACAAATATCACTCAAAATATTATGTGCACAAAGTTGCTGCATATTTTTGCTTTATATGACCCATATATTTTATAATCACATTTGGGTTAAAGAAATCCGAAATATGTGGTTACATCATGCACATATTTTTGGTGGAATTATCTTGACATACAAAAAAAAATGAAAAAGTCAGTGACTTGCCTACCTACTTGGCATACATCTGGTGTGGAGTTCAATCCTTTGTTTGTAAGCTCAGGTTAATCAGTGTGTTTCTTTAGGTATACACTATCATCTGGTTTTCACTGTAAATAAAACTATAACCCGTTCTTGTCAAATTTGAGCTGTTTTTATTTATTTACAATATCACAGGGTAGTCTTTACTGATAAGCTGTCTCCAAAAATCTTAAGTCCTATTACCTTTAAACCCACATACTGGTCACTTCAAGTGCAAAAAGATCTGTTAAAGTAACACATTTACAGAACCAAAATTTTCCCCTTGTGCAATAAAATAGGATCCCTATTTAAAAAAGAAACTTAATAAAGGGTCAAGTTCAACCAAGTTGGTACAAAGAATTTGACAACATGTCATTTTAGTAGGTTTGTTCGAGTTCTTTGATTGGCTTTAGTTCTCAAAAAAAGTGGCCAAAGACCATCATACATCATTTTTGAGAAAAAGTATAAAATTCATTTAAATTGTTGTTGTCGGTGTTTGATGGTCCATGATTTTTCCTCATGGGCTTATACAAATCCAATACGATACTGAGATCAAATAATATAAAAAGTAAAACGTTGTTCATTTTTTCAAGAGCGCCTGATAAAAATTCTGCCAGATAGAGATATTAGTGACTAGTTATTTAAACAGTGACTGTCTTGTTCGGCCCATAACCTTTTCTAGCAATCATTAATGGTATAAAATACATGACTTTTGGGATCTAAGATTTAGCATTATTAAAAAACATAATTCAATTTACAATTTTTTTAAAAATGATCTCTGAAAAGAATTATTTGGGGTCTTTAGAAAAAGTCTGGTCTTTTTCTTTCTCCCAGTCCATCAGATGTCTCTTGAATATCCTTCAGGCAGCATCTAGATGAGTACCACAGGCTCAAACAAATAATTTTACTATAGGCCTTCAGCTGTTGCTCCATCTCCCCCAAGCATTTATTTTCGGCATATGGCCCAGAAATCTTACATAATGAGAAATGATATTAGAATTACTTTTTCAGTCAAGTAAACGAGGGTACACCTTAGAGCAGTGTGCCTTTTTTTATGTACAGAAACAGATGTGTCTGTACATATAGCTGTCACCTGCGTCTGTCGTCGCCGTCACCGTACACTTTTACCGATAACACGCTAAGTGGAAAACCGTTTATTCTTTTGGCTTGAAACTGAGAGAACTGATGAGTATTCATAATATGCAGGTCAAGTTCGAAAATCAGCATGTTCGGGCCATATATATGGAAGTTATGCTGTTTTTTCACTTTTTTCAGCATTTATGCAACACAGATAACATGATAAGTGAAAAACCGTTTTTCCTTTTGGATTGAAACTTACAAAACTGATGAATATCCATAATATGCAGGTCAAGTTAGAAAATTGGCATGATCTTGCCATTTTTTATGAAAGTTTTTCGTTTTTTTTTTTTAATTTTTTTTTTCACTTTTTTCAGCACATATGCAACACCTATAACACATTCTAAGGAAAATTGATTGGCCAATTGTCATGAAATTCACAGGAGTGATCAATGTTACTGAAATACAGATTCAGTTTTGAAAATAAGCTTGATCAGTTAAGATTAAGTGAAGTTATAATTTTTTTGTATATAAGTGTTTTTTCCTCAAATTTAATTCTCAGGCATGTTAACAGTCTCATTTTTGAACTAATTAGATATGTAAAGTTGTTCTTTTGACATTTTCTGCATCTTAACAATATTGTTAGTTGATTATCTAAAAATGATGGTAAACCTATTATTGTGTAATTAAGTGTCAAAAATGGGAAAAACTCCTGTCTTTACAGTTTGTCAAATTAAGAATCTCAGAATGGAGCACATTGGACATTTAAAATTGTTTCATTGATATTTTTCTTATGTCAACAATTTTCTTAGTTGATCATTTAAAAATGACAGTAAACTGATTATTTTGTTTTATGTAAAAAAAGGTGCTGAAAATGGTAAGAAAATCATTTCAATACAGGTATCTCTTGTTTACATTTTGGCATTTTGAAGGTGGGACTCTTAACTTCCATGCCCTTGAAGAACTTTTCATGTCACATTTTCTGAATATCCATGATACTTTTATTTTATTATTAAAAATTGATGGTCATTATACTGTTAAGCATTATGTAATATTGCATCAAAATGGAAAAAAAACTATTTTGGACACTGATGACCATCAAGGGAAACCCATGTTACTTATGGTACTTACTGAAAAGTGCAACTTGTGTTGGAAAATCAGTGCGATTGTTTTCTGTTTTGTAAGCAATGCAGTTCTATAGTGCTATATGATGGTACTGTATGGATGGCAGTCAGTACGAAATTGTCCCTTGGGTGATCACTAATTAAATTAAGGTCTATAAAGTCACTTGCCTTGTTATTAATTTTCAATTGGCCATTAAATGAGATTACATAAAATACTTGTTGAGATTTCCCTGCAAAGTCCCATAGGTTTAGCTCTCTTAACTGTGTCACATAATTAGGATTTGGTGATAATTATGCAGGTCAATGTTGTTTAATATTGCAAATAAATTTACAACAGAAAAAAAATTGTGTTACGCCAACATTAATGCTATAGATGAATAACAGTTCCTTATTTTTTTCAAACTCAGTGGGGTTATTCATATCATGTTTATACAGCTAGATTAAAAGTTTGAATAGCAGCTTTATTGGAATTTTTTGTTATGTTTTATTATTATTTTTTTTTTAATTATTTTTCAAACACTAGCATCTTCAAGATGTGACTTTTAACTCCCATCCACCAGAAGCGCTGGGCATTTTCTGTATTTCCACATGAGCAATTGTATTGGATTTTATGTCTTTAAATATTATGTAATATTTTTTTATACACTGTCATTTTTCACATATTGGGATTTACATTATGTGAATTTGAACTTTCACATATGGTCCTGAAAATGTAATTTTTTTTCACCATGTTACCTGTTGTGGATGGTTAAATTTAAAGGAATAATAACTGTTCGTTTTGGCCAAAAATGGAATTTTCCTGGAGTAAACAACAATTTCCCCATACTTAAGAATGGTTAATGAATCAATTTAAATTGTATTGGGTGAAAAAAATTTAGTGGAATTTCCCTTTTTTGTAGTTAGTAAGTGACTTTTTTTCTTATTTATGTTTTGGGTAAAAAACAGTATGGAGAGTTTTTCAGTCTGGTAAAGGACTACTCAATATGGGTTTACATGTAATTTGTTTTTCGAGGTTCATCAAGAAGGATATAAAACATTGCAATAGCATGGCATTATTAATTTATAAACCTTCTTTGCACCATGAAAACATTTTTTTACAAACTTTACAAACATTCAGGTCTAAAATAATGAAAAAGTTAAGCTTATGAATCATAATCATTGTGTCACACTAGTATGAATTTTTGTTTGATCAGTTTTTTTCTAATTTTTAAACAAAAAGGGTGATAAATTGGCAAAACAATTTATCTTACAATCTGTCATCATTTTTCAAATATTGTGATTTTCATTACGTATGTGAATTTGAACTCTCCTGGTCCTGAAACTTTTATCTTATTGCAGGGGCGGATTGAGACCATCTTCTGGGCCTTCTGGAAGACGTTCAGATTTTAATGTCTGGATGGGGTCGCTCATCATCTTCTTTGTCCTTTAAAAAGAAATGTAAAACAAGATTAGATTTTTTTCTATTTACTCATGTCACCACCCCCAAAAAATAAAATTTACTAACCTTAGCTTGGATCCAAGAGTGAAGTCCATGTATGGGTGGGGTCGTTCATCATCTTCTTTGTCCTGTAAAAAGAAATGAAAAACAAGATTACCTTTTTTCAATTTACCCATGTCACCACCCCCAAAAAGTAAAATTTACTAACCTTAGCTTGGATCCGAGAGTGACTTCGATATCTGGGTGGGGTCGCTTATCATCTTCCTTGTCCTGTAAAAAGAAATGAAAAACAAGATTAGATTTTTTCAATTTACCCATGTCACCACCCCCCAAAAAATAAAATTTACTAACCTTAGCTTGGATCCAAGAGTGACATCGTTGTCTGGGTGGGGTCCCTCATCATCTTCTTTGTCCTGTAAAAAGAAATAAAAAACAAGATTAGATTTTTTCAATTTACCCATATCACCATCCCAAAAAAATAAAATTTACTAACCTTAGCTTAGATCTAAGAGTGAAGTCCATGTATGGGTGGGGTCGTTCATCATCTTCTTTGTCCTGTAAAAAGAAATGAAAAACAAGATTACCTTTTTTCAATTTACCCATGTCACCACCCCCAAAAAGTAAAATTTACTAACCTTAGCTTGGATCCAAAAGTGACTTCGATGTCTGGGTGGGGTCGCTCATCATCTTCCTTGTCCTGTAAAAAGAAATGAAAAACAAGATTAGATTTTTTCAATTTACCCATGTCACCACCCCCCAAAAAATAAAATTTACTAACCTTAGCTTGGATCCAAGAGTGACTTCGTTGTCTGGGTGGGGTCCCTCATCATCTTCTTTGTCCTGTAAAAAGAAATAAAAAACTAGATTAGATTTCTTTAATTTACCCATATCACCATTCCATAAAAATAAAATTTACTAACCTTAGCTTGGTTCCAAGAGTGAAGTCCATGTCTGGGTGGGGTCCCTCATCATCTTCTTTGTCCTGTAAAAAGAAAAAAAAATTTTAGATTTTTTTGCAATTTACCCATCTTAAACCCCCCCCCCCCCCAAAAAAAAAATTTACTGACCTTAGCTTGGATTCAAGAGTGGCATCCATGTCTGGGTGGGGTCGATCATCATTTTCTTTGTCCTGTAAAAAGAAATGAAAAACAAGATTAGATTTTTTCTATTTACTATCCCACCACCCCGAAAAAATAAAATTTACTAACCTAAGCTTGGATCCAGGAGTGAAGTCCATGTCCGAGTGGGGTCGCTCATCATCTTCTTTGTCCTGTAAAAAAAAATGAAAAACAAGTTTAGATTTTTTTATTTTCCCATTCCACCACCCCCAAAAAATAAAATTTAATCACCTTAGCTTGGTTCCAAGTGTGAAGTCCATGTCCAGGTGGGGTCGCTCATCATCTTCCTGTAAAAAGAAATAAAAAACAAGATTAGATTTCTTTAATTTACCCATATCACCATTCCATAAAAATAAAATTTACTAACCTTAGCTTAGTTCCAAGAGTGAAGTCCATGTCTGGGTGGGGCCCCTCATCATCTTCTTTGTCCTGTAAAAAGAAAAAAAAACATTAGATTTTTTTGCAATTTACCCATCTTAACCCCCCCCCCCCCCCCCCAAAAAAAAAAATTTACTGACCTTAGCTTGGATTCAAGAGTGACATCCATATGTGGGTTGGGTCGTTCATCATCTTCTTTGTCCTGTAAAAAGAAATAAAAAACTAGATTAGATTTTTTTCAATTTACCAATCCCAACACCTCCAAAAAATAAAATTTACTTACCTTAGCTTAGAACTAAGAGTGACATCCATGTCTGGGTGGGGTCGCTCATCATCTTCTTTGTCCTGTAAAAAGAAATGAAAAACAAGATTACCTTTTTTCAATTTACCCATGTCACCACCCCCCAAAAAATAAAATTTACTAACCTTAGCTTGGATCCAAGAGTGACTTCGTTGTCTGGGTGGGGTCCCTCATCATCTTCTTTGTCCTGTAAAAAGAAATAAAAAACTAGATTAGATTTCTTTAATTTACCCATATCACCATTCCATAAAAATAAAATTTACTAACCTTAGCTTGGTTCCAAGAGTGAAGTCCATGTCTGGGTGGGGTCCCTCATCATCTTCTTTGTCCTGTAAAAAGAAAAAAAAATTTTAGATTTTTTTGCAATTTACCCATCTTAAACCCCCCCCCCCCCAAAAAAAAAAAATTTACTGACCTTAGCTTGGATTCAAGAGTGGCATCCATGTCTGGGTGGGGTCGATCATCATTTTCTTTGTCCTGTAAAAAGAAATGAAAAACAAGATTAGATTTTTTCTATTTACTATCCCACCACCCCGAAAAAATAAAATTTACTAACCTAAGCTTGGATCCAGGAGTGAAGTCCATGTCCGAGTGGGGTCGCTCATCATCTTCTTTGTCCTGTAAAAAAAAATGAAAAACAAGTTTAGATTTTTTTATTTTCCCATTCCACCACCCCCAAAAAATAAAATTTAATCACCTTAGCTTGGTTCCAAGTGTGAAGTCCATGTCCAGGTGGGGTCGCTCATCATCTTCCTGTAAAAAGAAATAAAAAACAAGATTAGATTTCTTTAATTTACCCATATCACCATTCCATAAAAATAAAATTTACTAACCTTAGCTTAGTTCCAAGAGTGAAGTCCATGTCTGGGTGGGGCCCCTCATCATCTTCTTTGTCCTGTAAAAAGAAAAAAAAACATTAGATTTTTTTGCAATTTACCCATCTTAACCCCCCCCCCCCCAAAAAAAAAAAATTTACTGACCTTAGCTTGGATTCAAGAGTGACATCCATATGTGGGTTGGGTCGTTCATCATCTTCTTTGTCCTGTAAAAAGAAATAAAAAACTAGATTAGATTTTTTTCAATTTACCAATCCCAACACCTCCAAAAAATAAAATTTACTCACCTTAGCTTAGAACTAAGAGTGACATCCATGTCTGGGTGGGGTCGCTCATCATCTTCTTTGTCCTGTAAAAAGAAATGAAAAACAAGATTACCTTTTTTCAATTTACCCATATCACCATCGCAAAAAAATAAAATTTACTAACCTTAGCTTAGATCTAAGAGTGACATCCATGTCCGGGTGGGGTCGTTCATCATCTTCTTTGTCCTGTAAAAAGTAATAAAAAACTAGATTAGATTTTTTTCAATTTACCAATCCCAACACCTCCAAAAAATAAAATTTACTCACCTTAGCTTAGATCTAAGAGTGACATCCATGTCTGGGTGGGGTCGCTCATCATTTTCTTTGTACTGTGAAAAGAAATAAAAAACAAGATTAGATTTTTTCAATTTACCCATATCACCATCCCAAAAAAATAAAATTTCCTAACCGTAGCTTGGATCCGAGAGTGACTTCTATGTTTGGGTGGGGTCGATCATCATTTTCTTTGTCCTGTAAAAGGAAATGAAAAACAAGATTAGATTTTTTCTATTTACTATCCCACCACCCCAAAAAAATAAAATTTACTAACCTAAGCTTGGATCCAGGAGTGAAGTCCATGTCCGAGTGGGGTCGCTCATCATCTTCTTTGTCCTGTAAAAAAAAATGAAAAACAAGTTTAGATTTTTTTAATTTACCCATATCACCATTCCATAAAAATAAAATTTACTAACCTTAGCTTGGTTCCAAGAGTGAAGTCCATGTCTGGGTGGGGTCCCTCATCATCTTCTTTGTCCTGTAAAAAGAAAAAAAAAATTAGATTTTTTTGCAATTTACCCATCTTAAACCCCCCCCCCCCCCCCCCCCCATAAAAAAAAAAAAAATTTACTGACCTTAGCTTGGATTCAAGAGTGGCATCCATGTCTGGGTGGGGTCGCTCATCATCTGCTTTGTCCTGTAAAAAGAAATGAAAAACAAGATTAGATTTTTTCTATTTACTATCCCACCACCCCAAAAAAATAAAATTTACTAACCTAAGCTTGGATCCAGGAGTGAAGTCCATGTCCGAGTGGGGTCGCTCATCATCTTCTTTGTCCTGTAAAAAAAAATGAAAAACAAGTTTTGATTTTTTTTTTCCCATTTCACCACCCCCAAAAAATAAAATTTACTCACCTTAGCTTGGTTCCAAGTGTGAAGTCCATGTCCAGGTGGGGTCGCTCATCATCTTCCTGTAAAAAGAAATAAAAAACAAGATTAGATTTCTTTAATTTACCCATATCACCATTCCATAAAAATAAAATTTACTAACCTTAGCTTGGTTCCAAGAGTGAAGTCCATGTCTGGGTGGGGTCCCTCATCATCTTCTTTGTCCTGTAAAAAGAAATAAAAAACTAGATTAGATTTTTTTTAATTTACCAAACCCCACACCTCCAAAAAATAAAATTTACTCACCTTAGCTTAGATCTAAGAGTGACATCCATGTCTGGGTGGGGTCGCTCATCATCTGCTTTGTCCTGTAAAAAGAAATGAAAAACAAGATTAGATTTTTTCAATTTACCCATATCACCATCCCAAAAAAATAAAATTTACTAACCGTAGCTTGGATCCAAGAGTGAAGTCCATGTCTGGGTGGGGTTGCTCATCATCTTCTTTGTCCTGTAAAAAGAAATAAAAAACAAGATTAGATTTTTTGCAATTTACATATCCTAACCTCTCCCCCCCCCCCCCCCCCAAAAAAAAAAAAAAAAATTTACTGACCTTAGCTTGGATCCGAGAGTGACTTTCTTTGTCTGGGTGGGGTCGATCATCATTTTCTTTGTCCTGTAAAAAGAAATGAAAAACAAGATTAGATTTTTTCTATTTACTATCCCACCACCCCCCAAAAAAATAAAATTTACTAACCTAAGCTTGAATCCAGGAGTGAAGTCCATGTCCGGGTGGGGTCGCTCATCATCTTCTTTGTCCTGTAAAAAGAAATGAAAAACAAGATTAGATTTTTTCAATTTACCCATAATATCAACCCCCAAAAATACAATTTACTAACCTTAGCTTGGATCCAAGAGTGACTTCGATGTCTGGTTGGGGTCACTCATCATCTTCTTTGTCCTGTAAAAATAAATGAAAAACAAGATTAGATTTTTTCAATTTACCCATCCCACCACCCCAAAAAAATAAAATTTACTCACCTTAGCTTGGATCCAAGAGTGAAGTTCATGTCCGGGTGGGGTCGCTCATCATCTTCCTTGTCCTGTAAAAAGAAATGAAAAACAAAATTAGATTTTTTCAATTTACCCATGTCACCACCCCCCAAAAAATAAAATTTACTAACCTTAGCTTGGATCCAAGAGTGACTTTGTTGTCTAGGTGGGGTCGCTCATCATCTTCTTTGTCCTGTAAAAAGAAATAAAAAACAAGATTAGATTTTTTGCAATTGACCCATCTTAAACCCCCCCCACCCAAAAAAAAAATTTACTGACCTTAGCTTGGATCCAGAGTGATTTCGATGTCTGGGAGGGGGTCGCTCATCATTTTCTTTGTCCTGTAAAAAGAAATGAAAAACAAGATTAGATTTTTTCAATTTACCCATCCCACCACCCCCCAAAAATAAAAATTATTAACCTTAGCTTGGATCCCGGAGTCAAGTCCATGTCCGGGTGGGGTCGCTCATCATCTTCTTTGTCCTATAAAAAGAAATGAAAACAAGATTAGTTCAATTTACCCATGTCACCGCCCCCCAAAAAATAAAATTTACTAACCTTAGCTTGGATCCAAGAGCGACTTCGTTGTCTGGGTGGGGTCGCTTATCATCTTCTTTGTCCTGTAAAAAGAAATGAAAAACAAGATTAGATTTTTTCAATATATCCATCCCACCACCGCCAAAAAATAAAATTTACTAACCTTAGCTTTGATCCAAGAGTGAAGTCCATGTCCGGGTGGGGTCCCTCATCATCTTCTTTGTCCTGTAAAAAGAAATGAAAAACAAGATTAGATTTTTTGCAATTTACCCATCTTAAACCCCCCCCCCCCCAAAAAAAAAAAAATTTACTGACCTTAGCTTGGATCCAGAGTGACTTCGATGTCTGGGTGGGGTCACTCATCATTTTCTTTGTCCTGTAAAAAGAAATGAAAAACAAGATTAGATTTTTTCAATTTACCCATCCCACAACCCCTAAAAAATAAAAATTACTAACCTTAGCTTGGATCCAGGAGTGAAGTCCATGTCCGGGTGGGGTCGCTCATCATCTTCTTTGTTCTGTAAAAAGAAATGAAAAACAAGATTATATTTCTTCAATATACACATCCCACCACCGCCAAAAAATAAAATTTACTCACCTTAGCTTAGATCCAAGAGTGACATCCATGTCGTGGTAGGGTCGCTCATCATCTTCTTTGTCCTGTAAAAAGAAATGAAAAACAAGATTAGATTTTTTCAATATACCCATCCCACCACCGCCAAAAAATAAAATTTACTAACCTGAGCTTAGATCCAAGAGTGAAGTCCATGTCCGAGTGAGGTCGCTCATCATCTTCTTTGTCCTGTAAAAAAAATGAAAAACAAGTTTAGATTTTTTTATTTTCCCATTCCACCACCCCCAAAAAATAAAATTTACTCACCTTAACTTGGTTCCAAGTGTGAAGTCCATGTCCAGGTGGGGTCGCTCATCATCTTCCTGTGAAAAGAAATGAAAAACAAGATTAGATTTTTTCTATTTACTATCCCACCACCCCAAAAAAATAAAATTTACTAACCTTAGCTTGGTTCCAAGTGTGAAGTCCATGTCTGGGTGGGGTCCCTCATCATCTTCTTTGTCCTGAAAAAAGAAAAAAAAATATTAAATTTTTTTGCAATTTACCCATCTTAAACTCCCCCCCCCCCAAAAAAAAAAATTTACTGACCTTAGCTTGGATTCAAGAGTGACTTCGATGTCTAGGTGGGGTCGCTCATCATCTCCTTTGTCCTGTAAAAAGAAATGAAAAATAAGATTAGATTTTTTCAATTTACCCATGTCCCATCCCAAAAAAATAAAATTTACTAACCTTAGCTTGAATCCAAGAGTGAAGTCCATATGTGGGTGGGGTCGCTCATCATCTTTGTCCTATAAAAAGAAATGAAAAACAAGATTAGATTTTTTCTATTTACTATCCCACCACCCCAAAAAAATAAAATTTACTAACCTTAGCTTGGTTCCAAGTGTGAAGTCCATGTCTGGGTGGGGTCGCTCATCATCTTCTTTGTCCTGTAAAAAGAAATGAAAAACAAGATTAGATTTTTTCAATTTACCCATAATATCAACCCCCAAAAATACAATTTACTAACCTTAGCTTGGATCCAAGAGTGACTTCGATGTCTGGTTGGGGTCACTCATCATCTTCTTTGTCCTGTAAAAATAAATGAAAAACAAGATTAGATTTTTTCAATTTACCCATCCCACCACCCCAAAAAAATAAAATTTACTCACCTTAGCTTGGATCCAAGAGTGAAGTTCATGTCCGGGTGGGGTCGCTCATCATCTTCCTTGTCCTGTAAAAAGAAATGAAAAACAAAATTAGATTTTTTCAATTTACCCATGTCACCACCCCCCAAAAAATAAAATTTACTAACCTTAGCTTGGATCCAAGAGTGACTTTGTTGTCTAGGTGGGGTCGCTCATCATCTTCTTTGTCCTGTAAAAAGAAATAAAAAACAAGATTAGATTTTTTGCAATTGACCCATCTTAAACCCCCCCCACCCAAAAAAAAAATTTACTGACCTTAGCTTGGATCCAGAGTGATTTCGATGTCTGGGAGGGGGTCGCTCATCATTTTCTTTGTCCTGTAAAAAGAAATGAAAAACAAGATTAGATTTTTTCAATTTACCCATCCCACCACCCCCCAAAAATAAAAATTATTAACCTTAGCTTGGATCCCGGAGTCAAGTCCATGTCCGGGTGGGGTCGCTCATCATCTTCTTTGTCCTATAAAAAGAAATGAAAACAAGATTAGTTCAATTTACCCATGTCACCGCCCCCCAAAAAATAAAATTTACTAACCTTAGCTTGGATCCAAGAGCGACTTCGTTGTCTGGGTGGGGTCGCTTATCATCTTCTTTGTCCTGTAAAAAGAAATGAAAAACAAGATTAGATTTTTTCAATATATCCATCCCACCACCGCCAAAAAATAAAATTTACTAACCTTAGCTTTGATCCAAGAGTGAAGTCCATGTCCGGGTGGGGTCCCTCATCATCTTCTTTGTCCTGTAAAAAGAAATGAAAAACAAGATTAGATTTTTTGCAATTTACCCATCTTAAACCCCCCCCCCCCAAAAAAAAAAAAATTTACTGACCTTAGCTTGGATCCAGAGTGACTTCGATGTCTGGGTGGGGTCACTCATCATTTTCTTTGTCCTGTAAAAAGAAATGAAAAACAAGATTAGATTTTTTCAATTTACCCATCCCACAACCCCTAAAAAATAAAAATTACTAACCTTAGCTTGGATCCAGGAGTGAAGTCCATGTCCGGGTGGGGTCGCTCATCATCTTCTTTGTTCTGTAAAAAGAAATGAAAAACAAGATTATATTTCTTCAATATACACATCCCACCACCGCCAAAAAATAAAATTTACTCACCTTAGCTTAGATCCAAGAGTGACATCCATGTCGTGGTAGGGTCGCTCATCATCTTCTTTGTCCTGTAAAAAGAAATGAAAAACAAGATTAGATTTTTTCAATATACCCATCCCACCACCGCCAAAAAATAAAATTTACTAACCTGAGCTTAGATCCAAGAGTGAAGTCCATGTCCGAGTGAGGTCGCTCATCATCTTCTTTGTCCTGTAAAAAAAATGAAAAACAAGTTTAGATTTTTTTATTTTCCCATTCCACCACCCCCAAAAAATAAAATTTACTCACCTTAACTTGGTTCCAAGTGTGAAGTCCATGTCCAGGTGGGGTCGCTCATCATCTTCCTGTGAAAAGAAATGAAAAACAAGATTAGATTTTTTCTATTTACTATCCCACCACCCCAAAAAAATAAAATTTACTAACCTTAGCTTGGTTCCAAGTGTGAAGTCCATGTCTGGGTGGGGTCCCTCATCATCTTCTTTGTCCTGTAAAAAGAAAAAAAAATATTAAATTTTTTTGCAATTTACCCATCTTAAACTCCCCCCCCCCCAAAAAAAAAAATTTACTGACCTTAGCTTGGATTCAAGAGTGACTTCGATGTCTAGGTGGGGTCGCTCATCATCTCCTTTGTCCTGTAAAAAGAAATGAAAAATAAGATTAGATTTTTTCAATTTACCCATGTCCCATCCCAAAAAAATAAAATTTACTAACCTTAGCTTGAATCCAAGAGTGAAGTCCATATGTGGGTGGGGTCGCTCATCATCTTTGTCCTATAAAAAGAAATGAAAAACAAGATTAGATTTTTTCTATTTACTATCCCACCACCCCAAAAAAATAAAATTTACTAACCTTAGCTTGGTTCCAAGTGTGAAGTCCATGTCTGGGTGGGGTCCCTCATCATCTTCTTTGTCCTGTAAAAAGAAAAAAAAATATTAAATTTTTTTGCAATTTACCCATCTTAAACTCCCCCCCCCCCAAAAAATAAAATTTACTCACCTTAGCTTAGATCTAAGAGTGACATCCATGTCTGGGTGGGGTCGCTCATCATCTTCTTTGTCCTGTAAAAAGAAATGAAAAACAAGATTAGATTTTTTCTATTTACTATCCCACCACCTCAAAAAAATGAAATTTACTAACCTAAGCTTGGATCCAGGAGTGAAGTCCATGTCCGGGTGGGGTCGCTCATCATCTTCTTTGTCCTGTAAAAAGAAATGAAAAACAAGATTAGATTTTTTCAATATACCCATCCCACCACCGCCAAAAAATAAAATTTACTAACCTGAGCTTAGATCCAAGAGTGAAGTCCATGTCCGAGTGAGGTCGCTCATCATCTTCTTTGTCCTGTAAAAAAAATGAAAAACAAGTTTAGATTTTTTAATTTTCCCATTCCACCACCCCCAAAAAATAAAATTTACTCACCTTAACTTGGTTCCAAGTGTGAAGTCCATGTCCAGGTGGGGTCGCTCATCATCTTCCTGTGAAAAGAAATGAAAAACAAGATTAGATTTTTTCTATTTACTATCCCACCACCCCAAAAAAATAAAATTTACTAACCTTAGCTTGGTTCCAAGTGTGAAGTCCATGTCTGGGTGGGGTCCCTCATCATCTTCTTTGTCCTGTAAAAAGAAAAAAAAATATTAAATTTTTTTGCAATTTACCCATCTTAAACTCCCCCCCCCCCCAAAAAAAAAAATTTACTGACCTTAGCTTGGATTCAAGAGTGACTTCGATGTCTAGGTGGGGTCGCTCATCATCTCCTTTGTCCTGTAAAAAGAAATGAAAAATAAGATTAGATTTTTTCAATTTACCCATGTCCCATCCCAAAAAAATAAAATTTACTAACCTTAGCTTGAATCCAAGAGTGAAGTCCATATGTGGGTGGGGTCGCTCATCATCTTTGTCCTATAAAAAGAAATAAAAAACAAGATTAGATTTTTTTCAATTTACCAATCCCAACACCTCCAAAAAATAAAATTTACTCACCTTAGCTTAGATCTAAGAGTGACATCCATGTCTGGGTGGGGTCGCTCATCATCTTCTTTGTCCTGTAAAAAGAAATGAAAAACAAGATAAGATTTTTTCAATATACCCATATCACCATCCCAAAAAAATAAAATTTACTAACCTTAGGTTGGATTCAAGAGTGACTTCGATGTCTGGGTGGGGTCGCTCATCATCTTCTTTGTCCTGTAAAAAGAAATGAAAAACAAGATTAGATTTTTTCTATTTACTATCCCACCACCTCAAAAAAATGAAATTTACTAACCTAAGCTTGGATCCAGGAGTGAAGTCCATGTCCGGGTGGGGTCGCTCATCATCTTCTTTGTCCTGTAAAAAGAAATGAAAAACAAGATTAGATTTTTTCAATTTACCCATAACATCAACCCCCAAAAATAAAATTTACTAACCTTAGCTTGGATCCAAGAGTGACTTCGATGTATGGGTGGGGTCGCTCATCATCTTCTTTGTCCTGTAAAAAGAAATGAAAAACAAGATTAGATTTTTACCCATAACATCAATCCCCAAAAATAAAATTTACTGACCTTTCCTTAGATCCAAGTGTGACTTCGATGTCTGGGTGGGATCGCTCATCATCTTCCTTGTCCTGATAAAAGAAATGAAAAACAAGATTTTTTCAATTGACCCATCTAACCCCCCTCCCCCTCCCCACCCCCCCTCCCCCCCCCCAAAAAAAATAATAATTTACTGACCTTTGCTTGGATCCAGAGTGACGTCGATGTCCGGGTGGGGTCGCTCATCATCTTCTTTCTCCTGTAAAAAGAAATGAAAAACAATATTAGATTTTTACAATTTACCCATAACATCAACACCCATAAAATAAAATTTACTAACCTTAGCTTGGATCCAAGAGTGACTTCGATGTCCGGGTAGGGTCGCTCATCATCTTCTTTGTCCTGTAAAAAGAAATGAAAAACAAGATTAGATTTTTTCAATTTACCCATCCCATCACCTCAAAAAATAAAATTAACTAACCTTAGCTTGGATCCAAGAGTGTAGTCCATGTCCGGTTGGGGTCGCTCATCATCTTCTTTGTCCTGTAAAAAGAAATGAAAAACAAGATTAGATTTTTTCAATATACCAATCCCACCACCGCCAAAAAATAAAATTAACTAACCTTAGCTTGGATCCAAGAGTGTAGTCCATGACCGGGTGGGGTCGCTCATCATCTTCTTTGTCCTGTAAAAAGAAATGAAAAACAAGATTAGATTTTTTTATTTTCCCATTCCACCCCCCCCCCCCCAAAAAAAAAAAAAAATTTACTCACCTTAGTTAGATCCAAGAGTGAAATCCATATGTGGGTGGGGTCGCTCATCATCTTCTTTGTCCTGTAAAAAGAAATGAAAAACAAGATTAGATTTTTTCAATATACCCATCCCACCACCGCCAAAAAATAAAATTTACTAACCTTAGCTTGGATCCAAAAGTGAAGTCCATGTCCGGGTGAGGTCGCTCATCATCTTCTTTGTCCTGTAAGAAAAAATGAAAAACAAGATTAGATTTTTTCAATATACCCATCCCACCACCGCCAAAAAATAAAATTTACTAACCTTAGTTGGATCCAAGAGTGAGGTCCATGTCTGGGTGGGGTCGCTCATCATCTTCTTTGTCCTGTAAAAAGAAATGAAAAACAAGATTAGATTTTTTCTATTTACTATCCCACCACCCCAAAAAAATGAAATTTACTAACCTAAGCTTGGATCCAGGAGTGAAGTCCATGTCCGGGTGGGGTCGCTCATCATCTTCTTTGTCCTGTAAAAAGAAATGAAAAACAAGATTAGATTTTTTTATTTTCCCATTCCACCCCCCCCCCCAAAAAAATAAAATTTACTCACCTTAGTTAGATCCAAGAGTGAAATCCATATGTGGGTGGGGTCGCTCATCATCTTCTTTGTCCTGTAAAAAGAAATGAAAAACAAGATTAGATTTTTTCAATATACCCATCCCACCACCGCCAAAAAATAAAATTTACTAACCTTGGCTTGGATCCAAAAGTGAAGTCCATGTCCGGGTGAGGTCGCTCATCATCTTCTTTGTCCTGTAAAAAAAAATGAAAAACAAGATTAGATTTTTTCAATATACCCATCCCACCACCGCCAAAAAATAAAATTTACTAACCTTAGTTGGATCCAAGAGTGAGGTCCATGTCTGGGTGGGGTCGCTCATCATCTTCTTTGTCCTGTAAAAAGAAATGAAAAACAAGATTAGATTTTTTCTATTTACTATCCCACCACCCCAAAAAAATGAAATTTACTAACCTAAGCTTGGATCCAGGAGTGAAGTCCATGTCCGGGTGGGGTCGCTCATCATCTTCTTTGTCCTGTAAAAAGAAATGAAAAACAAGATTAGATTTTTTTATTTTCCCATTCCACCCTCCCCCCCCCAAAAAAAATAAAATTTACTCACCTTAGTTAGATCCAAGAGTGAAATCCATATGTGGGTGGGGTCGCTCATCATCTTCTTTGTCCTGTAAAAAGAAATGAAAATAAGATTAGATTTTTTCAATATACCCATCCCACCACCGCCAAAAAATAAAATTTACTAACCTTAGCTTGGATCCAAGAGTGAAGTCCATGTCCGGGTGAGATCGCTCATCATCTTCTTTGTCCTGTAAAAAGAAATGAAAAACAAGATTAGATTTTTTCAATATACCCATCCCACCACCGCCAAAAAATAAAATTTACTAACCTTAGTTGGATCCAAGAGTGACTTCGATGTATGGGTGGGGTCGCTCATCATCTTCTTTGTCCTGTAAAAAGAAATGAAAAACAAGATTAGATTTTTTCAATTTACCCTTAACATCAACCCCCAAAAATAAAATTTACTAACCTTAGCTTGGATCCAAGAGTGAAGTCCATGTCCGGGTGGGGTCGCTCATCATCTTCTTTGTCCTGTAAAAAGAAATGAAAAACAAGATTAGATTTTTTCAATTTACCCATCCCATCACCTCAATAAAATAAAATTTACTCACCTTAGCTTGGATCCAAGAGTGACATCCATATCAGGGTGAGGTCGCTCAGCATCTTCTTTGTACTGTAAAAAGAAATGAAAAACAACATTAGATTTTTTCAATTTACCCATGTCACAATCCCCCCCAAAAAAATTTACTAACCTTAGCTTGGATCCAAGAGTGAAGTCCATGTCCGGTTGGGGTCGTTCATCATCTTCTTTGTCCTGTAAAAAGAAATGAAAAACAAGATTAGATTTTTTCAATATACCCATCCCACCACCGCCAAAAAATAAAATTTACTAACCTTAGCTTGGATCCAAGAGTGAAGTCCATGTCCGGGTGAGGTCGCTCATCATCTTCTTTGTCCTGTAAAAAGAAATGAAAAACAAGATTAGATTTTTTTATTTTCCCATTCCACCACCCCCAAAAAATAAAATTTACTCACCTTAGTTAGATCCAAGAGTGAAGTCCATATGTGGGTGGGGTCGCTCATCATCTTCTTTGTCCTGTAAAAAGAAATAAAAAATTAAATTAGATTTTTTTCAATTTACCAATCCCAACACCTCCAAAAAATAAAATTTACTCACCTTAGTTTAGATCTAAGAGTGACATCCATGTCTGGGTGGGGTTGCTCATCATCTTCTTTGTCCTGTAAAAAGAAATAAAAAACAAGATTAGATTTTTTGCAATTTACATATCCTAACCTCTCCCCCCCCCCCCCCCCCCCCCCAAAAAAAAAAAAAAATTTACTGACCTTAGCTTGGATCCGAGAGTGACTTTCTTTGTCTGGGTGGGGTCGATCATCATTTTCTTTGTCCTGTAAAAAGAAATGAAAAACAAGATTAGATTTTTTTCTATTTACTATCCCACCACCCCCCAAAAAAATAAAATTTACTAACCTAAGCTTGAATCCAGGAGTGAAGTCCATGTCCGGGTGGGGTCGCTCATCATCTTCTTTGTCCTGTAAAAAGAAATGAAAAACAAGATTAGATTTTTTCAATTTACCCATAATATCAACCCCCAAAAATACAATTTACTAACCTTAGCTTGGATCCAAGAGTGACTTCGATGTCTGGTTGGGGTCACTCATCATCTTCTTTGTCCTGTAAAAATAAATGAAAAACAAGATTAGATTTTTTCAATTTACCCATCCCACCACCCCAAAAAAATAAAATTTACTCACCTTAGCTTGGATCCAAGAGTGAAGTTCATGTCCGGGTGGGGTCGCTCATCATCTTCCTTGTCCTGTAAAAAGAAATGAAAAACAAAATTAGATTTTTTCAATTTACCCATGTCACCACCCCCCAAAAAATAAAATTTACTAACCTTAGCTTGGATCCAAGAGTGACTTTGTTGTCTAGGTGGGGTCGCTCATCATCTTCTTTGTCCTGTAAAAAGAAATAAAAAACAAGATTAGATTTTTTGCAATTGACCCATCTTAAACCCCCCCCACCCAAAAAAAAAATTTACTGACCTTAGCTTGGATCCAGAGTGATTTCGATGTCTGGGAGGGGGTCGCTCATCATTTTCTTTGTCCTGTAAAAAGAAATGAAAAACAAGATTAGATTTTTTCAATTTACCCATCCCACCACCCCCCAAAAATAAAAATTATTAACCTTAGCTTGGATCCCGGAGTCAAGTCCATGTCCGGGTGGGGTCGCTCATCATCTTCTTTGTCCTATAAAAAGAAATGAAAACAAGATTAGTTCAATTTACCCATGTCACCGCCCCCCAAAAAATAAAATTTACTAACCTTAGCTTGGATCCAAGAGCGACTTCGTTGTCTGGGTGGGGTCGCTTATCATCTTCTTTGTCCTGTAAAAAGAAATGAAAAACAAGATTAGATTTTTTCAATATATCCATCCCACCACCGCCAAAAAATAAAATTTACTAACCTTAGCTTTGATCCAAGAGTGAAGTCCATGTCCGGGTGGGGTCCCTCATCATCTTCTTTGTCCTATAAAAAGAAATAAAAAACAAGATTATATTTTTTGCAATTTACCCATCTTAAACCCCCACCCCCCAAAAAAAAAAAAATTTACTGACCTTAGCTTGGATCCAGAGTGACTTCGATGTCTGGGTGGGGTCACTCATCATTTTCTTTGTCCTGTAAAAAGAAATGAAAAACAAGATTAGATTTTTTCAATTTACCCATCCCACAACCCCTAAAAAATAAAAATTACTAACCTTAGCTTGGATCCAGGAGTGAAGTCCATGTCCGGGTGGGGTCGCTCATCATCTTCTTTGTTCTGTAAAAAGAAATGAAAAACAAGATTATATTTCTTCAATATACACATCCCACCACCGCCAAAAAATAAAATTTACTCACCTTAGCTTAGATCCAAGAGTGACATCCATGTCGTGGTAGGGTCGCTCATCATCTTCTTTGTCCTGTAAAAAGAAATGAAAAACAAGATTAGATTTTTTCAATATACCCATCCCACCACCGCCAAAAAATAAAATTTACTAACCTGAGCTTAGATCCAAGAGTGAAGTCCATGTCCGAGTGAGGTCGCTCATCATCTTCTTTGTCCTGTAAAAAAAATGAAAAACAAGTTTAGATTTTTTTATTTTCCCATTCCACCACCCCCAAAAAATAAAATTTACTCACCTTAACTTGGTTCCAAGTGTGAAGTCCATGTCCAGGTGGGGTCGCTCATCATCTTCCTGTGAAAAGAAATGAAAAACAAGATTAGATTTTTTCTATTTACTATCCCACCACCCCAAAAAAATAAAATTTACTAACCTTAGCTTGGTTCCAAGTGTGAAGTCCATGTCTGGGTGGGGTCCCTCATCATCTTCTTTGTCCTGTAAAAAGAAAAAAAAATATTAAATTTTTTTGCAATTTACCCATCTTAAACTCCCCCCCCCCCCCCAAAAAAAAAAATTTACTGACCTTAGCTTGGATTCAAGAGTGACTTCGATGTCTAGGTGGGGTCGCTCATCATCTCCTTTGTCCTGTAAAAAGAAATGAAAAATAAGATTAGATTTTTTCAATTTACCCATGTCCCATCCCAAAAAAATAAAATTTACTAACCTTAGCTTGAATCCAAGAGTGAAGTCCATATGTGGGTGGGGTCGCTCATCATCTTTGTCCTATAAAAAGAAATAAAAAACAAGATTAGATTTTTTTCAATTTACCAATCCCAACACCTCCAAAAAATAAAATTTACTCACCTTAGCTTAGATCTAAGAGTGACATCCATGTCTGGGTGGGGTCGCTCATCATCTTCTTTGTCCTGTAAAAAGAAATGAAAAACAAGATAAGATTTTTTCAATATACCCATATCACCATCCCAAAAAAATAAAATTTACTAACCTTAGGTTGGATTCAAGAGTGACTTCGATGTCTGGGTGGGGTCGCTCATCATCTTCTTTGTCCTGTAAAAAGAAATGAAAAACAAGATTAGATTTTTTCTATTTACTATCCCACCACCTCAAAAAAATGAAATTTACTAACCTAAGCTTGGATCCAGGAGTGAAGTCCATGTCCGGGTGGGGTCGCTCATCATCTTCTTTGTCCTGTAAAAAGAAATGAAAAACAAGATTAGATTTTTTCAATATACCCATCCCACCACCGCCAAAAAATAAAATTTACTAACCTGAGCTTAGATCCAAGAGTGAAGTCCATGTCCGAGTGAGGTCGCTCATCATCTTCTTTGTCCTGTAAAAAAAATGAAAAACAAGTTTAGATTTTTTTATTTTCCCATTCCACCACCCCCAAAAAATAAAATTTACTCACCTTAACTTGGTTCCAAGTGTGAAGTCCATGTCCAGGTGGGGTCGCTCATCATCTTCCTGTGAAAAGAAATGAAAAACAAGATTAGATTTTTTCTATTTACTATCCCACCACCCCAAAAAAATAAAATTTACTAACCTTAGCTTGGTTCCAAGTGTGAAGTCCATGTCTGGGTGGGGTCCCTCATCATCTTCTTTGTCCTGTAAAAAGAAAAAAAAATATTAAATTTTTTTGCAATTTAACCATCTTAAACTCCCCCCCCCCCCCAAAAAAAAAAAATTTACTGACCTTAGCTTGGATTCAAGAGTGACTTCGATGTCTAGGTGGGGTCGCTCATCATCTCCTTTGTCCTGTAAAAAGAAATGAAAAATAAGATTAGATTTTTTCAATTTACCCATGTCCCATCCCAAAAAAATAAAATTTACTAACCTTAGCTTGAATCCAAGAGTGAAGTCCATATGTGGGTGGGGTCGCTCATCATCTTTGTCCTATAAAAAGAAATAAAAAACAAGATTAGATTTTTTTCAATTTACCAATCCCAACACCTCCAAAAAATAAAATTTACTCACCTTAGCTTAGATCTAAGAGTGACATCCATGTCTGGGTGGGGTCGCTCATCATCTTCTTTGTCCTGTAAAAAGAAATGAAAAACAAGATAAGATTTTTTCAATATACCCATATCACCATCCCAAAAAAATAAAATTTACTAACCTTAGGTTGGATTCAAGAGTGACTTCGATGTCTGGGTGGGGTCGCTCATCATCTTCTTTGTCCTGTAAAAAGAAATGAAAAACAAGATTAGATTTTTTCTATTTACTATCCCACCACCTCAAAAAAATGAAATTTACTAACCTAAGCTTGGATCCAGGAGTGAAGTCCATGTCCGGGTGGGGTCGCTCATCATCTTCTTTGTCCTGTAAAAAGAAATGAAAAACAAGATTAGATTTTTTCAATTTACCCATAACATCAACCCCCAAAAATAAAATTTACTAACCTTAGCTTGGATCCAAGAGTGACTTCGATGTATGGGTGGGGTCGCTCATCATCTTCTTTGTCCTGTAAAAAGAAATGAAAAACAAGATTAGATTTTTACCCATAACATCAATCCCCAAAAATAAAATTTACTGACCTTTCCTTAGATCCAAGTGTGACTTCGATGTCTGGGTGGGATCGCTCATCATCTTCCTTGTCCTGATAAAAGAAATGAAAAACAAGATTTTTTCAATTGACCCATCTAACCCCCCTCCCCCTCCCCACCCCCCCTCCCCCCCCCAAAAAAAAATAATAATTTACTGACCTTTGCTTGGATCCAGAGTGACGTCGATGTCCGGGTGGGGTTGCTCATCATCTTCTTTCTCCTGTAAAAAGAAATGAAAAACAATATTAGATTTTTACAATTTACCCATAACATCAACACCCATAAAATAAAATTTACTAACCTTAGCTTGGATCCAAGAGTGACTTCGATGTCCGGGTAGGGTCGCTCATCATCTTCTTTGTCCTGTAAAAAGAAATGAAAAACAAGATTAGATTTTTTCAATTTACCCATCCCATCACCTCAAAAAATAAAATTAACTAACCTTAGCTTGGATCCAAGAGTGTAGTCCATGTCCGGTTGGGGTCGCTCATCATCTTCTTTGTCCTGTAAAAAGAAATGAAAAACAAGATTAGATTTTTTCAATATACCAATCCCACCACCGCCAAAAAATAAAATTAACTAACCTTAGCTTGGATCCAAGAGTGTAGTCCATGACCGGGTGGGGTCGCTCATCATCTTCTTTGTCCTGTAAAAAGAAATGAAAAACAAGATTAGATTTTTTCAATATACCCATCCCACCACCGCCAAAAAATAAAATTTACTAACCTTAGCTTGGATCCAAAAGTGAAGTCCATGTCCGGGTGAGGTCGCTCATCATCTTCTTTGTCCTGTAAGAAAAAATGAAAAACAAGATTAGATTTTTTCAATATACCCATCCCACCACCGCCAAAAAATAAAATTTACTAACCTTAGTTGGATCCAAGAGTGAGGTCCATGTCTGGGTGGGGTCGCTCATCATCTTCTTTGTCCTGTAAAAAGAAATGAAAAACAAGATTAGATTTTTTCTATTTACTATCCCACCACCCCAAAAAAATGAAATTTACTAACCTAAGCTTGGATCCAGGAGTGAAGTCCATGTCCGGGTGGGGTCGCTCATCATCTTCTTTGTCCTGTAAAAAGAAATGAAAAACAAGATTAGATTTTTTTATTTTCCCATTCCACCCCCCCCCCCCCCAAAAAAAATAAAATTTACTCACCTTAGTTAGATCCAAGAGTGAAATCCATATGTGGGTGGGGTCGCTCATCATCTTCTTTGTCCTGTAAAAAGAAATGAAAAACAAGATTAGATTTTTTCAATATACCCATCCCACCACCGCCAAAAAATAAAATTTACTAACCTTGGCTTGGATCCAAAAGTGAAGTCCATGTCCGGGTGAGGTCGCTCATCATCTTCTTTGTCCTGTAAAAAAATATGAAAAACAAGATTAGATTTTTTCAATATACCCATCCCACCACCGCCAAAAAATAAAATTTACTAACCTTAGTTGGATCCAAGAGTGAGGTCCATGTCTGGGTGGGGTCGCTCATCATCTTCTTTGTCCTGTAAAAAGAAATGAAAAACAAGATTAGATTTTTTCTATTTACTATCCCACCACCCCAAAAAAATGAAATTTACTAACCTAAGCTTGGATCCAGGAGTGAAGTCCATGTCCGGGTGGGGTCGCTCATCATCTTCTTTGTCCTGTAAAAAGAAATGAAAAACAAGATTAGATTTTTTTATTTTCCCATTCCACCCTCCCCCCCCCAAAAAAAATAAAATTTACTCACCTTAGTTAGATCCAAGAGTGAAATCCATATGTGGGTGGGGTCGCTCATCATCTTCTTTGTCCTGTAAAAAGAAATGAAAATAAGATTAGATTTTTTCAATATACCCATCCCACCACCGCCAAAAAATAAAATTTACTAACCTTAGCTTGGATCCAAGAGTGAAGTCCATGTCCGGGTGAGGTCGCTCATCATCTTCTTTGTCCTGTAAAAAGAAATGAAAAACAAGATTAGATTTTTTCAATATACCCATCCCACCACCGCCAAAAAATAAAATTTACTAACCTTAGTTGGATCCAAGAGTGAGGTCCATGTCTGGGTGGGGTCGCTCATCATCTTCTTTGTCCTGTAAAAAGAAATGAAAAACAAGATTAGATTTTTTCAATTTACCCATAACATCAACCCCCAAAAATAAAATTTACTAACCTTAGCTTGGATCCAAGAGTGACATCGATGTATGGGTGGGGTCGCTCATCATCTTCTTTGTCCTGTAAAAAGAAATGAAAAACAAGATTAGATTTTTTCAATTTACCCTTAACATCAACCCCCAAAAATAAAATTTACTAACCTTAGCTTGGATCCAAGAGTGAAGTCCATGTCCGGGTGGGGTCGCTCATCATCTTCTTTGTCCTGTAAAAAAAAATGAAAAACAAGATTAGATTTTTTCAATTTACCCATCCCATCACCTCAATAAAATAAAATTTACTCACCTTAGCTTGGATCCAAGAGTGACATCCATATCAGGGTGAGGTCGCTCAGCATCTTCTTTGTACTGTAAAAAGAAATGAAAAACAACATTAGATTTTTTCAATTTACCCATGTCACAATCCCCCCCCCAAAAAATTTACTAACCTTAGCTTGGATCCAAGAGTGAAGTCCATGTCCGGTTGGGGTCGTTCATCATCTTCTTTGTCCTGTAAAAAGAAATGAAAAACAAGATTAGATTTTTTCAATATACCCATCCCACCACCGCCAAAAAATAAAATTTACTAACCTTAGCTTGGATCCAAGAGTGAAGTCCATGTCCGGGTGAGGTCGCTCATCATCTTCTTTGTCCTGTAAAAAGAAATGAAAAACAAGATTAGATTTTTTTATTTTCCCATTCCACCACCCCCAAAAAATAAAATTTACTCACCTTAGTTAGATCCAAGAGTGAAGTCCATATGTGGGTGGGGTCGCTCATCATCTTCTTTGTCCTGTAAAAAGAAATAAAAAATTAAATTAGATTTTTTTCAATTTACCAATCCCAACACCTCCAAAAAATAAAATTTACTCACCTTAGTTTAGATCTAAGAGTGACATCCATGTCTGGGTGGGGTCGCTCATCATCTTCTTTGTCCTGTAAAAAGAAATGAAAAACAAGATTAGATTTTTTCTATTTACTATCCCACCACCCCAAAAAAATAAAATTTACTAACCTAAGCTTGGATCCAGGAGTGAAGTCCATGTCCGGGTGGGGTCGCTCATCATCTTCTTTGTCCTGTAAAAAGAAATGAAAAACAAGATTAGATTTTTACAATTTACCCATAACATCAACACCCATAAAATAAAATTTACTAACCTTAGCTTGGATCCAAGAGTGACTTCGATGTCCGGGTAGGGTCGCTCATCATCTTCTTTGTCCTGTAAAAAGAAATGAAAAACAAGATTAGATTTTTTCAATTTACCCATCCCATCACCTCAAAAAATAAAATTAACTAACCTTAGCTTGGATCCAAGAGTGAAGTCCATGTCCGGTTGGGGTCGCTCATCATCTTCTTTGTCCTGTAAAAAGAAATGAAAAACAAGATTAGATTTTTTCAATATACCAATCCCACCACCGCCAAAAAATAAAATTAACTAACCTTAGCTTGGATCCAAGAGTGTAGTCCATGACCGGGTGGGGTCGCTCATCATCTTCTTTGTCCTGTAAAAAGAAATGAAAAACAAGATTAATTTTTTTATTTTCCCATTCCACCCCCCCCCCCAAAAAAAATAAAATTTACTCACCTTAGTTAGATCCAAGAGTGAAATCCATATGTGGGTGGGGTCGCTCATCATCTTCTTTGTCCTGTAAAAAGAAATGAAAATAAGATTAGATTTTTTCAATATACCCATCCCACCACCGCCAAAAAATAAAATTTACTAACCTTAGCTTGGATCCAAGAGTGAAGTCCATGTCCGGGTGAGGTCGCTCATCATCTTCTTTGTCCTGTAAAAAGAAATGAAAAACAAGATTAGATTTTTTCAATATACCCATCCCACCACCGCCAAAAAATAAAATTTACTAACCTTAGTTGGATCCAAGAGTGAGGTCCATGTCTGGGTGGGGTCGCTCATCATCTTCTTTGTCCTGTAAAAAGAAATGAAAAACAAGATTAGATTTTTTCAATTTACCCATAACATCAACCCCCAAAAATAAAATTTACTAACCTTAGCTTGGATCCAAGAGTGACTTCGATGTATGGGTGGGGTCGCTCATCATCTTCTTTGTCCTGTAAAAAGAAATGAAAAACAAGATTAGATTTTTTCAATTTACCCTTAACATCAACCCCCAAAAATAAAATTTACTAACCTTAGCTTGGATCCAAGAGTGAAGTCCATGTCCGGGTGGGGTCGCTCATCATCTTCTTTGTCCTGTAAAAAGAAATGAAAAACAAGATTAGATTTTTTCAATTTACCCATCCCATCACCTCAATAAAATAAAATTTACTCACCTTAGCTTGGATCCAAGAGTGACATCCATATCAGGGTGAGGTCGCTCAGCATCTTCTTTGTACTGTAAAAAGAAATGAAAAACAACATTAGATTTTTTCAATTTACCCATGTCACAATCCCCCCCCAAAAAATTTACTAACCTTAGCTTGGATCCAAGAGTGAAGTCCATGTCCGGTTGGGGTCGTTCATCATCTTCTTTGTCCTGTAAAAAGAAATGAAAAACAAGATTAGATTTTTTCAATATACCCATCCCACCACGGCCAAAAAATAAAATTTACTAACCTTAGCTTGGATCCAAGAGTGAAGTCCATGTCCGGGTGAGGTCGCTCATCATCTTCTTTGTCCTGTAAAAAGAAATGAAAAACAAGATTAGATTTTTTTATTTTCCCATTCCACCACCCCCAAAAAATAAAATTTACTCACCTTAGTTAGATCCAAGAGTGAAGTCCATATGTGGGTGGGGTCGCTCATCATCTTCTTTGTCCTGTAAAAAGAAATAAAAAATTAAATTAGATTTTTTTCAATTTACCAATCCCAACACCTCCAAAAAATAAAATTTACTCACCTTAGTTTAGATCTAAGAGTGACATCCATGTCTGGGTGGGGTCGCTCATCATCTTCTTTGTCCTGTAAAAAGAAATGAAAAACAAGATTAGATTTTTTCTATTTACTATCCCACCACCCCAAAAAAATAAAATTTACTAACCTAAGCTTGGATCCAGGAGTGAAGTCCATGTCCGGGTGGGGTCGCTCATCATCTTCTTTGTCCTGTAAAAAGAAATGAAAAACAAGATTAGATTTTTTCAATTTACCCTTAACATCAACCAACAAAAATAAAATTTACTAACCTTAGCTTGGATCCAAGAGTGAAGTCCATGTCCGGGTGGGGTCGCTCATCATCTTCTTTGTCCTCTAAAAAGAAATGAAAAACAAGATTAGATTTTTTCAATTTACCCATCCCATCACCTCAATAAAATAAAATTTACTAACCTTAGCTTGGATCCAAGAGTGACATCCATATCAGGGTGAGGTCGCTCAGCATCTTCTTTATACTGTAAAAAGAAATGAAAAACAACATTAGATTTTTTCAATTTACCCATGTCACCATCCCCCCTAAAAAAATTTACTAACCTTAGCTTGGATCCAAGAGTGAAGTCCATGTCCGGTTGGGGTCGCTCATCATCTTCTTTGTCCTGTAAAAAGAAATGAAAAACAAGATTAGATTTTTTCAATTTACCCTTAACATCAACCAACAAAAATAAAATTTACTAACCTTAGCTTGGATCCAAGAGTGAAGTCCATGTCCGGGTGGGGTCGCTCATCATCTTCTTTGTCCTCTAAAAAGAAATGAAAAACAAGATTAGATTTTTTCAATTTACCCATCCCATCACCTCAATAAAATAAAATTTACTCACCTTAGCTTGGATCCAAGAGTGACATCCATATCAGGGTGAGGTCGCTCAGCATCTTCTTTGTACTGTAAAAAGAAATGAAAAACAACATTAGATTTTTTCAATTTACCCATGTCACCATCCCCCCTAAAAAAATTTACTAACCTTAGCTTGGTTCCAAGAGTGAAGTCCATGTCCGGGTGAAGTCGCTCATCATCTTCTTTGTCCTGTAAAAAGAAATGAAAAACAAGATTAGATTTTTTTATTTTCCCATTCCACCCCCCCCTCCCCCAAAAAATAAAATTTACTCACCTTAGTTAGATCCAAGAGTGAAATCCATATGTGGGTGGGGTCGCTCATCATCTTCTTTGTCCTGTAAAAAGAAATGAAAAACAAGATTAGATTTTTTCTATTTACTATCCCACCACCCCAAAAAAATGAAATTTACTCACCTTAGCTTGGATCCAAGAGTGACATCCATATCAGGGTGAGGTCGCTCAGCATCTTCTTTGTACTGTAAAAAGAAATGAAAAACAACATTAGATTTTTTCAATTTACCCATGTCACCATCCCCCCTAAAAAAATTTACTAACCTTAGCTTGGTTCCAAGAGTGAAGTCCATGTCCGGGTGAAGTCGCTCATCATCTTCTTTGTCCTGTAAAAAAAAATGAAAAACAAGATTAGATTTTTTCAATATACCCATCCCACCACCGCCAAAAAATAAAATTTACTAACCTTAGTTGGATCCAAGAGTGAGGTCCATGTCTGGGTGGGGTCGCTCATCATCTTCTTTGTCCTGTAAAAAGAAATGAAAAACAAGATTAGATTTTTTCTATTTACTATCCCACCACCCCAAAAAAATGAAATTTACTAACCTAAGCTTGGATCCAGGAGTGAAGTCCATGTCCGGGTGGGGTCGCTCATCATCTTCTTTGTCCTGTAAAAAGAAATGAAAAACAAGATTAGATTTTTTCAATTTACCCATAACATCAACCCCCAAAAATAAAATTCACTAACCTTAGCTTGGATCCAAGAGTGACTTCGATGTATGGGTGGGGTCGCTCATCATCTTCTTTGTCCTGTAAAAAGAAATGAAAAACAAGATTAGATTTTTTCAATTTACCCATCCCATCACCTCAATAAAATAAAATTTACTCACCTTAGCTTGGATCCAAGAGTGACATCCATATCAGGGTGAGGTCGCTCAGCATCTTCTTTGTACTGTAAAAAGAAATGAAAAACAAGATTAGATTTTTTCAATATACCCATCCCACCACCGCCAAAAAATAAAATTTACTAACCTTAGCTTGGATCCAAGAGTGAAGTCCATGTCCGGGTGAGGTCGCTCATCATCTTCTTTGTCCTGTAAAAAGAAATGAAAAACAAGATTAGATTTTTTTATTTTCCCATTCCACCACCCCCAAAAAATAAAATTTACATACCTTAGTTAGATCCAAGAGTGAAGTCCATATGTGGGTGGGGTCGCTCATCATCTTCTTTGTCCTGTAAAAAGAAATAAAAAATTAAATTAGATTTTTTTCAATTTACCAATCCCACCACCCTAAAAAAATAAAATTTACTTACCTAAGCTTGGATCCAGGAGTGAAGTCCATGTCCGGTTGGGGTCGCTCATCATCTTCTTTGTCCTGTAAAAAGAAATGAAAAACAAGATTAGATTTTTACAATTTACCTATAACATCAACACCCAAAAAATAAAATTTACTAACCTTAGCTTGGATCCAAGAGTGACTTTGATGTCCGGGTAGGGTCGCTCATCATCTTCTTTGTCCTGTAAAAAGAAATGAAAAACAAGATTAGATTTTTTCAATTTACCCATCCCATCACCTCAAAAAATAAAATTAACTAACCTTAGCTTGGATCCAAGAGTGAAGTCCATGTCCGGTTGGGGTCGCTCATCATCTTCTTTGTCCTGTAAAAAGAAATGAAAAACAAGATTAGATTTTTTTATTTTCCCATTCCACCCCCCCCCCCCCCCCCAAAAAAAAAAAAAAAAATTTACTCACCTTAGTTAGATCCAAGAGTGAAATCCATGTGGGTGGGGTCGCTCATCATCTTCTTTGTCCTGTAAAAAGAAATGAAAAACAAGATTAGATTTTTTCAATATACCCATCCCACCACCGCCAAAAAATAAAATTTACTAACCTTAGCTTGGATCCAAGAGTGAAGTCCATGTCCGGGTGGGGTCGCTCATCATCTTCTTTGTCCTCTAAAAAGAAATGAAAAACAAGATTAGATTTTTTCAATTTACCCATCCCATCACCTCAATAAAATAAAATTTACTCACCTTAGCTTGGATCCAAGAGTGACATCCATATCAGGGTGAGGTCGCTCAGCATCTTCTTTGTACTGTAAAAAGAAATGAAAAACAACATTAGATTTTTTCAATTTACCCATGTCACCATCCCCCCCCAAAAAATTTACTAACCTTAGCTTGGATCCAAGAGTGAAGTCCATGTCCGGTTGGGGTTGCTCATCATCTTCTTTGTCCTGTAAAAAGAAATGAAAAACAAGATTAGATTTTTTCAATATACCCATCCCACCACCGCCAAAAAATAAAATTTACTAACCTTAGCTTGGATCCAAGAGTGAAGTCCATGTCCGGGTGAGGTCGCTCATCATATTCTTTGTCCTGTAAAAAGAAATGAAAAACAAGATTAGATTTTTTTATTTTCCCATTCCACCACCCCCAAAAAATAAAATTTACTCACCTTAGTTAGATCCAAGAGTGAAGTCCATATGTGGGTGGGGTCGCTCATCATCTTCTTTGTCCTGTAAAAAGAAATAAAAAATTAAATTAGATTTTTTTCAATTTACCAATCCCACCACCCCAAAAAAATAAAATTTACTAACCTAAGCTTGGATCCAGGAGTGAAGTCCATGTCCGGGTGGGGTCGCTCATCATCTTCTTTGTCCTGTAAAAAGAAATGAAAAACAAGATTAGATTTTTACAATTTACCCATAACATCAACATCCATAAAATAAAATGTACTAACCTTAGCTTGGATCCAAGAGTGAAGTCCATGTCCGGTTGGGGTCGCTCATCATCTTCTTTGTCCTGTAAAAAGAAATGAAAAACAAGATTAGATTTTTTCAATATACCAATCCCACCACCGCCAAAAAATTAAATTAACTAACCTTAGCTTGGATCCAAGAATGTAGTCCATGACCGGGTGGGGTCGCTCATCATCTTCTTTGTCCTGTAAAAAGAAATGAAAAACAAGATTAGATTTTTTTATTTTCCCATTCCACCCCCCCCCCCCCCCCAAAAATAAAATTTACTCACCTTAGTTAGATCCAAGAGTGAAATCCATATGTGGGTGGGGTCGCTCATCATCTTCTTTGTCCTGTAAAAAGAAATGAAAAACAAGATTAGATTTTTTCAATTTACCCATAACATCAACCCCCAAAAATAAAATTTACTAACCTTAGCTTGGATCCAGGAGTGAAGTCCATGTCCGGGTGGGGTCGCTCATCATCTTCTTTGTCCTGTAAAAAGAAATGAAAAACAAGATTAGATTTTTTCAATTTACCCATAACATCAACCCCCAAAAATAAAATTTACTAACCTTAGCTTGGATCCAAGAGTGACTTCGATGTATGGGTGGGGTCGCTCATCATCTTCTTTGTCCTGTAAAAAGAAATGAAAAACAAGATTAGATTTTTTCAATTTACCCTTAACATCAACCCCCAAAAATAAAATTTACTAACCTTAGCTTGGATCCAAGAGTGAAGTCCATGTCCGGGTGGGGTCGCTCATCATCTTCTTTGTCCTGTAAAAAGAAATGAAAAACAAGATTAGATTTTTTCAATTTACCCATCCCATCACCTCAATAAAATAAAATTTACTCACCTTAGCTTGGATCCAAGAGTGACATCCATATCAGGGTGAGGTCGCTCAGCATCTTCTTTGTACTGTAAAAAGAAATGAAAAACAACATTAGATTTTTTCAATTTACCCATGTCACCATCCCCCCCAAAAAAATTTACTAACCTTAGCTTGGATCCAAGAGTGAAGTCCATGTCCGGTTGGGGTCGCTCATCATCTTCTTTGTCCTGTAAAAAGAAATGAAAAACAAGATTAGATTTTTTCAATATACCCATCCCACCACCGCCAAAAAATAAAATTTACTAACCTTAGCTTGGATCCAAGAGTGAAGTCCATGTCCGGGTGAGGTCGCTCATCATCTTCTTTGTCCTGTAAAAAGAAATGAAAAACAAGATTAGATTTTTTTATTTTCCCATTCCACCACCCCCAAAAAATAAAATTTACTCACCTTAGTTAGATCCAAGAGTGAAGTCCATATGTGGGTGGGGTCGCTCATCATCTTCTTTGTCCTGTAAAAAGAAATAAAAAATTAAATTAGATTTTTTTCAATTTACCAATCCCACCACCCCAAAAAAATAAAATTTACTAACCTAAGCTTGGATCCAGGAGTGAAGTCCATGTCCGGGTGGGGTCGCTCATCATCTTCTTTGTCCTGTAAAAAGAAATGAAAAACAAGATTAGATTTTTACAATTTACCCATAACATCAACACCCATAAAATAAAATTTACTAACCTTAGCTTGGATCCAAGAGTGACTTCGATGTCCGGGTAGGGTCGCTCATCATCTTCTTTGTCCTGTAAAAAGAAATGAAAAACAAGATTAGATTTTTTCAATTTACCCATCCCATCACCTCAAAAAATAAAATTAACTAACCTTAGCTTGGATCCAAGAGTGAAGTCCATGTCCGGTTGGGGTCGCTCATCATCTTCTTTGTCCTGTAAAAAGAAATGAAAAACAAGATTAGATTTTTTCAATATACCAATCCCACCACCGCCAAAAAATAAAATTAACTAACCTTAGCTTGGATCCAAGAGTGTAGTCCATGACCGGGTGGGGTCGCTCATCATCTTCTTTGTCCTGTAAAAAGAAATGAAAAACAAGATTAGATTTTTTTATTTTCCCATTCCACCCCCCTCCCCCCCCAAAAAAAAAATAATAAAATTTACTCACCTTAGTTAGATCCAAGAGTGAAATCCATGTGGGTGGGGTCGCTCATCATCTTCTTTGTCCTGTAAAAAGAAATGAAAAACAAGATTAGATTTTTTCAATATACCCATCCCACCACCGCCAAAAAATAAAATTTACTAACCTTAGTTGGATCCAAGAGTGAGGTCCATGCCTGGGTGGGGTCGCTCATCATCTTCTTTGTCCTGTAAAAAGAAATGAAAAACAAGATTAGATTTTTTCTATTTACTATCCAACCACCCCAAAAAAATGAAATTTACTAACCTAAGCTTGGATCCAGGAGTGAAGTCCATGTCCGGGTGGGGTCGCTCATCATCTTCTTTGTCCTGTAAAAAGAAATGAAAAACAAGATTAGATTTTTTCAATTTACCCATAACATCAACCCCCAAAAATAAAATTTACTAACCTTAGCTTGGATCCAAGAGTGACTTCGATGTCTGTGTGGGGTCGCTCATCATCTTCTTTGTCCTGAAAAAAGAAATGAAAAACAAGATTAGATTTTTTCAATTTACCCTTAACATCAACCCCCAAAAATAAAATTTACTAACCTTAGCTTGGATCCAAGAGTGAAGTCCATGTCCGGGTGGGGTCGCTCATCATCTTCTTTGTCCTCTAAAAAGAAATGAAAAACAAGATTAGATTTTTTCAATTTACCCATCCCATCACCTCAATAAAATAAAATTTACTCACCTTAGCTTGGATCCAAGAGTGACATCCATATCAGGGTGAGGTCGCTCAGCATCTTCTTTGTACTGTAAAAAGAAATGAAAAACAACATTAGATTTTTTCAATTTACCCATGTCACCATCCCCCCCAAAAAAATTTACTAACCTTAGCTTGGATCCAAGAGTGAAGTCCATGTCCGGTTGGGGTCGCTCATCATCTTCTTTGTCCTGTAAAAAGAAATGAAAAACAAGATTAGATTTTTTCAATATACCCATCCCACCACCGCCAAAAAATAAAATTTACTAACCTTAGCTTGGATCCAAGAGTGAAGTCCATGTCCGGGTGAGGTCGCTCATCATCTTTTTTGTCCTGTAAAAAGAAATGAAAAACAAGATTAGATTTTTTTATTTTCCAATTCCACCACCCCCAAAAAATAAAATTTACTCACCTTAGTTAGATCCAAGAGTGAAGTCCATATGTGGGTGGGGTCGCTCATCATCTTCTTTGTCCTGTAAAAAGAAATAAAAAATTAAATTAGATTTTTTTCAATTTACCAATCCCACCACCCCAAAAAAATAAAATTTACTAACCTAAGCTTGGATCCAGGAGTGAAGTCCATGTCCGGGTGGGGTCGCTCATCATCTTCTTTGTCCTGTAAAAAGAAATGAAAAACAAGATTAGATTTTTACAATTTACCCATAACATCAACACCCATAAAATAAAATGTACTAACCTTAGCTTGGATCCAAGAGTGAAGTCCATGTCCGGTTGGGGTCGCTCATCATCTTCTTTGTCCTGTAAAAAGAAATGAAAAACAAGATTAGATTTTTTCAATATACCAATCCCACCACCGTCAAAAAATTAAATTAACTAACCTAAGCTTGGATCCAAGAGTGTAGTCCATGACCGGGTGGGGTCGCTCATCATCTTCTTTGTCCTGTAAAAAGAAATGAAAAACAAGATTAGATTTTTTTATTTTCCCATTCCACCCCCCCCCCCCCCCCCCAAAAAAATAAAATTTCACTCACCTTAGTTAGATCCAAGAGTGAAATCCATATGTGGGTGGGGTCGCTCATCATCTTCTTTGTCCTGTAAAAAGAAATGAAAAACAAGATTAGATTTTTTCAATTTACCCATAACATCAACCCCCAAAAATAAAATTTACTAACCTTAGCTTGGATCCAGGAGTGAAGTCCATGTCCGGGTGGGGTCGCTCATCATCTTCTTTGTCCTGTAAAAAGAAATGAAAAACAAGATTAGATTTTTTCAATTTACCCATAACATCAACCCCCAAAAATAAAATTTACTAACCTTAGCTTGGATCCAAGAGTGAAGTCCATGTCCGGGTGGGGTCGCTCATCATCTTCTTTGTCCTGTAAAAAGAAATGAAAAACAAGATTAGATTTTTTCAATTTACCCATCCCATCACCTCAATAAAATAAAATTTACTCACCTTAGCTTGGATCCAAGAGTGACATCCATATCAGGGTGAGGTCGCTCAGCATCTTCTTTGTACTGTAAAAAGAAATGAAAAACAACATTAGATTTTTTCAATTTACCCATGTCACCATCCCCCCCCCAAAAATTTACTAACCTTAGCTTGGATCCAAGAGTGACATCCATATCAGGGTGAGGTCGCTCAGCATCTTCTTTGTACTGAAAAAAGAAATGAAAAACAAGATTAGATTTTTTCAATATACCCATCCCACCACCTCCAAAAAATAAAATTTACTCACCTTAGCTTGGATACAAGAGTGAAGTCCATGTCCGAGTGGGGTCGCTCATCATCTCCTTTGTCCTGTAAAAAGAAATGAAAAACAACATTAGTTTTTTCAATTTACCCATGTCCCATCCCAAAAAAATAAAATTTACTAACCTTAGCTTGGATCCAAGAGTGAAGTCCATGTCCGGGTGGGGTCACTCATCATCTTCTTTGTCCTGTAAAAAGAAATGAAAAACAAGATTAGATTTTTTCAATTTACCCATTCCACCACCCCCAAAAAATAAAATTTACTCACCTTAGTTAGATCCAAGAGTGAAGTCCATGTCCGGGTGGGGTCGCTCATCATCTTCTTTGTCCTGTAAAAAGAAATGAAAAACAAGATTAGATTTTTTCAATATACCCATCCTACCACCGCCAAAAAAAAAATTTACTCACATTAACTTGGATCCAAGAGTGAAGTCCATGTGCGGGTGGGGTCGCTCATCATCTTCTTTGTCCTGAAAAAAGAAATGAAAAACAAGATTAGATTTTTTTATTTTCCCATTCCACCCCCCCCCCCCCCCCCCCCAAAAAAATAAAATTTCACTCACCTTAGTTAGATCCAAGAGTGAAATCCATATGTGGGTGGGGTCGCTCATCATCTTCTTTGTCCTGTAAAAAGAAATGAAAAACAAGATTAGATTTTTTCAATTTACCCATAACATCAACCCCCAAAAATAAAATTTACTAACCTTAGCTTGGATCCAGGAGTGAAGTCCATGTCCGGGTGGGGTCGCTCATCATCTTCTTTGTCCTGTAAAAAGAAATGAAAAACAAGATTAGATTTTTTCAATTTACCCATAACATCAACCCCCAAAAATAAAATTTACTAACCTTAGCTTGGATCCAAGAGTGAAGTCCATGTCCGGGTGGGGTCGCTCATCATCTTCTTTGTCCTGTAAAAAGAAATGAAAAACAAGATTAGATTTTTTCAATTTACCCATCCCATCACCTCAATAAAATAAAATTTACTCACCTTAGCTTGGATCCAAGAGTGACATCCATATCAGGGTGAGGTCGCTCAGCATCTTCTTTGTACTGTAAAAAGAAATGAAAAACAACATTAGATTTTTTCAATTTACCCATGTCACCATCCCCCCCCCAAAAATTTACTAACCTTAGCTTGGATCCAAGAGTGACATCCATATCAGGGTGAGGTCGCTCAGCATCTTCTTTGTACTGAAAAAAGAAATGAAAAACAAGATTAGATTTTTTCAATATACCCATCCCACCACCTCCAAAAAATAAAATTTACTCACCTTAGCTTGGATACAAGAGTGAAGTCCATGTCCGAGTGGGGTCGCTCATCATCTCCTTTGTCCTGTAAAAAGAAATGAAAAACAACATTAGTTTTTTCAATTTACCCATGTCCCATCCCAAAAAAATAAAATTTACTAACCTTAGCTTGGATCCAAGAGTGAAGTCCATGTCCGGGTGGGGTCACTCATCATCTTCTTTGTCCTGTAAAAAGAAATGAAAAACAAGATTAGATTTTTTCAATTTACCCATTCCACCACCCCCAAAAAATAAAATTTACTCACCTTAGTTAGATCCAAGAGTGAAGTCCATGTCCGGGTGGGGTCGCTCATCATCTTCTTTGTCCTGTAAAAAGAAATGAAAAACAAGATTAGATTTTTTCAATATACCCATCCTACCACCGCCAAAAAAAAAATTTACTCACATTAACTTGGATCCAAGAGTGAAGTCCATGTGCGGGTGGGGTCGCTCATCATCTTCTTTGTCCTGAAAAAAGAAATGAAAAACAAGATTAGATTTTTTCAATATACCCATCCCACCACCTCCAAAAAATAAAATTTACTCACCTTAGCTTGGATCAAAGAGTGACATCCATGTCCGGGTGGGGTTGCTCAGCATCTTCTTTGTACTGTAAAAAGATATAAAAAACAAGATTAGATTTTTTCATTTTACCCATGTCACCATCCCAAAAAAATAAAATTTACTAACCTTAGCTTGGATCCAAGAGTGAAGTCCATGTCCGGGTGGGGTCACTCATCATCTTCTTTGTCCTGTAAAAAGAAATGAAAAACAACATTAGTTTTTTCAATTTACCCATTCCACCACCCCCAAAAAATAAAATTTACTCACCTCAGTTAGATCCAAGAGTGAAGTCCATGTCCGGGTGGGGTCGCTCATCATCTTCTTTGTCCTGTAAAAAGAAATGAAAAACAAGATTAGATTTTTTCAATTTACCCATAACATCAACCCCCAAAAATAAAATTTACTAACCTTAGCTTGGATCCAAGAGTGAAGTCCATGTCCGGGTGGGGTCGCTCATCATCTTCTTTGTCCTGTAAAAAGAAATGAAAAACAAGATTAGATTTTTTCAATTTACCCATCCCATCACCTCAATAAAATAAAATTTACTCACCTTAGCTTGGATCCAAGAGTGACATCCATATCAGGGTGAGGTCGCTCAGCATCTTCTTTGTACTGTAAAAAGAAATGAAAAACAACATTAGATTTTTTCAATTTACCCATGTCACCATCCCCCCCCCAAAAATTTACTAACCTTAGCTTGGATCCAAGAGTGACATCCATATCAGGGTGAGGTCGCTCAGCATCTTCTTTGTACTGAAAAAAGAAATGAAAAACAAGATTAGATTTTTTCAATATACCCATCCCACCACCTCCAAAAAATAAAATTTACTCACCTTAGCTTGGATACAAGAGTGAAGTCCATGTCCGAGTGGGGTCGCTCATCATCTCCTTTGTCCTGTAAAAAGAAATGAAAAACAACATTAGTTTTTTCAATTTACCCATGTCCCATCCCAAAAAAATAAAATTTACTAACCTTAGCTTGGATCCAAGAGTGAAGTCCATGTCCGGGTGGGGTCACTCATCATCTTCTTTGTCCTGTAAAAAGAAATGAAAAACAAGATTAGATTTTTTCAATTTACCCATTCCACCACCCCCAAAAAATAAAATTTACTCACCTTAGTTAGATCCAAGAGTGAAGTCCATGTCCGGGTGGGGTCGCTCATCATCTTCTTTGTCCTGTAAAAAGAAATGAAAAACAAGATTAGATTTTTTCAATATACCCATCCTACCACCGCCAAAAAAAAAATTTACTCACATTAACTTGGATCCAAGAGTGAAGTCCATGTGCGGGTGGGGTCGCTCATCATCTTCTTTGTCCTGAAAAAAGAAATGAAAAACAAGATTAGATTTTTTCAATATACCCATCCCACCACCTCCAAAAAATAAAATTTACTCACCTTAGCTTGGATCAAAGAGTGACATCCATGTCCGGGTGGGGTTGCTCAGCATCTTCTTTGTACTGTAAAAAGATATAAAAAACAAGATTAGATTTTTTCATTTTACCCATGTCACCATCCCAAAAAAATAAAATTTACTAACCTTAGCTTGGATCCAAGAGTGAAGTCCATGTCCGGGTGGGGTCACTCATCATCTTCTTTGTCCTGTAAAAAGAAATGAAAAACAACATTAGTTTTTTCAATTTACCCATTCCACCACCCCCAAAAAATAAAATTTACTCACCTCAGTTAGATCCAAGAGTGAAGTCCATGTCCGGGTGGGGTCGCTCATCATCTTCTTTGTCCTGTAAAAAGAAATGAAAAACAAGATTAGTTTTTTCAATTTTCCCATCCCACCACCTCCAAAAAATAAAATTTACTCACCTTAGCTTGGATCCAAGAGTGAAGTCCATGTCCGGTTAGGGTCGCTCATCATCTTCTTTGTACTGTAAAAAGAAATGAAAAACAAGATTAGATTTTTTCAATATACCCATCCCACCACCGCCAAAAAATAAAATTTACTCACATTAACTTGGATCCAAGAGTGAAGTCCATGTGCATGTGGGGTCGCTCATCATCTTCTTTGTACTGTAAAAAGAAATGAAAAACAAGATTAGATTTTTTTATTTTCCCATTCCACCCCCCCCACCCCCCCCCAAAAAATAAAATTTCACTCACCTTAGTTAGATCCAAGAGTGAAATCCATATGTGGGTGGGGTCGCTCATCATCTTCTTTGTCCTGTAAAAAGAAATGAAAAACAAGATTAGATTTTTTCAATTTACCCATAACATCAACCCCCAAAAATAAAATTTACTAACCTTAGCTTGGATCCAGGAGTGAAGTCCATGTCCGGGTGGGGTCGCTCATCATCTTCTTTGTCCTGTAAAAAGAAATGAAAAACAAGATTAGATTTTTTCAATTTACCCATAACATCAACCCCCAAAAATAAAATTTACTAACCTTAGCTTGGATCCAAGAGTGACTTCGATGTATAGGTGGGGTCGCTCATCATCTTCTTTGTCCTGTAAAAAGAAATGAAAAACAAGATTAGATTTTTTCAATTTACCCTTAACATCAACCCCCAAAAATAAAATTTACTAACCTTAGCTTGGATCCAAGAGTGAAGTCCATGTCCGGGTGGGGTCGCTCATCATCTTCTTTGTCCTGTAAAAAGAAATGAAAAACAAGATTAGATTTTTTCAATTTACCCATCCCATCACCTCAATAAAATAAAATTTACTCACCTTAGCTTGGATCCAAGAGTGACATCCATATCAGGGTGAGGTCGCTCAGCATCTTCTTTGTACTGAAAAAAGAAATGAAAAACAAGATTAGATTTTTTCAATATACCCATCCCACCACCTCCAAAAAATAAAATTTACTCACCTTAGCTTGGATACAAGAGTGAAGTCCATGTCCGAGTGGGGTCGCTCATCATCTCCTTTGTCCTGTAAAAAGAAATGAAAAACAACATTAGTTTTTTCAATTTACCCATGTCCCATCCCAAAAAAATAAAATTTACTAACCTTAGCTTGGATCCAAGAGTGAAGTCCATGTCCGGGTGGGGTCACTCATCATCTTCTTTGTCCTGTAAAAAGAAATGAAAAACAAGATTAGATTTTTTCAATTTACCCATTCCACCACCCCCAAAAAATAAAATTTACTCACCTTAGTTAGATCCAAGAGTGAAGTCCATGTCCGGGTGGGGTCGCTCATCATCTTCTTTGTCCTGTAAAAAGAAATGAAAAACAAGATTAGATTTTTTCAATATACCCATCCTACCACCGCCAAAAAAAAAAAATTTACTCACATTAACTTGGATCCAAGAGTGAAGTCCATGTGCGGGTGGGGTCGCTCATCATCTTCTTTGTCCTGAAAAAAGAAATGAAAAACAAGATTAGATTTTTTCAATATACCCATCCCACCACCTCCAAAAAATAAAATTTACTCACCTTAGCTTGGATCAAAGAGTGACATCCATGTCCGGGTGGGGTTGCTCAGCATCTTCTTTGTACTGTAAAAAGAAATAAAAAACAAGATTAGATTTTTTCATTTTACCCATGTCACCATCCCAAAAAAATAAAATTTACTAACCTTAGCTTGGATCCAAGAGTGAAGTCCATGTCCGGGTGGGGTCACTCATCATCTTCTTTGTCCTGTAAAAAGAAATGAAAAACAACATTAGTTTTTTCAATTTACCCATTCCACCACCCCCAAAAAATAAAATTTACTCACCTTAGTTAGATCCAAGAGTGAAGTCCATGTCCGGTTAGGGTCGCTCATCATCTTCTTTGTACTGTAAAAAGAAATGAAAATCATGATTAGTTATTTTTTCAATTTACCCATCCCATACAACCAAAAAATAAAATTTACTAACCTTATCTTGGATCCAAGAGTGAAGTCCATGTCTGGGTGGGGTCGCTCATCATCTTCTTTGTCCTGTAAAAAGAAATGAAAAACAAGATTAGTTTTTTCAATTTTCCCATCCCACCACCTCCAAAAAATAAAATTTACTCACCTTAGCTTGGATCCAAGAGTGAAGTCCATGTCCGGTTAGGGTCGCTCATCATCTTCTTTGTACTGTAAAAAGAAATGAAAAACAAGATTAGATTTTTTCAATATACCCATCCCACCACCGCCAAAAAATAAAATTTACTCACATTAACTTGGATCCAAGAGTGAAGTCCATGTGCGGGTGGGGTCGCTCATCATCTTCTTTGTCCTGAAAAAAGAAATGAAAAACAAGATTAGATTTTTTCAATATACCCATCCCACCAAAATTTACTCACCTTAGCTTGGATCAAAGAGTGACATCCATGTCCGGGTGGGGTTGCTCAGCATCTTCTTTGTACTGTAAAAAGAAATAAAAAACAAGATTAGATTTTTTCATTTTACCCATGTCACCATCCCAAAAAAATAAAATTTACTAACCTTAGCTTGGATTCAAGAGTGAGGTCCATGTATGGGTGGGATCGCTCATCATCTTCTTTGTCCTGTAAAAAGAAATGAAAATCATGATTAGTTTTTTTTTCAATTTACCCATCCCACCACCTCCAAAAAATAAAATTTACTCACCTTAGCTTGGATCCAAGAGTGACATCCATGTTCGGGTGGGGTTGCTCAGCATCTTCTTTGTACTGTAAAAAGAAATAAAAAACAAGATTAGATTTTTTCATTTTACCCATGTCACCATCCCAAAAAAATAAAATTTACTAACCTTAGCTTGGATCCAAGAGTGAAGTCCATGTCCGGGTGGGGTCACTCATCATCTTCTTTGTCCTGTAAAAAGAAATGAAAAACAACATTAGTTTTTTCAATTTACCCATTCCACCACCCCCAAAAAATAAAATTTACTCACCTCAGTTAGATCCAAGAGTGAAGTCCATGTCCGGGTGGGGTCGCTCATCATCTTCTTTGTCCTGTAAAAAGAAATGAAAAACAAGATTAGTTTTTTCAATTTTCCCATCCCACCACCTCCAAAAAATAAAATTTACTCACCTTAGCTTGGATCCAAGAGTGAAGTCCATGTCCGGTTAGGGTCGCTCATCATCTTCTTTGTACTGTAAAAAGAAATGAAAAACAAGATTAGATTTTTTCAATATACCCATCCCACCACCGCCAAAAAATAAAATTTACTCACATTAACTTGGATCCAAGAGTGAAGTCCATGTGCATGTGGGGTCGCTCATCATCTTCTTTGTACTGTAAAAAGAAATGAAAAACAAGATTAGATTTTTTTATTTTCCCATTCCACCCCCCCACCCCCCCCCAAAAAATAAAATTTCACTCACCTTAGTTAGATCCAAGAGTGAAATCCATATGTGGGTGGGGTCGCTCATCATCTTCTTTGTCCTGTAAAAAGAAATGAAAAACAAGATTAGATTTTTTCAATTTACCCATAACATCAACCCCCAAAAATAAAATTTACTCACATTAACTTGGATCCAAGAGTGAAGTCCATGTGCATGTGGGGTCGCTCATCATCTTCTTTGTCCTGTAAAAAGAAATGAAAAACAAGATTAGATTTTTTCAATTTACCCATATCATCAACCCCCAAAAATAAAATTTACTAACCTTAGCTTGGATCCAAGAGTGACTTCGATGTATAGGTGGGGTCGCTCATCATCTTCTTTGTCCTGTAAAAAGAAATGAAAAACAAGATTAGATTTTTTCAATTTACCCTTAACATCAACCCCCAAAAATAAAATTTACTAACCTTAGCTTGGATCCAAGAGTGAAGTCCATGTCCGGGTGGGGTCGCTCATCATCTTCTTTGTCCTGTAAAAAGAAATGAAAAACAAGATTAGATTTTTTCAATTTACCCATCCCATCACCTCAATAAAATAAAATTTACTCACCTTAGCTTGGATCCAAGAGTGACATCCATATCAGGGTGAGGTCGCTCAGCATCTTCTTTGTACTGTAAAAAGAAATGAAAAACAACATTAGATTTTTTCAATTTACCCATGTCACCATCCCCCCCCAAAAAATTTACTAACCTTAGCTTGGATCCAAGAGTGACATCCATATCAGGGTGAGGTCGCTCAGCATCTTCTTTGTACTGAAAAAAGAAATGAAAAACAAGATTAGATTTTTTCAATATACCCATCCCACCACCTCCAAAAAATAAAATTTACTCACCTTAGCTTGGATACAAGAGTGAAGTCCATGTCCGAGTGGGGTCGCTCATCATCTCCTTTGTCCTGTAAAAAGAAATGAAAAACAACATTAGTTTTTTCAATTTACCCATGTCCCATCCCAAAAAAATAAAATTTACTAACCTTAGCTTGGATCCAAGAGTGAAGTCCATGTCCGGGTGGGGTCACTCATCATCTTCTTTGTCCTGTAAAAAGAAATGAAAAACAAGATTAGTTTTTTCAATTTTCCCATCCCACCACCTCCAAAAAATAAAATTTACTCACCTTAGCTTGGATCCAAGAGTGAAGTCCATGTCCGGTTAGGGTCGCTCATCATCTTCTTTGTACTGTAAAAAGAAATGAAAAACAAGATTAGATTTTTTCAATATACCCATCCCACCACCGCCAAAAAATAAAATTTACTCACATTAACTTGGATCCAAGAGTGAAGTCCATGTGCATGTGGGGTCGCTCATCATCTTCTTTGTACTGTAAAAAGAAATGAAAAACAAGATTAGATTTTTTTATTTTCCCATTCCACCCCCCCACCCCCCCCCAAAAAATAAAATTTCACTCACCTTAGTTAGATCCAAGAGTGAAATCCATATGTGGGTGGGGTCGCTCATCATCTTCTTTGTCCTGTAAAAAGAAATGAAAAACAAGATTAGATTTTTTCAATTTACCCATAACATCAACCCCCAAAAATAAAATTTACTAACCTTAGCTTGGATCCAGGAGTGAAGTCCATGTCCGGGTGGGGTCGCTCATCATCTTCTTTGTCCTGTAAAAAGAAATGAAAAACAAGATTAGATTTTTTCAATTTACCCATAACATCAACCCCCAAAAATAAAATTTACTAACCTTAGCTTGGATCCAAGAGTGACTTCGATGTATAGGTGGGGTCGCTCATCATCTTCTTTGTCCTGTAAAAAGAAATGAAAAACAAGATTAGATTTTTTCAATTTACCCTTAACATCAACCCCCAAAAATAAAATTTACTAACCTTAGCTTGGATCCAAGAGTGAAGTCCATGTCCGGGTGGGGTCGCTCATCATCTTCTTTGTCCTGTAAAAAGAAATGAAAAACAAGATTAGATTTTTTCAATTTACCCATCCCATCACCTCAATAAAATAAAATTTACTCACCTTAGCTTGGATCCAAGAGTGACATCCATATCAGGGTGAGGTCGCTCAGCATCTTCTTTGTACTGTAAAAAGAAATGAAAAACAACATTAGATTTTTTCAATTTACCCATGTCACCATCCCCCCCCAAAAAATTTACTAACCTTAGCTTGGATCCAAGAGTGACATCCATATCAGGGTGAGGTCGCTCAGCATCTTCTTTGTACTGAAAAAAGAAATGAAAAACAAGATTAGATTTTTTCAATATACCCATCCCACCACCTCCAAAAAATAAAATTTACTCACCTTAGCTTGGATACAAGAGTGAAGTCCATGTCCGAGTGGGGTCGCTCATCATCTCCTTTGTCCTGTAAAAAGAAATGAAAAACAACATTAGTTTTTTCAATTTACCCATGTCCCATCCCAAAAAAATAAAATTTACTAACCTTAGCTTGGATCCAAGAGTGAAGTCCATGTCCGGGTGGGGTCACTCATCATCTTCTTTGTCCTGTAAAAAGAAATGAAAAACAAGATTAGATTTTTTCAATTTACCCATTCCACCACCCCCAAAAAATAAAATTTACTCACCTTAGTTAGATCCAAGAGTGAAGTCCATGTCCGGGTGGGGTCGCTCATCATCTTCTTTGTCCTGTAAAAAGAAATGAAAAACAAGATTAGATTTTTTCAATATACCCATCCTACCACCGCCAAAAAAAAAAAATTTACTCACATTAACTTGGATCCAAGAGTGAAGTCCATGTGCGGGTGGGGTCGCTCATCATCTTCTTTGTCCTGAAAAAAGAAATGAAAAACAAGATTAGATTTTTTCAATATACCCATCCCACCACCTCCAAAAAATAAAATTTACTCACCTTAGCTTGGATCAAAGAGTGACATCCATGTCCGGGTGGGGTTGCTCAGCATCTTCTTTGTACTGTAAAAAGAAATAAAAAACAAGATTAGATTTTTTCATTTTACCCATGTCACCATCCCAAAAAAATAAAATTTACTAACCTTAGCTTGGATCCAAGAGTGAAGTCCATGTCCGGTTAGGGTCGCTCATCATCTTCTTTGTACTGTAAAAAGAAATGAAAATCATGATTAGTTATTTTTTCAATTTACCCATCCCATACAACCAAAAAATAAAATTTACTAACCTTATCTTGGATCCAAGAGTGAAGTCCATGTCTGGGTGGGGTCGCTCATCATCTTCTTTGTCCTGTAAAAAGAAATGAAAAACAAGATTAGTTTTTTCAATTTTCCCATCCCACCACCTCCAAAAAATAAAATTTACTCACCTTAGCTTGGATCCAAGAGTGAAGTCCATGTCCGGTTAGGGTCGCTCATCATCTTCTTTGTACTGTAAAAAGAAATGAAAAACAAGATTAGATTTTTTCAATATACCCATCCCACCACCGCCAAAAAATAAAATTTACTCACATTAACTTGGATCCAAGAGTGAAGTCCATGTGCGGGTGGGGTCGCTCATCATCTTCTTTGTCCTGAAAAAAGAAATGAAAAACAAGATTAGATTTTTTCAATATACCCATCCCACCAAAATTTACTCACCTTAGCTTGGATCAAAGAGTGACATCCATGTCCGGGTGGGGTTGCTCAGCATCTTCTTTGTACTGTAAAAAGAAATAAAAAACAAGATTAGATTTTTTCATTTTACCCATGTCACCATCCCAAAAAAATAAAATTTACTAACCTTAGCTTGGATTCAAGAGTGAGGTCCATGTATGGGTGGGATCGCTCATCATCTTCTTTGTCCTGTAAAAAGAAATGAAAATCATGATTAGTTTTTTTTTCAATTTACCCATCCCACCACCTCCAAAAAATAAAATTTACTCACCTTAGCTTGGATCCAAGAGTGACATCCATGTTCGGGTGGGGTTGCTCAGCATCTTCTTTGTACTGTAAAAAGAAATAAAAAACAAGATTAGATTTTTTCATTTTACCCATGTCACCATCCCAAAAAAATAAAATTTACTACCCTTAGCTTGGATCCAAGAGTGAGGTCCATGTCAGGGTGGGGTCACTCATCATCTTCTTTGTCCTGTAAAAAGAAATGAAAAACAAGATTAGATTTTTTCAATTTACCCATCCCATCACCTCCAAAAAATAAAATTAACTCACCTCAGCTTGGATCCAAGAGTGACATCCATGTCCAGGTGAGGTCGCTCATCATCTTCTTTGTCCTGTAAAAAGAAATGAAAAACAAGATTAGATTTTTTCAATTTACCCATCCCACCACCCAAAAGAAATAAAATTTACTAACCTTAGCTTGGATCCAAGAGTGAAGTCCATGTCCGGTTAGGGTCGCTCATCATCTTCTTTGTCCTGTAAAAAGAAATGAAAAACAAGATTAGATTTTTTCAATTTTCCCATCCCACCACCTCCAAAAAATAAAATTTACTCACCTTAGCTTGGATCCAAGAGTGAAGTCCATGTCCGGGTGGGGTTGCTCAGCATCTTCTTTGTACTGTAAAAAGAAATAAAAAACAAGATTAGATTTTTTCATTTTACCCATGTCACCATTCCAAAAAAATAAAATTTACTAACCTTATCTTGGATCCAAGAGTGAGGTCCATGTCTGGGTGGGATCTTCTTTGTCCTGTAAAAAGAAATGAAAATCATGATTAGTTTTTTTTTCAATTTACCCATCCCACCACCTCCAAAAAATTAAATTTACTCACCTTAGCTTGGATCCAAGAGTGACATCCATGTTCGGGTGGGGTTGCTCAGCATCTTCTTTATACTGTAAAAAGAAATAAAAAACAAGATTAGATTTTTTCATTTTACCCATGTCACCATCCCAAAAAAATAAAATTTACTAACCTTAGCTTGGATCCAAGAGTGAGGTCTATGTCCGGGTGGGGTCGCTCATCATCTTCTTTGTCCTGTTAAAAGAAATGAAAATCATGATTAGTTATTTTTTCAATTTACCCATCCCATACAACCAAAAAATAAAATTTACTAACCTTATCTTGGATCCAAGAGTGAAGTCCATGTCTGGGTGGGGTCGCTCATCATCTTCTTTGTCCTGTAAAGAGAAATGAAAAACAATATTAGATTTTTTCAATATACCCATCCCACCACCTCCAAAAAATAAAATTTACTAACCTTAGCTTAGATCCAAGAGTGAGGTCCATGTCTGGGTGGGATTGCTCATCCTGTTAAAAGAAATGAAAATCATGATTAGTTATTTTTTCAATTTACCCATCCCATACAACCAAAAAATAAAATTTACTAACCTTATCTTGGATCCAAGAGTGAAGTCCATGTCTGGGTGGGGTCGCTCATCATCTTCTTTGTCCTGTAAAGAGAAATGAAAAACAATATTAGATTTTTTCAATATACCCATCCCATCACCTCCAAAAAATAAAATTTACTCACCTTAGCTTGGATCCAAGAGTGACTTTATTGTCCAGGTGGGGTCGCTCATCATCTTCCTTGCCCTTTAAAAAGAAATGAAAAACAAGATTAGATTTTTTCAATTTACCCATCCCACCACCCAAAAAGAATAAAATTAACTAACCTTAGCTTGGATCCAAGAGTGAGGTCCATGTCAGGGTGGGGTCACTCATCATCTTCTTTGTCCTGTAAAAAGAAATGAAAAACAAGATTAGATTTTTTCAATTTACCCATCCCATCACCTCCAAAAAATAAAATTAACTCACCTCAGCTTGGATCCAAGAGTGACATCCATGTCCAGGTGAGGTCGCTCATCATCTTCTTTGTCCTGTAAAAAGAAATGAAAAACAAGATTAGATTTTTTCAATTTACCCATCCCACCACCCAAAAGAAATAAAATTTACTAACCTTAGCTTGGATCCAAGAGTGAAGTCCATGTCCGGTTAGGGTCGCTCATCATCTTCTTTGTCCTGTAAAAAGAAATGAAAAACAAGATTAGATTTTTTCAATTTTCCCATCCCACCACCTCCAAAAAATAAAATTTACTCACCTTAGCTTGGATCCAAGAGTGAAGTCCATGTCCGGGTGGGGTTGCTCAGCATCTTCTTTGTACTGTAAAAAGAAATAAAAAACAAGATTAGATTTTTTCATTTTACCCATGTCACCATTCCAAAAAAATAAAATTTACTAACCTTATCTTGGATCCAAGAGTGAGGTCCATGTCTGGGTGGGATCTTCTTTGTCCTGTAAAAAGAAATGAAAATCATGATTAGTTTTTTTTTCAATTTACCCATCCCACCACCTCCAAAAAATTAAATTTACTCACCTTAGCTTGGATCCAAGAGTGACATCCATGTTCGGGTGGGGTTGCTCAGCATCTTCTTTATACTGTAAAAAGAAATAAAAAACAAGATTAGATTTTTTCATTTTACCCATGTCACCATCCCAAAAAAATAAAATTTACTAACCTTAGCTTGGATCCAAGAGTGAGGTCTATGTCCGGGTGGGGTCGCTCATCATCTTCTTTGTCCTGTTAAAAGAAATGAAAATCATGATTAGTTATTTTTTCAATTTACCCATCCCATACAACCAAAAAATAAAATTTACTAACCTTATCTTGGATCCAAGAGTGAAGTCCATGTCTGGGTGGGGTCGCTCATCATCTTCTTTGTCCTGTAAAGAGAAATGAAAAACAATATTAGATTTTTTCAATATACCCATCCCACCACCTCCAAAAAATAAAATTTACTAACCTTAGCTTAGATCCAAGAGTGAGGTCCATGTCTGGGTGGGATTGCTCATCCTGTTAAAAGAAATGAAAATCATGATTAGTTATTTTTTCAATTTACCCATCCCATACAACCAAAAAATAAAATTTACTAACCTTATCTTGGATCCAAGAGTGAAGTCCATGTCTGGGTGGGGTCGCTCATCATCTTCTTTGTCCTGTAAAGAGAAATGAAAAACAATATTAGATTTTTTCAATATACCCATCCCATCACCTCCAAAAAATAAAATTTACTCACCTTAGCTTGGATCCAAGAGTGACTTTATTGTCCAGGTGGGGTCGCTCATCATCTTCCTTGCCCTTTAAAAAGAAATGAAAAACAAGATTAGATTTTTTCAATTTACCCATCCCACCACCCAAAAAGAATAAAATTAACTAACCTTAGCTTGGATCCAAGAGTGAAGCCCATGTCCGGGTGGGGTCGCTCATCATCTTCTTTGTCCTGTAAAAAGAAATGAAAAACAAGATTAGATTTTTTCAATTTATCCATAACATTAACCCCCAAAAATAAAATTTACTAACCTTAGCCTGGATCCAAGACTGACTTCGATGTTTGGGTGGGGTCACTCATCATCTTCTTTGTCCTGTAAAAAGAAATGAAAAACAAAATTAGATTTTTTCAATATACCCATCCCACCAACGCCAAAAAATAAAATTTACTAACCTTAGCTTGGATCCAAGAGCGAAGTCCATGTCCGGGTGGGGTCGCTCATCATCTTCTTTGTCCTGTAAAAAGAAATAAAAAACAAGATTAAATTTTTTCAATATACCCATCCCACCAACGCCAAAAAATAAAATTTACTAACCTTAGCTTGGATCCAAGAGCGAAGTCCATGTCCGGGTGGGGTCGCTCATCATCTTCTTTGTCCTGTAAAAAGAAATGAAAAACGAGATTAAATTTTTTCAATATACCCATCCCACCACCTCCAAAAAATAAAATTTACTCACCTTACCCTGGAGCCAAGAGTGAAGTCCAAGTCCGGTTGGGGTCGCTCATCATCTTCTTTGTCCTGTAAAAAAAAATGAAAAACAAGTTTAGATTTTATTTTCCCGTTCAACCACCCCCAAAAAATAAAATTTACTCACCTTAGCTTGGTTCCAAATGTGAAGTCCATGTCCAGGTGGTGTCGCTCATCATCTTCCTGTAAAAAGAAATAAAAAACAAGATTAGATTTCTTTAATTTACCCATATCACCATTCCATAAAAATAAAATTTACTAACCTTAGCTTGGTTCGAAGAGTGAAGTCCATGTCTGGGTGGGGTCCCTAATCATCTTTTTTTGTCCTGTAAAAAGAAAAAAAAAATATTAGATTTTTTTGCAATTTACCCATCTTAACCCCCCCCCCCCCCCCCCCCCCCCAAAAAAAAAAAAATTACTGACCTTAGCTTGGATTCAAGAGTGACTTCGATGTCTCGGTGGGGTCGCTCATCATCTCCTTTGTCCTGTAAAAAGAAATGAAAAACAACATAAGTTTTTTCAATTTACCCATGTCCCATCCCAAAAAAATAAAATTTACTAACCTTAGCTTGGATCCAAGAGTGAAGTCCATGTCCGGGTGGGGTCACTCATCATCTTCTTTGTCCTGTAAAAAGAAATGAAAAACAAGATTAGATTTTTTCAATTTACCCATTCCACCACCCCCAAAAAATAAAATTTACTCACCTTAGTTAGATCCAAGAGTGAAGTCCATGTCCGGGTGGGGTCGCTCAACATCTTCTTTGTCCTGTAAAAAGAAATGAAAAACAAGATTAGATTTTTTCAATATACCCATCCCACCACCGCCAAAAAAAAAAATTTACTCACATTAACTTGGATCCAAGAGTGAAGTCCATGTGCGGGTGGGGTCGCTCATTATCTTCTTTGTCCTGAAAAAAGAAATGAAAAACAAGATTAGATTTTTTCAATATACCCATCCCACCACCTCCAAAAAATAAAATTTACTCACCTTAACTTGGATCAAAGAGTGACATCCATGTCCGGGTGGGGTTGCTCAGCATCTTCTTTGTACTGTAAAAAGAAATAAAAAACAAGATTAGATTTTTTCATTTTACCCATGTCACCATCCCAAAAAAATAAAATTTACTAACCTTAGCTTGGATCCAAGAGTGAAGTCCATGTCCGGGTGGGGTCGCTCATCATCTTCTTTGTACTGTAAAAAGAAATGAAAAACAAGATTAGATTTTTTCAATATACACATCCCACCACCGCCAAAAAATAAAATTTACTCACATTAACTTGGATCCAAGAGTGAAGTCCATGTGCGGGTGGGGTTGCTCATCATCTTCTTTGTCCTGAAAAAAGAAATGAAAAACAAGATTAGATTTTTTCAATTTACCCATCCCATCACCTCCAAAAAATAAAATTAACTCACCTCAGCTTGGATCCAAGAGTGACATCCATGTCCAGGTGAGGTCGCTCATCATCTTCTTTGTCCTGTAAAAAGAAATGAAAAACAAGATTAGATTTTTTCAATTTACCCATCCCACCACCCAAAAGAAATAAAATTTACTAACCTTAGCTTGGATCCAAGAGTGAAGTCCATGTCCGGTTAGGGTCGCTCATCATCTTCTTTGTCCTGTAAAAAGAAATGAAAAACAAGATTAGATTTTTTCAATTTTCCCATCCCACCACCTCCAAAAAATAAAATTTACTCACCTTAGCTTGGATCCAAGAGTGAAGTCCATGTCCGGGTGGGGTTGCTCAGCATCTTCTTTGTACTGTAAAAAGAAATAAAAAACAAGATTAGATTTTTTCATTTTACCCATGTCACCATTCCAAAAAAATAAAATTTACTAACCTTATCTTGGATCCAAGAGTGAGGTCCATGTCTGGGTGGGATCTTCTTTGTCCTGTAAAAAGAAATGAAAATCATGATTAGTTTTTTTTTCAATTTACCCATCCCACCACCTCCAAAAAATTAAATTTACTCACCTTAGCTTGGATCCAAGAGTGACATCCATGTTCGGGTGGGGTTGCTCAGCATCTTCTTTATACTGTAAAAAGAAATAAAAAACAAGATTAGATTTTTTCATTTTACCCATGTCACCATCCCAAAAAAATAAAATTTACTAACCTTAGCTTGGATCCAAGAGTGAGGTCTATGTCCGGGTGGGGTCGCTCATCATCTTCTTTGTCCTGTTAAAAGAAATGAAAATCATGATTAGTTATTTTTTCAATTTACCCATCCCATACAACCAAAAAATAAAATTTACTAACCTTATCTTGGATCCAAGAGTGAAGTCCATGTCTGGGTGGGGTCGCTCATCATCTTCTTTGTCCTGTAAAGAGAAATGAAAAACAATATTAGATTTTTTCAATATACCCATCCCACCACCTCCAAAAAATAAAATTTACTAACCTTAGCTTAGATCCAAGAGTGAGGTCCATGTCTGGGTGGGATTGCTCATCCTGTTAAAAGAAATGAAAATCATGATTAGTTATTTTTTCAATTTACCCATCCCATACAACCAAAAAATAAAATTTACTAACCTTATCTTGGATCCAAGAGTGAAGTCCATGTCTGGGTGGGGTCGCTCATCATCTTCTTTGTCCTGTAAAGAGAAATGAAAAACAATATTAGATTTTTTCAATATACCCATCCCATCACCTCCAAAAAATAAAATTTACTCACCTTAGCTTGGATCCAAGAGTGACTTTATTGTCCAGGTGGGGTCGCTCATCATCTTCCTTGCCCTTTAAAAAGAAATGAAAAACAAGATTAGATTTTTTCAATTTACCCATCCCACCACCCAAAAAGAATAAAATTAACTAACCTTAGCTTGGATCCAAGAGTGAAGCCCATGTCCGGGTGGGGTCGCTCATCATCTTCTTTGTCCTGTAAAAAGAAATGAAAAACAAGATTAGATTTTTTCAATTTATCCATAACATTAACCCCCAAAAATAAAATTTACTAACCTTAGCCTGGATCCAAGACTGACTTCGATGTTTGGGTGGGGTCACTCATCATCTTCTTTGTCCTGTAAAAAGAAATGAAAAACAAAATTAGATTTTTTCAATATACCCATCCCACCAACGCCAAAAAATAAAATTTACTAACCTTAGCTTGGATCCAAGAGCGAAGTCCATGTCCGGGTGGGGTCGCTCATCATCTTCTTTGTCCTGTAAAAAGAAATAAAAAACAAGATTAAATTTTTTCAATATACCCATCCCACCAACGCCAAAAAATAAAATTTACTAACCTTAGCTTGGATCCAAGAGCGAAGTCCATGTCCGGGTGGGGTCGCTCATCATCTTCTTTGTCCTGTAAAAAGAAATGAAAAACGAGATTAAATTTTTTCAATATACCCATCCCACCACCTCCAAAAAATAAAATTTACTCACCTTAGCCTGGAGCCAAGAGTGAAGTCCAAGTCCGGTTGGGGTCGCTCATCATCTTCTTTGTCCTGTAAAAAAAAATGAAAAACAAGTTTAGATTTTATTTTCCCGTTCAACCACCCCCAAAAAATAAAATTTACTCACCTTAGCTTGGTTCCAAATGTGAAGTCCATGTCCAGGTGGTGTCGCTCATCATCTTCCTGTAAAAAGAAATAAAAAACAAGATTAGATTTCTTTAATTTACCCATATCACCATTCCATAAAAATAAAATTTACTAACCTTAGCTTGGTTCGAAGAGTGAAGTCCATGTCTGGGTGGGGTCCCTAATCATCTTTTTTTGTCCTGTAAAAAGAAAAAAAAAATATTAGATTTTTTTGCAATTTACCCATCTTAACCCCCCCCCCCCCCCCCAAAAAAAAAAAAATTACTGACCTTAGCTTGGATTCAAGAGTGACTTCGATGTCTCGGTGGGGTCGCTCATCATCTCCTTTGTCCTGTAAAAAGAAATGAAAAACAACATAAGTTTTTTCAATTTACCCATGTCCCATCCCAAAAAAATAAAATTTACTAACCTTAGCTTGGATCCAAGAGTGAAGTCCATGTCCGGGTGGGGTCACTCATCATCTTCTTTGTCCTGTAAAAAGAAATGAAAAACAAGATTAGATTTTTTCAATTTACCCATTCCACCACCCCCAAAAAATAAAATTTACTCACCTTAGTTAGATCCAAGAGTGAAGTCCATGTCCGGGTGGGGTCGCTCAACATCTTCTTTGTCCTGTAAAAAGAAATGAAAAACAAGATTAGATTTTTTCAATATACCCATCCCACCACCGCCAAAAAAAAAAATTTACTCACATTAACTTGGATCCAAGAGTGAAGTCCATGTGCGGGTGGGGTCGCTCATTATCTTCTTTGTCCTGAAAAAAGAAATGAAAAACAAGATTAGATTTTTTCAATATACCCATCCCACCACCTCCAAAAAATAAAATTTACTCACCTTAACTTGGATCAAAGAGTGACATCCATGTCCGGGTGGGGTTGCTCAGCATCTTCTTTGTACTGTAAAAAGAAATAAAAAACAAGATTAGATTTTTTCATTTTACCCATGTCACCATCCCAAAAAAATAAAATTTACTAACCTTAGCTTGGATCCAAGAGTGAAGTCCATGTCCGGGTGGGGTCGCTCATCATCTTCTTTGTACTGTAAAAAGAAATGAAAAACAAGATTAGATTTTTTCAATATACACATCCCACCACCGCCAAAAAATAAAATTTACTCACATTAACTTGGATCCAAGAGTGAAGTCCATGTGCGGGTGGGGTTGCTCATCATCTTCTTTGTCCTGAAAAAAGAAATGAAAAACAAGATTAGATTTTTTCAATATACCCATCCCACCACCTCCAAAAAATAAAATTTACTCACCTTAGCTTGGATCAAAGAGTGACATCCATGTCCGGGTGGGGTTGCTCAGCATCTTCTTTGTACTGTAAAAAGAAATAAAAAACAAGATTAGATTTTTTCATTTTAAACATGTCACCATCCCAAAAAAATAAAATTTACTAACCTTAGCTTGGATTCAAGAGTGAGGTCCATGTATGGGTGGGATCGCTCATCATCTTCTTTGTCCTGTAAAAAGAAATGAAAATCATGATTAGTTTTTTTTTCAATTTACCCATCCCACCACCTCCAAAAAATAAAATTTACTCACCTTAGCTTGGATCCAAGAGTGACATCCATGTTCGGGTGGGGTTGCTCAGCATCTTCTTTGTCCTGTAAAAAGAAATGAAAAACAAGATTAGATTTTTTCAATTTACCCATCCCACCACCCAAAAGAAATAAAATTTACTAACCTTAGCTTGGATCCAAGAGTGAAGTCCATGTCCGGTTAGGGTCGCTCATCATCTTCTTTGTCCTGTAAAAAGAAATGAAAAACAAGATTAGATTTTTTCAATTTTCCCATCCCACCACCTCTAAAAAATAAAATTTACTCACCTTAGCTTGGATCCAAGAGTGAAGTCCATGTCCGGGTGGGGTTGCTCAGCATCTTCTTTGTACTGTAAAAAGAAATAAAAAACAAGATTAGATTTTTTCATTTTACCCATGTCACCATTCCAAAAAAATAAAATTTACTAACCTTAGCTTGGATCCAAGAGTGAGGTCCATGTCTGGGTGGGATCTTCTTTGTCCTGTAAAAAGAAATGAAAATCATGATTAGTTATTTTTTCAATTTACCCATCCCATACAACCAAAAAATAAAATTTACTAACCTTAGTTTGGATCCAAGAGTGAGGTCCATGTCCGGGTGGGGTCGCTCATCATCTTCTTTGTCCTGTTAAAAGAAATGAAAATCATGATTAGTTATTTTTTCAATTTACCCATCCCATACAACCAAAAAATAAAATTTACTAACCTTATCTTGGATCCAAGAGTGAAGTCCATGTCTGGGTGGGGTCGCTCATCATCTTCTTTGTCCTGTAAAGAGAAATGAAAAACAATATTAGATTTTTTCAATATACCCATCCCACCACCTCCAAAAAATAAAATTTACTAACCTTAGCTTAGATCCAAGAGTGAGGTCCATGTCTGGGTGGGGTCACTCATCATCTTCTTTGTCCTGTAAAAAGAAATGAAAAACAAGATTAGATTTTTTCAATTTACCTATCCCATCACCTCCAAAAAATAAAATTTACTCACCTTAGCTTGGATCCAAGAGTGACTTTATTGTCCAGGTGGGGTCGCTCATCATCTTCTTTGTCCTGTAAAGAGAAATGAAAAACAATATTAGATTTTTTCAATTTACCCATCCCACCACCCAAAAAGAATAAAATTAACTAACCTTAGCTTGGATCCAAGAGTGAAGCCCATGTCCGGGTGGGGTCGCTCATCATCTTCTTTGTCCTGTAAAAAGAAATGAAAAACAAGATTAGATTTTTTCAATTTATCCATAACATTAACCCCCAAAAATAAAATTTACTAACCTTAGCCTGGATCCAAGACTGACTTCGATGTTTGGGTGGGGTCACTCATCATCTTCTTTGTCCTGTAAAAAGAAATG